>NC_142873.1:1497500-1797500 GCF_051225735.1 Oryctolagus cuniculus | reverse complement strand
TCTGCCTTTCTGTGCCAATGTCTCAGGTTACCGACAGGTTTTTAGCTCACCTCCCCTTCCAGCGCTGGCGTGCAGACTCTGTAGCTCTTGTGGTTAAGCACAATATTATTAATACACCTGAAAAACTAGCAGTAATTTCTAAATAGATTTTCCCCATTGTCACAGAAATGCTGTTTAAGCTGTTTTGTAAGGGCCAAAATTGATACCTTTGTAGAATATATTGTATTCTGTTTTGTCTGAGTATTTCCTAATGGTATCAATTAACAATATGTTAACCTCATATTTCCTAAAAATTTGAAGTTATATCTAGAGGCTTAGTTTCAAGTAAAACATATTTTGGTGCAGTCCCCACTGAAATTTTAATAACCCTGTATGTACCTGGGCTCTTTCTGAGCATCCTATTCTGTTTCAGGAAAGAGTTCTATAACCCTGTAATACACCACATAGCCCTAATTTCTTCTTTTAAGATTTTTTATTTGAAAGTCAAAGTTACACACACACACACACACACACAGAGAGAGAGAGAGAGAGAGAGAGAGAGAAAGATGTCATCCATCTGATGGCTCACTCTCCAATTGGCCACAATGGCCGGAGTTTCACTGGTCCAAAGGCAAGATCCAGGAGCTTCTTCCAGGTCTCCCACGTGAGAACAAGGACTTGGGCCATCTTCTACTGCTTTCCCAGGCCATAGCAGAGAGCAGGATTGGAAGTGGTGCAGCCAGGACTCAAACCAGCACCCATATGGGATGCCAGTGCTTTATGCCAGGGCATTAACTTGCTGCACCACAGTGCCAAATCTGGCCCTAATTTCTGTAGTGTTACTAGAACAGGGTCTGTAAGATCTTGATATTTCTCATTATACTTATTGTCCTGCTTAGTTTTGCAGTTTTAATGAGCTTATCAACATGTTTCAGAAATCCTTGTGAGATTCTAATTAGAATTATATTAAATTTATTGAGTATAAATTAATTGCTGTATTATGTCTTTTACCCATAAATGTCCTAATTTTTTTATTTGTTTCTTTTTTTATGTCCTACTGAAATTATTTGTAATGATATTTTCCAAAAAAAATTTTCTCATCAATTCTTATGAGATACCTCATAGTTCTTATTGTTACTGCAAGTGGGTTTATATTAAATTTTATTTTCTAAAAAAAACCTAAATGAAAGATCTCCATGAGTGAGATCCCAGTGGAAAGAATGGGTCATCAAAGAAGGAGGTACCTTTCTCTGAAGGGAGGAGAGAACTTCCACTTTGACTACGAGCTTGTCTAAATAGGATCAGAGTTGGTGAACTCAAAAGGCTTCCATAGCCTTGGCAGCTCATGACAAGAGCCTAGGGTGATTACTGATACCATAAACAAGAGTGTCAATTTGTTAAGTCAACAACAGGAGTCACTGTGCACTTACTCCTCATGTAGGACCTCTGTCCTTAATGTGCTATACATTGTGATTTAATGCTCTAACTAGTACTCAAACAGTATTTTTCACTTTTTGTTTCTGTGTGGAAGCAAACTGTTGAAGTCTTGATGTATGCTAAACTGATCTTCTGTATATAAAGAGAATCAAAAATGAATCTTGATGTGAATGGAAGGGGAGAGGGAGTGGGAAAGGGGAGGGTTGCGGGTGGGAGGGACATTATGGGGGGGAAGCCATTGTAATCCATAAGCTGTACTTTGGAAATTTATATTCATTAAATAAAAGTTTTAAAAAATTTATTTTCTAGCTGATTGTTGTATAGGCATATAACTGTTTTGTATATTAACCTTATTTGTATATTGATCTATAAATAATATACTTTTTATAATTTATAATCTTTGTGTCATGTATTATTCTTTTTCTGAAGCATCTTGAGGCAATATTATATAGAAATTATGATAATGGTCACTTTTTTCTGTGTCTTTCCTATAAAGGGAAATGGGAGGCTTTCAAAAAGTTC
The DNA here is from genome assembly GCF_051225735.1 of Oryctolagus cuniculus. NCBI lineage: Eukaryota > Metazoa > Chordata > Mammalia > Lagomorpha > Leporidae > Oryctolagus > Oryctolagus cuniculus. Next base: position 1,795,562 of record NC_142873.1, on the reverse strand, counting down.
ACATAAAGTGCATGCTATGAAGATATTATGCATGGGTTTTAAGAAATGTTAGCACCAGATCAACTGATCTTTTAATTCTTTTTTCCCATAAAGTGCTTTGAAGTGCCTCATATTTCTCAGGCTTCATTACTGAGCATGGTCCCTAGGGTAGGTTGTTGTATTTCCCTTCTTAATCCTGAATGTAGAGATCCCCAGCTATTCTTAGTCTATTAGCATGAACAGAAAAACTCTTTGGCAGTTTCTAGTAACATTAAACATAGGCTTACTTCATGAGACTCTTAGGTGTATGCAGAGAAGTAGAGGTCTGAGTCTACTTAAAGACCTACCTGGAAGGTTCATAGCTTATTCATAATTGTAGAACTACTTAAAACTACCATTTTTTCAAAATAGATACAACCCAAAAGATCACCGAGGGAGAATAAACAAAGTATTAAGTCATTGGAACATGGCACAGCAATTTTCTTTGTCCTGAACAATGCAATTCAATGTTTATTTTGTATAAGTGTATGAAAGATAAATTTCATCTATAGAATCCTAATTTTCATGTGTGTAATTCTGGAATGTCCCGTACCCTTAACATGTGAACATGCCAGCTCATGGTCCTCTGGCTATAGTCCTTGATGTGGAAAGACCCCAAGTGGTGTCAGCTGATGTATATAAGGGTGATTTCCATCCTGTCTTTATTTACTGTTGACACCTCTTATATTTTAAGTTTTTGGTGTTCTGAGGTTTCACGACAATGTGCCTAGGTGTAGATTATCTTTGCATTGTACTTGAGCTAATTTGTGCTCTCTGAATGTGATAATCCTACATCCATCATCAATTCTAGATCATTCTCAACTGTCACCTCAGCCACTGATGCCTAGTATCTCCTTATGCATCTCCAATAAGATTAACTTTAGATTTCTTGTTATTTACTTCAGATCTCTGAACAATTTGTTTATATTTACTTCTCTTTATCTTTGGTGTATTCTATTATAATATCTTCAGATGCATCTTGTACTGGCCCAATTCTCTGTTCAGCTCTGTGCACTGCCCTATTTAATATATTCAGTAATTTTCTACTTAACTGACTATATGGAATCTCTAGAAATTTTGTTCCATTTCTTTCAAGTGTACAAGCTTGCTTTTCTATAGTATCATGTAATAATTTTATTATGGCTTGTACTTCCTTTATTTATGTAATTAAAATGCAATAAAATTTCTAAAAGTTATAATAAATGGTGCTCATGCCCTCAGAGTATCATTGCCTGAAGTGCTTCCTCATTTTTTTGAAACTCATGGTCTATTATTCAGATGTTTGTTTTTAACTAGCTGCTTAATCCAATTTTTATTTTTATAACAATACATGCTGTAATAGATACCATTGATGTATGCCCATTCACAGAGGTGAATTAAACCACCAGATTAAATTACTAGAACTAAAATTGCTGAGTTAAAGAGCATAGGCATTCATAATTCTGATGCATATTGTCATACATATGATGTATATCCATATTTTTGTCCATTTTTTCTGTTTGATTTTTAGATTTTTATATTGATTTGTGGCAGCTTCTTATGTAATGGAGTAATTCACCCATTATATAGAGGATTCATATCTTATAAATATTTAAGACATTCCTTATGGTTCATTTTGTGTTAAAATGTTTACTTTTGTGAATTTAAATAATTCAGTCTTTAACTCTGAGTCTGTTGGATTTACTATCAGATTTGAAGTGGCTTTACCTCACTGAAGCGTAGTATTTTGTGATTTATTCAAGCTGTGTATTATTTTACCCTGCCTCAAATGTGTGTTTTAAACACCTCCTCCCTCCAGGTGACTAGCACAGTTCCTTTAACATTTATTGCAGGCCATCTTAATTAATCTGAAATCCCACAATTATTGTACACCAAATTCTAGTAAGCATTTGGGAGATTTTTATTTATGTATGTATTTTTCTATTCTAATTCAGTGATACCTCTTATAGCATTATTTCCCATTTTTTCCCAAGAATCACTGCTGTGTACTCTTAATTGTCATTTTTTTTTATTTTTTTATTTTTTTTTTTATTTTTTGACAGGCAGAGTGGACAGTGAGAGAGAGAGACAGAGAGAAAGGTCTTCCTTTTGCCGTTGGTTCACCCTCCAATGGCCGCCGCGGCCGGCGCGCTGCGGCCGGCGCACCGCGCTGATCTGATGGCAGGAGCCAGGAGCCAGGTGCTTTTCCTGGTCTCCCATGGGGTGCAGGGCCCAAGCACCTGGGCCATCTTCCACTGCACTCCTGGGCCACAGCAGAGAGCTGGCCTGGAAGAGGGGCAACCGGGACAGAATCCGGCACCCCAACCGGGACTAGAACCCGGTGTGCCGGCGCCGCTAGGCGGAGGATTAGCCTAGTGAGCCGCGGCGCCGGCCTTAATTGTCATTTATTAACACTTACTTCAGCTTGTTTAGTTCCTTAAAATCTTATCATTATGTTAATAAGTGTGTAATAAGTCCATTCACTGCCATGGTGCGATCATTTGAAAAAATTTTATTAAAATAAAGAGAACAGACTTCATGTTTTTCAGGTACCAGACTGTTTTGATTGTAACTGTCCTGTAGAATGTCTTAAAATCTGGTATTGTGATGCTTCCAGCTTTGTTTTTGCTGTTTAAGATTGTGTTTGCTATTTGGTGCCTCTTTGCTTACATCTGAATTTTAGCATTACTTCTTTAGATATGAGAAAATGTCCGTGGTATTTTTATTGGAATCTCATTGAATCTGTAAACTTCTTTTTGTAGTATGGACATCTTGGTGACACTAATTCCAATTTTTTCTTCTTCTATTTCTTTCTTTAAAGTTTTTATAAATTTCGCATCCTTGGTTAAATTTATTTAAAGCTTTATAGATTTGAATTAACTACTCTGAATAGTAGTGATATATATGTTCTTTCTCAGCTGTGGCATTGTGTTTTCAAAGGCAATTGATTTTTTTTTTAATTTTTATTTATTTATTTATTTTGACAGGCAGAATGGACAGTGAGAGAGTGAGACAGAGAGAAAGGTCTTCCTTTCCGTTGGTTCATCCCCCATAATGGCCGCTATGACTGGTGCACTGTGGCTAGCACACTGCGCCAATCTGAAGCCAGGAGCCAGGTGCTTTCTCTTGGTCTCCCATGTGGGTGCAGGGCCCAAGCACTTGGGCCATCCTCCACTGCCTTCCCAGGCCACAGCAGAGAGTTGGACTGGAAGAGGAGCAACTGGGACAGAACCAGTGCCCCAGCTGGGACTGGAACCTGGGGTGCCAGCACCACAGGCAGAGGATTAGCCAAGTGAGCCACGATGCTGGCCGGCAATTGATTTTTGAGTGCTGATTTTATATCTTGCAACTTTACCTAGCTCTCTTATGAGTTCCAATAGTCTCTTAGTGTAATTTTTTTTGTTCCTCTCTATATAGAATCATGTTTCCTGTAATGAGGGAGAGTTTGACCTCTCCTTTCCAACTTGTGTCCCTATGATTTTTATTTCATGCCTAATGGCTCTGGCTAAAATCTCCAGAATTATATTAAATAGCAATTGTGAAAGTAGGCATCATTATCTGGTTTCAGATTTTAGTGGAAATGATTCAATATTTCTCAAAATCAATATAATATTGACTGTGGGTTTGTCATAGGTGGCCTTGATCCTCATGAGGTATGTTCCTTCTGTACCCAGTTTTCTTAAGGCTTTTATCATGAAAGGATGTTATATTTTATCAAATACTCACTTTGTATGTATTGAGATAATCATGTGATTTTTGTTCTCAACTTGTTAATGTGATGTATCCTATTCATTGACTTGCATATGTTTAATCATCCCATATGTTCCATATAAATGATGTGATTTATTGTTGGATTAGATTAGCTTGTATTATATTGAGAATTTTTACATATATTTTCATCAGGAACATGGAAGTATACTTCTCTTTCTCATAGTTTTTCCTTGTTTGGGAATTAAGGTGATGCTTCCTTTTTTCTTTTCACATCCCTGAACCAGTTTAAGTTAGTGTGGCTATACCTTTTTCAGCCATGTTGAATCCAATCAGGAGTATGGAATTCTTAAGTAGAAATTTGAACAAACAATATTTTTACAAATAAAATCCTTATGTTTTCTTTTCATGAAGCATCTTCATGTAAAAGCTCAGTTCCTCCTTGATATTTATCTATCTCCAAGAGTGTGACAGGCTATCACTGAACTAATTAAAAGCATAGTTTATAACTTTTACTGTAGAAGAAATATGGCGGCTAATCCTCCACCTTGCGGCGCCGGCACACTGGGTTCTAGTCCCAGTTGGGGTGCTGGATTCTGTCCCAGTTGCCCCTCTTCCAGGTCAGCTCTCTGCTTTGGCCTGGGAAGTGCAGTGGAGGATGGCCCAAGTGCTTGGGCCCTGCACCCCAAGCTTTTAATAGTGGCTGCTCACATTAGCTAGTGAAACAGCTACCTAGTGTTACCTTGTCTAGGGAGGGAAGATGTCCTAAGTTTTGCTTTTGTAAACTCCATTCACAAATCTGTCCTAATGAATCTGCCCCTGGTAACTCTTTTACAAACATACAAGACCCACCAACCATTGAAACTGTGGTCCTAAGTCAGGTACGCTGCAATTTAACCCTACCAATGTTGTAACAGGTAAAGCATGATGCTTATGAACCTATAAATATTGTAATAAACTTGGGATTGTTGCTCATTTTTCAGGAAATTATTCCAGCTGAGCCTACTGGCATTATAAACTGCTTGGATTCTCTACTGTCTCTGATGCTTGTTTGAATGAGGGATTTTCCCACCCCAGGTTTCTGTAACAGTACATATTACAATTTATAAGAGCTAGGCTTAGTAACCAGAATCATAAATCATCTCCTTCTGAAGATCCATATTTCTCTTGAAAAGAGGAAATGAAGTGGGTTGCCACTTTCTTTGAAAATGAAAAATAGTGACCAAAAAGAAATAGCATGAAGTCCTTAAATGATTTCCTGATAGAGTCAGTAAGACATATTTCTTCACTGAAAACAACTTTCAGAGGGTTTCTGATCAGAAGGAAATCCCAGGCTGCTGACTGCAGCAGGCTCAGACAGCAGCAGCTGCACTGACCCTCTGGTAGCACTGAGTGTCAGGCATCTGATTCGAATCACCTGATTCTGGCTTCCATATGAACAGTTCACTAACAGCTAAACACTCTCTGGAGAGGAATAAGTAATAACATGTGAAGTGACAAAAAGCACCTACTGGGTGAAATAGAACAAAATAACAAATCTGAGTCTTATGCTAGAAAGATTTTTGTATGTCATGGTTCTAAAATGAGAAAAAGTTAATAAAGTTATAGAAATCATAAATTATGTATTAATGGTAACAATGATTATAACAACTGATATTCTGAATATCAGAATAAATATAGTAGAAGGATTAATTTACATGAAGGTGAATTGAGTGATCTGATGAGATGTCAGTTTAAAAGAGTAAATTTAAAAAAAAATCCTCCAAAACTTAAACTTGCATCAAGAAAAAAAGTGAATGACTAGATGATGTTTCTAGAGCAAGGATCAAGGAACTCTGAAAATTCTGTGGCATAAAATGATTTGTTTCTATGTTGAAGGCATTCACATGATATCCTCAGTGTCTGGATAATTTGGGATGAATTAATTTTGCCCTTTACACACCCATCTGCTACCCAGTCTGGAACTTGGATTTGAACTGGAGCAGATGCAGCAAGGTCAGTTTTTTAATCCTCTGCTCACTACTTATCCTGAGTCCAGAGAGTTTTTGATGCTTGCTTACTGCTGCAGAAATGTTTCTACACACTCCCCCCATTCCTTTACTGTATCTGTGCTCAAGTGAGCAGTGATCTACCCCTCAGTATTACCTTAGCTTGTGGTCTTTTCTCATTATATGTATGCACCTGTATTTATCCCTTCCATTCATCTTCCATATTTATTTCATCGCCTTTCTGGAAAAAGAAAAACACCAAACAGTGATGCAATAAACTATTAGGACTTGATAGTGCCTGATCATGACACAAGACAATCTACTGTTACAAACTGAAGGCAATAAATAGAACTGTATGATTTATATGTCCAACAATTCAGAATATGTAAAATGCATAATTTTGGAAAATAAAAACTTTGGGAAAATTTTATCAACTATATCTGGAAATGAACCATGACATAAATATTACAGTTGTATAACTCTGATGATTCTGTTCCCAAATTTACCATGGGGATAATGAAAATTACACAGAAATAAAGAAATATAAAACACTGTAGTATACTGTCATAGTACACAGTATATTCCTAGGAAATACACTAAACTATATGAATTTACTGTTTGGTGGAGATCCTCAGTTTGATTATGGAGACAGAGGAGAGAGAGAGAGAGAGAGAGAGAGAGAGAGAGAGAGAATCTTGCATGTATAGATTCATTCCCCAGATGGCGGCAATGATTGGAGCTGGGCTAATCTGAAGCCAGGAGCCAGGAGCTTCTTCTGGGTCTTCCACATGGATGGTAGGGGGCTCAAGGACTTGGACCATCTTTTGCTGCTTTCCAAGGCACATTAGCAGGCAGTTGGACCAGAAATGGAGCACTCAGACTCAAAACAGCATCCACATGTGGTGCCCAAGTAACAAAGAGCAGCCTTATGCACTATACCACAACGCTGGCCCTAAGATCCTCATTTTTAACTTTTCTACAAAGCAAATTAACTTCAACAATTACTTGAGTGTTTAAATTAAAAAAATACACTTAAAAATGTAGCTTAATTTCTCTTAGACTTTTTAACAAGAATATCAATGAAAGTTTGAAGTTATTGATAACAGTTTAATGAAAACACCCTAACTTTTTTTAAAAAATCTGAATTGTAATGCATAAAATCTGCCCATGAATAATTTTATAGTTGTCCACTTACCATTTCATCTTATTTCTAAAAATATTATAAATATGTAAGTGCTTTGACGAACTTAAAGTTACCATGATAAAATTAAATGAGCATAAAATACAAGTCTGTACTTAAATTTTATAACATTTCTTAACATTAGTGCATCCTATAGTACAAGATTCATTGACATTTTATATTCATAAATGGGAATTGGCTCTCAGAATAAGTTTTGGCTTTTTAATGAATATAAATTTGTAGAGGGGCCGGCGCTGTGATGCAGCGGGTTAACGCCCTGGCCTGAAGCTTCAGAATCCCATATAGGTGCTGGTTCTAGTCCCGGCTGCTCCTCTTCCTGTCCAGCTCTCTGCTATGGCCTGGGAAAGCATAGAAGATGGCCCAAGTCCTTGGGCCCCTGCACCCATGTGAGAGACCCAGATGAAGCTCCTGGCTCCTGGCTTCAGATTGGCGCAGCTCTGGCTGTTGTGGCCATCTGGGAAGTGAACCATCAGATGGAAGACCTCTCTCTCTCTGCCTCTCCTCTTTTTGTGTAACCTGACTTTCAAATAAATCTTGAAGAAATAAATTTGTAGACTGGAAAGCACCATTTCAGGCTCCAGTGTTCAGAAGGCCTGGAAATTCTAAGCATGCTTACAGGGTCTGGTTTTCTAATTCTCTGTTATTAAGTTGATAATTATGCCATGTCAAAAATTGTCAATTGGTGACACTTTGTTGTTTTGACAAGGCTCAAAATTCTAGGAGTTTAGTAACTTCATGAAAATTATTTTTCCTCTAGATATATTGGAAATATGTAATCCTATGCATGTATTATCTGTTTGAAATGAGTCTCTGTCTCTCTGTCTCTCTCTCTCTCTCTTTTTAGTTTCCAAGATAACAGGGCAATGCATTGATTACTTTTGCTATTCTCTATTATCTGCACATTAAAGAAAGAGTGAAGAATGTCAGTATTACCATTATGACACTGTTTTATGCAATTTATTTGTCATCAGAGAAGTTAAAAAACCACTCTGGAGGTTTCCCACTATTTCAGATATGCAAAACACTTTATTAACTATTATATTTATGTTTTCTTTATCTAGCTTTTAGCTGATTTTAACTCAAGTGTGTGTCATTATACTTCTGATTTAAAGGAGAAACACTTCCTCTAATTGCTCTACTTTGGATAGTCTATAAAAGGGATACAAAAGTTTTACAGGATTATTTCAGAAGCAAGTGATAAATGAATATGTAAGGGAATGGTATGAAATTTTATCTTTTGTAAAACTGCTTGCTCTCCATCAGCTGACCTATCTTAGTTCCAGCAAAAGGGCAGTGGTCAGAGGCCAGGTTCTACTGCAGTGTGACACAGCTGTTAGCATGATTCCAACCTGTGTTGTTTCTGGAGTGTGAGACCCTCTCTCTGTTTATAAGAACATATGTCTTCTTCTGAGGATAACATAGCCAGCATATAGAAAAATGGGCTTTTTGCCTCATGTGCAAGCTCTCTGTATAAGAAATGCATTTGTAGTATCATTCTCCAGAGCATCTGGACAGGTAAAGATTTCACAGACGTGTCTTACACTTACACAATTGTTGAGTATAGGAGTTTAAAAATTAATGTACACTTTGAAATATATGGATGATTTAAAAACATGATATTTGTGCAGTATTAGATATACTTTTCACAAATTAGTTAATAATAATTAAATTTCAAAAAGCAGTTTAGTTTGAAAGAATATGAAAAGAATGGTGATATCTCAGAAGTTGAGAGAATTTGAGAGGTGAAAGTATTGCTGTTTTTGAGTAGAATGATATAGGTTTTATTCATGAAGTGAAACTTGATTGAGGACTGTGAAATCAGATTTATGGTCCCTAAACCAGTGACTTCTTAAAGTGATACTATCTTCAGTTGTACAAAAGAATGACAGGGAATATTATACTAAATGCAGATTTCTAGGCTCTGAGTCAGTCCCACTGAACCTAACATTCTATACAGGGAGATGTAAATTCTTAACTTTAAGGAATGTGCATTGTATAATTTTCTTTATATTGATTTGTTTGAGAGAGACAAAGATGGGAATATATCTCCCATCCACTAGTTCACTGTCCAAAATGGCTTCATCAGCAATCACTAGGCCAAGCTGAGGCCAGGAGGTGGAAACTCACTGTAGATCCCCATCGGGGTAGCAGGCACCTCAAGAAATTTATCTTTTTATTCAATTTCCATAAACTTTATGAAGTGCTCTAATATATTAACACACATTGGGAAATTTATCTTTACAAATATTTGCTGAAGAGGCTTTAGATAATTTTGATAAAATTTATGTTTAGATGTATGAATACCATTCAAAATGAGAAGTAAAATCTTCATCTTACTGCAAGACTTTACCTTGGATATACATTGCATTTTAGTTTTAAGACCCCAAGTCATGGGGCCATCACTATGGCACAGCAGGTTAAACCATCACCTGCAACTCCAGAATCCCATATGGGTGCCAGTTTGCCAGATTGGGTCTTGGCTGCTCCATTTCTAATCCAGATTGATGTTATAATATACTAAACCCTTGGTATTCATCACTCAAAGCACACAGAATAGTCTCTTTTACTCATTGTTTGCAATTTCAATTATGAATTTTCTCCTGAATAACCTCAAAAGTTAGTGCAATACAATTTTTTAAAGAATTTTGAGCAGGTGATTGACACAGCAGTTAAGATTCCACTTTGGATATGTGTGAGACATATTGGTGTACATGGTTTGAGTCCCAGCTCCATTGCTTTCTATCTCACTCCATGCTAATGTACACCCTTGGAAGCAGCAGGTGATGACTCAGGAGCCTGGATCTTTTTTAACCACATGGAAGACCAAATAGTTCTAAGTTCCTCACTTCAGTATCACTAATTCCTGGCTACTAAAGATATTTGTGGGAGTGAAACAGCTGATAGGAGATCTTGGTCTCTCTTCTCTCTCTGCCTTTCAGATAAAGTTAAAATAAACAAAAAATTAAGAATAAAATAAAAATTCCGCATGCTTTAATAAAATCTAAAGTATTTAAAAAAACAAGGGCCATAAATGATGAGGAAAAAAGTAAATGTGGAACTTGTAGTGATGTGTCCAACTAACATGGATGAAAAGGCAATAACAACTACTCAAAGGAGATCTGAAAATTCTGAATGTGGTGAGAACCCTAAGCAATAAATTAATGCAGCATCACACATGTAATATAATGAATGAATCTGCATAAAATGCTTTCTCTTAAAATAAGATACAAAGCATAGACAATTACATATAAAAAACCATTGTAGATTTTAGGTCTTGGTTTTCCCAAAGAAATCTTTTATTCAAGGAATACGAGTTTCATGCATTTTGTAAATATCACTTTAGGAATATAGTGATTCTTCCCACCATACCTGCCCTCCCACCCACACTCCCAACCCTCCTCCTCTGCACTTTTCCATTCCCAGTCCCATTCTCCACTAAGATTCATTTTCAATTTAATGTTTTTTTAGAGCTTTGTCCTCATGTATGCCTATTTTTGAGTGCGAATCACATACAGGACTAATCTAAAACTACTTTAAGCATACTGCCTGTTGCCTCACCCCATGTTTTATTTCCTTTTTAAAACTTATTAATATATCTAATGAAAATCTTGTGCATCACTTGATTTATATCCTGATTTATGGATTTTGACAATAAATTTTGATGTAATTTTGTTTTAGACCCAGAATGGAGAGTTTAGAACAATGTGAGAAGTTCAGAGTACTCTTCTGCTTTTCAGTTTTATCTTATTTGACTAAAAAAATAAAATACAAGCAAACATTTCTTCTAAAGTGTTTTTTAATGAGTATTAGAAATCATGATTCAAACTATTTGCTACTTAAATAATTTCATTTGCCCACCTTACAGAAATGAATGTGTATGTAATACTTCCATACAGGGTTGGTTAATAGACTTTGTAATGGCATTTAAAAAGCTTAATGACACCATTTGCCCTCATTTAAAAAATAAAATGTATAAAAACTAAAGATAATTGTGTAAGTGTGTGGATTATCCATGAAAACATCTGGAAAGTTTATTATCTGAAATCCAAATGAATGAGTTTTTCTCATTTGGAGTGCTTTGACATGTCTTTTTTCCCACTTACTATGACAAACCAGTGTATATCTTGTAGATTCCCGTCTTATGTTGTTAAATGAGGTTTGGGTTAGAATAGTACTTTTCTACATAGGATTCCAGATTCTAAGTGTATATGAGAGTGCTTATGAGGATTCATGTGCTTGGGTCAGAGTATGAAAGAACTTACTTAGAATAGGGCATGCAACTAAAATATTAACATCATTGACATTAGCAGTACTGGTAAATATATTTGAGTCTTTTTGTTTGGTGGAGGTTTATATATTGTTTATTTTACAATGAATTTCATATATGTGCACAGTGCTGGTATTTTTTTTCTTTTTCTTTTTCTTTTTTCTTTTTGACAGGCAGAGTGGACAGTGAGAGAGACAGAGAGAAAGGTCTTCCTTTTTCCGTTGGTTCACCCTCCAATGGCCGCCATGGCTGGCACACTGTGGCCAGCGCACCGCGCTGATCCGATGGCAGTAGCCAGGTACTTATCCTGGTCTCCCGCAGGTGCAGGGCCCAAGCACTTGGGCCATCCTCCACTGCATTCCTGGGCCACAGCAGAGAGCTGGCCTGGAAGAGGGGCAACTGGGACTGAATCCGGTGCCCCGACCGAGACTAGAACCCGGTGCGCACCTGCGGCACTGGTATTTCTTTTGCTTTATTTTTAAGTACAATCAAATTTCACAAGGAGGAAACATCTGTCAATGGATGCATCTCAGCATAGACAGCAATCCAAATAGTAAAGTTGGGAACTCTGGGTTTATGTGTAAACAGTGCCAGATATCTATGAGAGAATGATGATAAAAATCTTTTTTAAAAGATTTTGTTGATTTTATTTGAGAATTAGAGTTACAGACAGTGGGAAGGAGAGACAGAGAGAAAGGTCTCCCTTCCATTGGTTCACTCCACAAATGGCTGCAATGGCCAGAGCTGTGCATATCAGAAGCCAGGAGCCAGGCACTTCTGCCTGGTTTCCCATGTGGGTGCAGGGGACCAAGGACTTGGGCCATCTTCTACTGTTTCTCCAGGCTGTTGCAGAGAGTTGGACTGGAAGTGGGGCTGTCGGGACTAGAACCAGCACCTATATGGGATGCCACACCACAGGCGGAAGATTAACCTACTGCACCACGGCGCCGGCCCTGGACTGATCAAAACCTTTAATGTCCACTCAATTAAATTTCTGATTTCAATATTCCAAATTTTGGGTCGGCAATGTGGCATGATGGTAAATCTGCAACCTGTGGTACCAACATCCTATAGGTATACTAGTTTGAATCCCAACTGCTCCACTTTTGATACAGCTCTCTGCTAATTCACTGGGGAAAGCAGTGGAAGCTGGTCCAAATACTTGGACACCTGCATTCACATGGGAGACCCAAAAGAAGTTGTTGGATTCTGGTATCAGATTGGCCAGTCTCAGGCCATTATGGGGAATAAACCAGGGGATGGAAAATATTCTTTCTCTCTTTCTCTCTTCTCTCTCTCTCTCTCTCTCTCTCTCTCTCCATCTCTTAACTCTGCCTTTCAGATAAATAAATCTTTAAAAACAAAAATGTACACAATTTAACAACTGCAGGTGTGATGGTTTAATTCTTTTTAGTAATAATGTACAAGCTTAGAAAAAGTAAGTTAAGAATCACTTTGAATACTAGGTGATAAAAAGGCATCAGAAGATTGCATAACTTATATGCACAAGGGCACATTGAGACTATCCATATGGGATGCTAGTACTGCAGGTGCCCCACAAAGCATTATTATTATTAAATTGATCACATATGAAAATGCAATAGATTAATTACAAGCAAGATAAATAATTTTTAAAAATCAAGTTAAGTTTCCCAAACAATTAAGTGAAAAGGACAAAAAAACCCACATAATTTATGTGTTAAAAAGAACTTAATAAAACTCAGTATTTATTAATTATAACTATTATTTAATAAATATAAATTTCCAAAGTACAACTTAGGATTATAGCGGCATTTCTCCCCATTACCTCCCTCCCATCTGTAACTACCCCATATCCCACTCCCTCTCCCATCCCATTCTTTATAAAGATTAATTTTCAATTATCTTTATATACAGAAGATCAACTTAGTATATACTAAGTAAAGATTCAACAGACTGCACCCACACAGACACCAAAGTATAGAGTACTGTTTGAGTAGTAGTTTTACCATGAATTTGCATAGTACAACACATTAAGAAGAGAGAGTCTACATGGGGAGTAGGTGCACAGTGACTCCTGTTGTTGATTTAACAATTGACACTCTTATTTATGGTGTCAGTAATCATCCTAGGCTCTTGTCATGAGCTGCCAAGGCTATGGAAGCCTCTTGAGTTTACAAACTGCAATGTTATTTAGGCAAGGCCATAGTCAAAGTGGAAGTTCTCTCCTCCCTTCAGAGAAAGGTACCTCCTTCTTTGATAGCCCATTCTTTCCTCTGGGATCTCACTAACAAAGTTCTTATTTTAGATCATTTTTTGGGGGGGCACAGTGTCTTGGCTTTCCATGCCTGAAATACTCTCATGAGCTTTTCAGCCAGATCAAAATGCCTTAAGGGCTGATTCTAAGGCCAGAGTGCTGTTTAGGACATCTGCCATTCTATGAGTCTGCTGTGTATACTGCTTCCCATGTTGGATCGCTCTCTCCTTTTTAATTCTATCAGGTATTAATAGCTGGCACTAGTCTTGTTTATGTGACCCCTTTGATTCTTAATCCTATCATTATGATCAATTATGAAACGAAACATAACTTTGACTAGTGAGATGGCATTGGTACATGCCACCTTGATGGGATTGAATTAGAATCCCCAGGCACGTTTCTAAATCTACCATTAGGGGTAAGTCTGGGTGAGTATGTGCTGAACTGTATATCTCCTCCCTCTCTTATTCCCACTCTTATATTAAAAAGGGATGACTTCCTTTCAGTTAATTCTAAACACCTAAGAATAATTGTGTGTTAATTAGAGTTCAACCAATGGTATTAAGTAGAACAAAAAATTATTTAAAGGAATAAAATAGTAAGTTGTTCCTCGACAGTCAGTACAAGGGTTGATCAAGTCATTGTGTCTCATAGTGAACATTTCACTTCAAAAGGTTTCCTTTTATGTGCTCAGTTAGTTGTCACAAATCAGGGAGAACATATGATATTTGTGCCTTTGGGATGGGCTTATTTCACTCAGTATGATGTTTTCCAGAATCCTCCATTTTGTTGCAAAAAATGGATTTCATTTTTTACTGCTGTATAGTATTCTATAGAGTACATGTCCCATAATTTCTTTTTCCAGTCTTCTGTTGATTGGCATTTAGATTGATTCCAAGCCTTAGCTATTGTGAATTGAGCTGCAATAAACATTAATGTGCAGACAGCTTTTTATTTGCCTATTTAATTTCCTTTGGGTAAATTCCAAGGAGTGGAATGGCTGGGTTGAATGGTAGGGTTATATGCAGGTTTCTGAGGAATCTCCAAACTGTCATCCATAGTGGCTTTACCAGTTTGCATTCTCACCAACAGTGGATTAGTGAGCCTTTTTCCCCACATCCTCGCCAGCATCTGTTGTTAGTTGATTTCTGTATGTAAGCCAGTCTGACTGGGATGAGATGAAACCTCATTGTGATTTTGATTTGCATTTTCCTGATGGCTAGTGATCCTGACCATTTTTTCATGTGTCTGTTGGCTGTTTGGATTTCTTCTTTTGAAAAATGTCTATTTAGGTCCTTGGCCCATCTCTTAAATGGGTTGTTTGTTCTGTTGGGAATTTTCTTGATCTCTTTGTAGATTCTGGTTATTAATACTTTATCAATTGCATAATTTGCAAATATTTTCCCATTCTGTTGGTTGCCTCTTCACTTTCCTGTTTCCTTTGCAGTACAGAAAAATCTCAATTTGATGTGATCCTAATTGTTAATTTTAGCTCTGACTGCCTGTGCCTCTGGGGTCTTTTCCAAGGAGTCTTTGCTTGTGCCTATATCTTGCATGGTTTCTCCAATGTTCTCTAATAATTTGATGGTGTTGGATCATAGATTTAGATCTTTAATCCATGTTGAGGGGATTTTTGTGTGAGATGTACGGTAGAGGTCTTGCTTAATGCTTCTGCATGTGGTAATCCAGTTTTACCAACACCATTTGTTGAATAGACTGTCCTTGCTCCAGGAATTGGTTCAAGATCTTTGATCAAATATAAGTTGGCTATGGATGTATGGATTGATTTTGGGTGTTTCTATTCTGTTCCATTGGTCTATCCATCTGTTTCTGTACCAGCACCATGCTGTTTTGTTCATAACTGCCCTGTAATATGTCTTGAAATATTGTATTGCGTTGCCTCCAGCTTTCTTTTCATTGTACAAGATTGCTTTAGTATTCAAGTTCTCTTGTGCCTCCATATGAATTTCAGCATCATTTTTCCCATATCTTAGTAGAATGTCTTTGGTATTTTAATTGATATCTCATTGAATCTATAAATTTTTTGGGAGAATAGACATTTTGATGATATTGATTCTTCCAATCCATAAGCATAGAAGATTTTTCCATTTTTTGGTATCCTCTTCTACTTCTTTATTTAAGATTTTGTAATTTTCATTGTAGAAACCTTGGACATCCTTGGTTAAGTATTCCAAGGTATTTGATTATTTTTGTCACTACTGTGAATGGGCTTGAACTTAGGAGTTCTTTCTCAGCCATGGCATTGTGTGTGTATAAAAAAGCTATAGATTTTTATGCATTGATTTTATATCCTGCTACTTTGCCAAAATATTCTATGAGTTCCAATAGTCTCTTTGTGGAATTCTGTGGATCCCCTAAATAAAGAATCATATCTTCTGCAGAGAGGGGTAGTTTGACTTCTTCCTTCCAATTTGTATTCCTTTAATTTTTTTTGCTTGCCTGATAGCTCTGGCTACAACTTCCAGAACTATATTGAATAGCAATGGTGAGAGTGGGCATCCCTTTCTAGTACCAGATCTCAGTGGAAATGCTTCTGACTTTTCCCCATTCAATAGGATGCTGGCCATTGGTTTTAGATAAATTGCCTTAATTTTATTGAGGAATATTCCTTCTATACCCAATTTTCTTAGAGTTTTCATCATGAAAGGGTGTTGTATTTTATCAAATGCTTCCTCTGCATCTGTCCCGGTCACTCCTCTTCCAGGCCAGCTCTCTGCTGTGGCCCAGAAGTGCAGTGGAGGATGGCCCAAGTCCTTGGGCCCTGTACCCCATGGGAGACCAGGAGAAGCACCTGGCTCCTGCCTTCCAATTTTAGTATATGTGCTGCCGAAGTGAGCACAAGGCTCCTGCCTTCCAATCAGCGCAGTGCTCCAGCTGCAGTGTGCCAGCTGCAGTGGCCATTGGAGGGTGAACCAATGGCAAAGGAAGACCTTTCTCTCTGTCTCTCTCACTGTCCACTCTGCCTGTCAAAAAAATTAAAAAAAGAAAGGTAGAGTTACAGAGAGCCAGAGGCAGAAAGATAGAGGTCTTGCATCCACTGATTCACTCCCCAGATGGTCACAGTGGCCAGAACAGCACTGAACCAAAGCCAGGAACCAGGAGCTTCTTCTGAATCTCCCACATGCATGTAGGGACCCAAGGAGTTGGGCTATCTTGTACTGATTTCCCAGGCCATAGCAGAGAGTTGGGTCAGAAGTGGAGCAGCAAAGACTTGAACCAGTGTCCATATGGGTTGCCAGCACTGCAGGTAGTAGCTCTACCTGCTATGCCACAGGGCCAGCCCCTATTTCTTTTCAGCTTCCTACTGGAGGGGTAGGCAGGGAATTAAAACATCAAAAAAGAACTATAAGGTGTAATTTTCAGTACATATGATAGAATATACTGAGATAATACATAAAATCTACAAATAAATACAACTTTAAAAATATCATGCTGCAGTGGCCTGGGGTTTGCATGTCAGCCAGGCAGGGTTAGCTGCAGTATGTGAGGCCTCTGCAAAAGAGCTAGTGGCAGGCCAGGGTGACCAAGATGTGGAGGCTTTCTGGGCTGTGTTATGTCTTGGATATTCTCTACAAGAGTAAGGGAAAGTCACTAAAACTTTTGAACATCAATGGCAAATGTGCAGTCACCCCCCAACCAGTGAGTGTCAGTCTAGTGGTGCCCCCATTCCTCCAGATATCAGAGAGAGCTCCTTGGATATTGAGAAAAACCCACACCCCTGCCCAGGTGTTCAGTGTAGGGGTACAGCTAGCATGGGCAGCCTCACTTGCTCTGCCTTCCTGGGGCAGGGCCTAGAATTCACAGGGAATGTGTGTGTGCACCCAGTCAGCTATACCACCCCAGTGACTTCTGGCTCTGGGGTGTTTGGAGGAGGATAAGAATGGTGAAAGAAGCTGTAGGGCTGGGCAAGTACAGGAGCAAACTGGAGAGGAGAGTCTTCCTCAACAAGATAGATCTCAAAGTGAGGCAAAGTGTCCATTGTAATTCTTAACTGGCTAGTGTTGCACAGTATTGAAATGGTCCCCAGTGTCCTTACTCACAGGGTCCACAGTCAGGAATTCTTGGCCATCTGCCTGGTGCCCAGGTTCCCATGAGTATGGAGATCAGGGAGAGCCAGGGAGTCCAGAGGTTCAGTTGGACAAGCCAACAACATAATGAGCCTAAATTTCCTCACCTGTGAAGTGGGTCAGGTTAGCCAACAAAGTCCCTGTGAAATCAGTTTGCTTCTGATTCACCTGCCTACCCATCTCCCCTCTCCATCCCCTTCCAAGTGGGCACTGACCCTTCAAGCCCACAACTCACTTTCCAGCTCACTAATAGTTCAGACCCATTGGGGCCCAGCCACTCTCAAAGTTAGAAATTATTGAATGCAAGATCATAATTATTTTAAACACAAACACCAACCACAAACATAAGGCACCAGCAATACATATATATTTTACCCCACCTCCTAGGTCCTAAACATCTTCCTTACTGTTTCTAAAAGGCTCAGTTAAGATTCATGAGGAATTGAGAACCTGGTGTCCAGGCCTTCGTTCTCTGCTGTCTGCCATAATCTGGCCTAGTACAGCTTGGGAAACAGAAACACAGTGTCCTCTCTAACCATCTGTTTATAAGCCACTTACATCAGTCAGGGAGCAGTGTGTGTGTAACATTGCAACCCAGGTAGTACGTATATCACATTGTTCCATAGTGACATAGCTGGAAACAGACCTCACAGCACACTCATTTGTGCCATCATCTTGGATCTTTTCCCAGTTTCTCTTTGTTTTTAAATTTGAGAAATTCTATCACAATAAGTAAAAAATTCAGGTCCTGGAAAATAATGTTTTCCTTCATTTCAAAGCATTCTTTATTAGTAATAGATTTGAAAAAAGTGGCTTAATATTTTGAGTGACTGAAATAAGAAAATGCTTGCTTCAGTCTCTTTTTATGAAAAAAAGAATTAAAATTATTTTTGTGATATAAGCAGCAAAAGTAGGTTTCTTATTATGAAATTTGTTTTACTGTAAAGTGGTTCATCTGTTGAAAAAAAGAAAATTTTTTGAGATATAAGCAACAAAAAAAAGTTAGATTTATTATGCAGTTTCTTTTACTATAAAGTGGTTGGTCTGTTTTTTAATTTGAACAAATAAAAGAAGTTTGCCTACTTGCTGGATATGCTTCAGTATAACCAGCCATGAGTATTGGCTGCAAGGTTTTGGAAACCTGGATCTCAGAGTCACTTGGGGATTCTAAAGTGTTCCAAAATCCACTGCTTTCCAGGTACATTAGCAGAGGGCTGTATCATATAAGTGGATCAGCCAGTACTCAGACTGGCACTCCTATAACAGATGCCTGAGTCCCAAGTACTGTATCACAATGCCTACAATTTTATAAAAGAAACATGTAATAGGAATTCTAAAGTAATAATGAGTATTGCAGCCAAAATACCACTTCTTTTATTATTTGGAATTGCATTAAATCTTTGGTGGATTTTTCTAAGAGCCAAAGAAAATGTCATTGATTTTTTTAAATATTAGTCTTGGGATTAGTTTGTATGAGACACCTCACTGAAACAGTACATGGTGGCCATATCTGCTCTGAGGCAAGTACATCAACATTTCATAATCCTTCAAAGTAGAAAGATCCTGGCTCCTGATGGATTTGTAGGAAAATTCTATAAAATAGGGAAATGTGTACCAACTTTTTAATATTTTTCCAGAAAATTGTCAGAATACATGGTCTGAGGCTAGCCTTCCAGTACCATGAAACAATACAGCAAGAATACAGCAAAAGAAATTACAGACCAATATCTCCTTTGAGCATACAGGCAGATATACTTAACATAATATTCTTAATTGAATCCAAAATGAATGAAAATTGTGATACTTCATATACATCTGTATTGCAGATATTCAAGATGTGAAAAAATAAAAATTTTTAATTTGATCCATCAATTACATCGACAGACCAAAAGAGAAACATAATTTGGTCAATTTAATAGATCGGTAAATAAATCCATAGATCAACAGAAAAAAAGACTTCAAAAAATGTAACACACCACTGATCTTGAAGTAAATGAAAAAATATATGAAAATCGTCAGCAGCTAGAATAGGGGAGTAATTTTTCCCTCGATTGATAAAAATTTCTAAAATCAAAGGCTAATTTATATTCTATAAATTATATTAAAATGTAGATATGATGGCATTTGGTGAAAACATTAATTGCAACTAAATTGAAGTGAATGTAAAACTATAAAAAACAATGATGTATAAAAAGCAGCAATATATCTACTGGAATAGTTTTATGATAAAGTGTGAAGAATAGTACTGAAAATTTTTATTGATAACTTTGGAGTCATAAAAATCAAAGAAGGCAAAAGTTACCTTAGACAGACAGAAATTTACAAAAATTTGAATGGGCTGATGACATCACAATGAAAATGGAAACCAAGACTGCCACAGATTCACAATATCACTACTGTTTTACTAAGATGTTACTGATACACACAGGTTACAGGAGTAGACTGAAAAACAAAACAATAATAAAAAGGGATGCACATGTTATGGAATGGGAAACACTATGAATACTGTGAGAACCAAAAAGTGTTTTTTGAAAGGAACAATGGTGGTATTAAAAGCAGATATAGGGAACTTTGTTAGTAGTTACATTAATATTGGAAAATACAAAAACATCTCAGAAACTTAAACAAAACAAAACCATGCCAGATTTTACAACATATAAAGAATAAATTCAAATGTCTAGAGTTATACTATCGAAGCTTTAAAATCAAAGGCAAACTTACAGTTCCATAAATATCCAGAGTTACCTGAATATAGTGAACGAACACAGCAGACTAACATCTCCATGAAGCTCTGCAAATGGCAGTTTCTAGGAAACCTACAGGATTCTTAGTTGCTGACTTGACAATCAAAATGCTAGCAAAGCAATCCACAGTTTCATGGCTCTGGGTTGGCTTAGATTAAGATATTGCATATATGTGCTAGTTAAAGATATAATATCAACAAAATAAGGACATGCAGTTGTGAAAAACTATTGTTATTACTGAGAAAAAGTTAATAATTGGGAGGGGAGATAATGAAAAGAGTAGATATAGGCAAATTGGCTGAAAACCACACAATTACAATTACATTACAAATGAATATAACAGAAAAAAAATTCTAGAGTTTTAGTAATCAAAGATTATGCCATCTATTACAAAGTTGAAGATGCAAAATGGAAAGTTGATATAGTCACTGTCTGAGATTCCCTTTTCCCATATTGGAGCACCTGGCTTTAGTACCATCTGTTCAGAAATAATGATCCACCTTACTGCTAATATACCTTGGAGGCACTAAGTACTTAATTTCCTGCCTTCCATATGAGAGACCCATGTGGAGTTCTGTTTACTGGCTTTGGACTGTCTCAATACCAGTAGTTATGGAATTTAGGTGGGCATCAAGTGGATGGAATACATCTCTCTCTGTGTTCTAATCTCTCATTTGTACACTCTGCCCTTAAAATTCTTTTTCATATTTCATTATTTATAACAGCTCAGGGAAACCATTTTGAATTTGTCTTTTTTTTTTTGTATTTTCTTATTTCAATATTATAAGGGTTTCCACAGTTGCATCCATTTTTTTGCAAAAGAAAAGATGCCATTATTTTTATGGCTGAGCAATATTCCAACACACAAATATTAAGAGTGTACAAAATATAATGTATATGAGTAAAATTGATATTTTGAGAATTTATTCTTTTTTACAGCCTTTGTCTCTACTGTTGTGGAACAGGTTTTTTGTGTATTTTTTTTTTTTTGGTCTTACTATCTGTTGAATTCTTTACTTAATGGAGGGTTAATGTAACTAGTATAATATAAACTAAAAATATGTCATTGTAAAATTGAAGAATAAGAAATGAAGGAGGAAGGAGGGTGAGAATGTGAGCAGGAGGTAGGGTTAAGGTGGGAAGTATCACTATGCTCTTAAATAAAGACATTTGTCCACCTTATATAAATAAATAAAATAATAAGCTAAAATAAGATCCATAACATAGATATTAAAACAACTCATTTCCATTATCCAGAACTATCACACACTTTCAAAATTAAATGGTAAACAAGTCTTATAAAAATCAACAACAAAATCTGTAAAATATGTTATCTGGAAAGAGTGAATGATCAGGTATTACCTAAATTTTATCTGAACAATTGCATTTATAAAAGTTGCAAACATAGGGTTACATAATTGCAGGGAGGTTACAATATATTATAATAAAGCCAACATAGATGTTCTGCAGCCTCACAGTACCAGGATTAGCTTGAACTAGATATTATGATACACAAAAGTGGTTATCATTTCAATGGCAGAAACAAAATGGTAAGTGGATGAAAATGCTGATATACATATTGTGATGACTGTGAAAAAATAAGTGGTTTGTTAGAAGCAACAGTCGACTGACAAGCCAGTTTCAGATAAAGTGCTGAAAAATAGTCATTTATAACTATAATAGTGCTGGTCACAGTCTCTCTCAAGCGCTCACCATACACTGCTATACACTGCTTCAGAAGCAGGAGGCATGAAGCTGTAACAGTTTGAATATACACAGCATACTGAAATCTCTCAAGCATAAAAACTGCACCTAATTTGCCATAAAAGTTTCTTTCTTCAAGTATTTGGATCTGAACTCAAGCAAAGAAAATAATGAACACCAATGATTTTTAACAGTTGTAAAAATCTTGAAAAATATGGAGTTTATAAGAATGAGAAATGCATTTCATAAGAAAAGGCCATAGTGGATCTATTTCATTGGGGCTGTATTTGTTTTTTTAATTTAAGATCTCTGTCTCTTTTTCTTCCCCCTCCCTCTTTGTAACTCTGCCTTTCAATTAAGTAAGTAAACAAATCTTTAAAAAAGATGAACAGATGTGGCTGCACATACCCAAAGGAATAGATACACAAAGGGAGAATGTTGGATACATGTAGTCTCCAAGTGCAGGATTTGACTGGTACCGAACAATCAGTGGTAGGATGACAGCTGCACTGCAGTTATTTTCAGATCAGTGGCAACCCTCAATTCCACAATCCAACTTGAAAAAGTTAGAATTTAGAATTCTCTTTTCCCACTCAAGCATTACCTGAGCCACACATACTGAAACGGAACTAAGAGGGAGGGTCTCAAGCACATGTAGTCATCATTCAGTTTCAAACAAAGTCAGAGCTTTAAATGCTAGGGTTAGTCTGAAAGATATCAGGCCCTTTTAGCTTCTTAGGGAACACACACTATATCTTTATTTTTTGAGAAAGCTTTTATTTAATAAATGTAAATTTCATAGGTACAACTTTTAGAATATAGCAATTCTTCCCCCCGTACCCACCCTTCCAACCCCAGGTCATCCCACCTCCTACTGCCTCTCCCATCCCATTCATCAATAAGATTAATTTTGGCCGGCGCCACGGCTCACTAGGCTAATCCTCCGCCTAGCGGCGCCGGCACACTGGGTTCTAGTCCCGGTCGGGGCGCCGGATTCTGTCCCGGTTGCCCCTCTTCCAGGCCAGCTCTCTGCTGTGGCCAGGGAGTGCAGTGGAGGATGGCCCAGGTGCTTGGGTCCTGCACCCCATGGGAGACCAGGAAAAGCACCTGGCTCCTGGCTCCTGCCATCAGATCAGCGCAATGCGCCGGCCGCAGCGCGCCGGCCGTGGCGGCCATTGGAGGGTGAACCAACAGCAAAGGAAGACCTTTCTCTCTGTCTCTCTCTCTCACTGTCCACTCTGCCTGTCAAAAAATTAAAAAAAAGATTAATTTTTAATTATCTTTATATACAGAAGATCAACTTCATACTAAGTAAAGATTTTAACAGTTTGCACCCACACAGACACACAAAGTACAAAGTAATGTTTGAAGACAAGTTTTACCTTTAATTCTCATAGTAAAATTCATTAAGGACAGAAGTCCTATATGTAGAGCAAATGCACAGTGACCCCTATTGTTGATTGAACAATTGGCACTTTTATTTATGATGTCAGTGATCACCCGAGACTCTTGTCATGGGAAAGCAGTAGAAGATGGCCCCCGCACCCATTGGCAGACCAGAGGAAGCTCCTGGCTCCTGGCTTCAGATTGGCACAGCTCCAGCTGCAGTGGCCATCTAGGGAGTGAACCAGTGGACGGAAGACCTTTCTCTCTGTTTCTCCTTCTCACTGTCTGTAACTCTAACTCTCAAATAGATAAAATCTTTAAAAAAGAATTATAATTCTCTATACTCAGCTGCAAGTAAAGCCAGAACAAGCCTATGACAACATCTGAGAAAATTTGTACTATGAGGTTCCTGAGTTAAAGGGATTTAAGTAAATAGATGTGGTTGATTTCCAATGAATCTTTATTTACAAAAAGAGGTGAATCTTTTTTTTTTCAGAATATTTGCATGCATGTTATTACCCATTTTACAGATACCAATGTGTACCACACCACAAATTTTCAAGTGGAACTTCAAATAAAACTTTCAAATGTTTAATTACAAAATAAGATTTCTTTCTGCTTTTTTCTTTTATTTTTTGAGTAATTCAAAATTTAAATATGATTAAGAAATTTTATACTTGACTAGGGTAGAATTACCAAGTCTTTAATATTTTCAAACATTTTATGGTATCTACAAATCTAAGCAAGATGATAAATAGTGACCAGCATTATTCAGATTCAACAGTCGAAATACAAAACCTGGGGTTCAGCAGGTGCAGCTCTTTCACCTCTATCTCTGTCGTGCTCACTGTCACAAATAAGAAGCAGTTCCAGACAGGCTTGGATTCCTGAATTGCTGCAATATGATGGTCTTAGCCTGATTTCTTCTGTGGTGAGGACTCCCTTCTCTCCTCTTTGGAGTTTCCAATCATCAGTTATCATTTTCCTTGTATCTGTTACTATTATTATTTACTTATTTGAGAGGCAGAGTTTTAGACAGAGAGAAGAGAGAGGCAGCTCTTCCATAATCTGGTCCATTTCCCAAATGGCCACAATGGCCAGAGCTGGGCCAATCCCAAGCCAGGAGCCAGGATCTCCTCTGGGTCTCCCATGAGTGCAGGGGCCCATGCACCTGAGCCATCTCCACTGCTTTTATAGGCCATTATCAGGGAGCTTGATTAGAAGTGGAGAAACCAGGAGACCAACCAGTGCCCATATGAGTACCACAGGAGGAGGATTAGCTTCCTATACCATAGTGCCAGTCCCATCTCCTTGTCTCTTAATCCAGTCTATCTGCTAAATGGGAAACAGAATATTTCCAATTTAATGTCATCTCAACAGTCATTCAAAAAATTGTCATGTAACATTATTTTTTTATTGTTACATGCCTTTTAAATCTATAGCCAGGGGGCCAGCATTGTGGCATAGTGGGTAAAGAAACTGCCTGTGACACCAGCATCCCTTATGGGTGCTGGTTCAAGACCTAGCTGCTCCAATTCCAATTCATCTCCCTGCTAATATGCCCAGAAATGCAGTGGAGGATGGTCCATGTGCTTGGGCCCCTGTACCATGTGAGGGATCTGAAACTCCTGACTCCTGGTTCCAGCCAGAGCATTGTGGTCATTTGAGGCATGAAACAGTGGAAAGAAGATCTCTTGCTCTTTCTCTCTCTTTCTCTGTGTAACTCTGACTTTCAAATAAATAAATAATTCTTTTAAAAAATCTTAAATCCACAGATAAAAGTAAATAAAATACTCTTCATATATTATATGTATTTTAAAAATATGGATAAGAGGAGCTAGCAGGTCTAGTAGTTACATGCCTAAATCCTATATTACAGTGCATAAGTTTGATATCTTCATCCAGAACCATACTCCAGTTTCCTGTTACTGCAGGCCCTGGAAACCAATGGTGATGGTTCAACTAACTGGGTTCCTGTGACCCATTTGGGAAACCTATATAAAGTCCTTACCCCACCTTAAGTATTGGTACAATATTGACCATTGCAGATATTTGGGGAGTGGACCCGTGACAGGGAGCTTTAAGCCTAATAGTTGATTTTATTCTGCAGCCAATCTTTTCCAACTACCTTGATACACAGAAATCTTTTCAAAACCAGACCATCCCTGAAATCTTTAGTTTGCATGCTCACACGCTGATGCTTAGGTGTTCAAATATCTAATTTGGTCACAGTAGTCTGGATAACCAAGGTTACATGCTGGGGTGTGCAAATGAAAGGAACAACAGGACATGGGGTCTCTTCCTCCAGAAGGTGTGCACAGACTAACCAGGTGTGGTTTCTTTACTGATAAGGATTACAACAGCCTACTGTAGAGAATGTGCATGTGTTCATAGAACTAAGATTTCTGTGAAACACGTTTAGCAAGATATAGTAGATAAACATTGTGAGAGTCCTGAATCCACACTGGCCTGAGGTGTTTCCCCCACTCTTTCTTGGCATCAGGAAAGCAAAAACACAGAGGTGTTGTGCTTATGGAGAGCCTAATCATTGCCACAAATCAGGCCTGAGAGACTTTCTGTGCCTCACTATTCCCACAACTGCCCCCAGTTATAAATCAGGCAGACACCCTGTGCCTCCTGGTATCAGGTATCTTCTCCAGCTGCTCCAGCCCACATCCCACATCCTTTTGTTTGGCTGCTCCAATCCATCTCCCACCTCCCTTGGGAAAAGTTCCCTATAAAACCCCAACCCTACACCTGAGCCCAGAGTGCCTCTCCCTCTGAGGATACTCCTGGCAGTTCTTGGCCCTAATAAAACTTTTTCTTTGCTCAGCATGGTCTTGGTTGTAGTTCCCAGTCATGGTTGCAAACCCTAACAAGCATGTCTGAAAAAGCAGTTGCATGTTCTTGTGAAGCCTACGTTCTCACAAGGGTTCAATGCTCTTCTTGTTAGTAGGTCATAAGCTATCCTAATCAGTACCTGAGGTCACACTCTGTGTACTAGGAAGAAAATGTCTTCACTAAGAGTGCTCTGGCAGAAATCTTATTCTCCACAGTCACACTTTATCATCTTTACAAACCTGACTGGAAACAACCAGGTTGACCAGATCTGAGTCCACTGTGTGTGTGAATGAACGTGACTGTTTGCTTCATATCTAATGTTGTTCCTTTATTTTGGATTGCATATATGTTTGTGTGCTTATGCTTTGATTCATAGTAATTCCTCATGTTATGGGATTTATTTGCATTGAATACAAACTGCAAATAAAATAAATGAAATGTTGAAAAAGAAAGAATTTATCCAAATATTCCTATACATCCAATAATTTTTTTAAGTTTAAATTGGTGAACACAAATGAATAACTCCATCTTGCTCTTGTATCCAACCCTCTCATTTCTCCCTCACTCAATGTTGCTCAACCTCTCCCAGTACCTCTAACACTGATTGTGCTCCCTGCAGGAGTGTCTGTCTCCCCACTGCATTGTGAACTTCTGCCTTCACTCAGCTCTATCTCCTGTGGTCACCACTGACTTAAATTCACTTTGATCACTCCAATGGTTAATGAGGGAATTATTTCCTTAGCAATCCCATGACATAGAAGAGAAAAATCACAGTCTTTCATGTTTTTTTCTCTGTAGGAAAATTCTTCATGGAGAAAGAAATGTTAATGTAAATATTGGAAAGATATTATTGATCATCCTCTGGCCTGATACACTTGGACAAAGGTCCTACAAAAATGAAACTAGAACTATGTTTATTGGATGCATTTCCAAGTCTCAGGCCAAGATGAGAGGCTGCCCATGTTCTTACAAAGGAGGATCCAATCACAGACTGAACTGCATTTGCATCATCATAAACTCAGCAGAGACTGGTGTATCTTCCTGTATTCTCACCCAAAGAGAGTGTGATAACTAAGGAGACCAAACTGGAGAGAAAGGAGACATCATTGCAGTCTTCCCAACATTCCTAGATAACACCAGTCATGAATCTCTACTCTTTTGGGAATAGCCTGCCACCAGCCCTACTCACAAGCACCTGAAGAGTGACCAAAGACCAAGAGAGGGAGCCCTTTTCTTATCCAGGGTCAGGTAGAAGAGGGCTTGAGTACTGTATCTCACAAGGGCAGGTGTCATTCTAAGGTAAGTGACATATACATGTGTCTACACACACACACCAGATCTCTAGGATTTTTTTTTTTATCTAAAAATTCCATTTCTACTGAATAGCATATCCTTCTACCATCCATAACCACTCTTCTACTTTCTGTTTCTAGTATTCTGGCTATTTTATTTATTTTAAAGATTTATTTTATTTATTTGAAAGACAGAGTTAGAGAGTGGTAGAGCCAGAGACAGAGGTCTTTCATCCACTGGTTCACTCCCCAAAATGCTGAGATAACCAAAGCTGAGCCAATCTGAAGCCAGGAGCCAGGAGTTTCTTCCAGGCTTCCCACTTGGGTGCAGGGGCCCAAGGTCTTGGACCATCTTCTCCTGTTTTCCCAGGCCATAGCAGAGTTCTGGATCAGAAGTGGAGCAGCCAGGACTAGAACCAGCAACAATATGGGATGCTGGCACTGTAGGCAAGAGCTTAAACCCACTGCCCCACAGTGCAGGCCCCTCTGACTACTTTATTTATTTCACATGATTAGAATCTTGCAGTATTTTTCCTTTGGGGATGATATTTGTGGCTAATTTCATTTAGTAAAATATATTCAAGGTTCATCCATGTCACAGGATTTCCTTTTCTTCTGTGCCTGCATAACTTTTCACTGAGTACAGGACACACTAGAAATCTTGGCTACAGTGAATTATGCTGTGGTGAATAATATTTATACTTTGCTTATATTGAATTTTCAATACTTTTATATGTATACTCAGAAGTGAGAGTATCAGATCACATAAAATTTCCATTTTTAATTTAATTAAGAGACACTATTTTCTGTGGTGATTGTGTCATTTTACATTACCACAAACAATGCACATGTGGCTGAAAATCTTTGTATCTTCACCAACACAATTGAGTATTTCTTTTTTTTTTTTTTTTTTAAGAACAGGAGCAGGAGATCTTATTGGCCATTTCCAGGCCATGGTTATGAAGATCTCTTTGCATGTGCACTCAAAGTGATTCAGCATTGGGCTTCATTGTCAATGTGGTGCAATTGCTCCTCACCCAGGGAGAAGTATACGACTCTGTTAAGTACATTTTCAACTTTGTGCAATGATTCTGTTATTTAAAAAAAAGGTTTATTTATTTCTTTATTTGAAAGTCAATTACACAAAGAAAGGAGAAGCAGAGAGGGAGAGAGAGGTCTTCCATCTGATGGTTCACTCCCCAATTGGCCCCAATGGCTGGAGCTGCACTGATCCAAAGCCATGAGCCAGGAGCTTCTTCCAGGTCTCCCATGTGGGTGCAGGGGCCCAAGGACTTTGGCCATCTTCTACTGCTTTCCCAGGCCATAGCAGAGAGCTGGATGGGAAGTGGAGCAGCCAGGACTTAAGCCAGCATCCATATGGGATGCCAGCACCTGAGGCCAGGGCGTTAACCCACTGTGCCACAGCACTGGCCCCTGTGCAATGGTTCTAAAAGTAGGTCTGGTGGTATCATAACCCCATCTGGCTATCAATACTGTTTCTGTTCCAGGTAACTTTGTGTTAGCAAGGCCAAATAGATTTCTGCCTGAACATTTCTCTAGCTTAGGATTCACATAAAAGATGAGCACCATCATATCATTCTTCCCATTCTGTCTGCCATGACCTAGAGTGTAGACCTATCAGGCTGACCCATATTTTAACTCTTCCAATAAATCGTTCCTATATGGGACAGAACACCCTACATGAGGCTCCCAAAAAACAGACACAAAAGGGGAAGTAGTGTTGCAATGCCCAAGTGGGATCAGAGTGGTGACCTTGCCTAGAGTTTCCTTCTTTGGGACAACCCATGTCACCATGGGGTCCTTCCTGCCCAAATGTCCGAGGTATCAATAGTGAGAGCTGAGCCAATATCTGCAGGATTTCTTGAGTCTGGGCACCTGGAGAGTCAGGACAGAAGAGCAGAACAGATGGCTTTCTCCAGTGGGTCTTCAGCAAAGAAAGCTTGACAACCTGAGTTCCAGGTCCAATTATAGACTTCCATCAAAAAATTGATTTCAGTTTTTGAGATCCACTTTCATGGGATTCCTCAGCAGAAAAGACCTCTCCAAAGTCTCATCCTCCTTCTGCCTCATGCCATGTCCATAATCACACACATGTGTGCCACGTAGCCTAATCCAAAAACCTCAGGGAGTACCTGGGTACAATCAAGACCCAGCTTTGCAGAGACAGAACTGAGTTCCAACATGGTTCCCTCTATCCTCTCAGTTATATGACCCTGAAAAATCACTGTACCTCCTAAAGACTCTGTAGCCTGAGCAATGGCAAGTAGAGTGGCAGTTACTTGGAGTTAGGGATGGTGGAATTATAAGAAAATTTTAAGCCATGGCTCAATAGGATAATCCTCCGCCTTGCGGCACCAGCACACCAGGTTCTAATCCCAGTCGGGGCACTGGATTCTGTCCCGGTTGCTCCTCTTCCAGGCCAGCTCTCTGCTGTGGCCAGGGAGTGCAATGGAGGATGGCCCAAGTGCTTGGGCTCTGCACCCACATGGGAGACCAGGAGAAGCACCTGGCTCCTGCCATTGGATCAGCGCGGTGCGCCAGCCGCACCGGCCATTAGAGGGTGAACCAATGGCAAAGGAAGACCTTTCTCTCTGTCTCTCTCTCACTGTCCACTCTGCCTGTCAAAAAAAAATTTTATTCATTGGGTAGAGAATTTCAGTCTCATAAGGAAAAACAGTTCTGAATATTAGTCACACAGCAATGTGCTTATACTCAACACTACTCAACATACACTTAGAAATGCTTAAATGATAAAATTCATCAGCTGTATTTTGTTTTGTCAGTACCACACTAACAGTACATTTAAAAAGTGATCAAATAGGGGCTGGAGCTATGGCACAGCTCCAGCCTGTGATGCCTACATCTTATATGGCTGCTGGTTTGAGTCTTGGGTGCTCCACTTTCCATCCAACTCTTCACTAATGTGCCTGGGAAGACAGTGGAAAGTGTCTCAAGTGCTTTGGCCCAGCACCCACATGGGGTACCTGGAAGAAACTCCTGGCTCTTGGCTTCAGATTGGCCCAGCTCAGGGCATTGTGGCCATTTGGGGAGTAACCAGTGGATGGAAGATCTCTCTGTCTCTACCTCTCTACCTCTGTTTGAAATAAATAAGACAAATCTTTAAAACAAAAAAGAACTCTTGATGTGAAAAAAGTCAAATAGACATCTCATAAAAGTTAACATGTTATGCTTTCTCAGAAGTGCAGTTAATAGTGATTATTTTTGTACCATGTCTTATATTTGCCCATTTTCACAATAACATTTCTGATTCCATTTTGCTGAGCTGCTATGTTGATTTTTTTTAAATAGGAATCAGCAGATGCCTTCTTCTCTCACTAAAGACACTGATGACAGAGTGCAGAAGCCATGCTCAATGTGAGTGAGGCCTGGGTTCCCTCCCTTCTGGCTGTGTTTGAGGGAAACATAATTTGTTCACCGCTGGGCATCTTACACTTAGGCGGAAGCAGGTGTGCCTTGTTATGAAGATAGGGACCATTTGTTCACAGCCAGGGCTAAGTCATGGAACCTGTGCATTTCCTCAAAAGATGTGCACACTTGAGCCCCAATTCCTCATGTACCAAAAATTCCACAGCAGGAAGAACAAGCATGACCCTTGCCCCTGCAGCAGGAGCTAGTTCTATCCTCACTTCACACTTGCACTGATGGGATGGATCACTCCCTGAAGAAGTCCTGGGACAATGTTCTCAGTAGAAGACATGGTTTTATGCCAGGAAAATGCATCAGAGCTTGAGGATCATACAAGCCCAACCCCATTTCTGCATAACAAAATAATTCTTCTGTTGTATTTCCTTGGAGTAGAAGTTTTTATTTTTTTTTCTTTTTATTCACCATTTTCTACATCTTGAAAATTGATTGATTCTTCTTCATGGTTCTATGTATATTTTAAATTCCTCATTTTGTTCCCATATTATTCTTGATATTCTTGAGTTGTTCACCTGAACAAGATGTATATTCAACCTCAGAACACTACAATATATAAAGCAAATGTTGACAGCTCTGAAGGGATAAACAGCAATGGAACAAACAAAAGAGGTCAATACTGCACTTTCAAAACAAAGGAGAATATCTAGGTAGGAAATCAATAGAGAGTGGTAGATTTATTTGAACAACACTGTAAATCAACTTTTCCTAACAGTTACACAGAGAGCATTCTACCCAACAGCAGCAGAACATGTGTTCTTCTCAATAGCTGTCAAAAATTCTCCAGGTGGGATCATCTGTTAATTCAGAAAATATGGGTCATCAATTTTCAGAAAATTGAAGTCTTACCATTGTCTTTCATATCTCCATTAGAATAAAAATAAAAATCTATTCTAGAAAACTGGAAAAGTCACACATACGTGGATCTCAATCCATACTGTCAAATAGCCATTGGCTTGAAGAAGAAATGAAAAAGAAAATCAAAAATATTTCAGTGGGTTCATTTTGAAGTTTTTTTCAAAGATTTATTTATTTATTTGAAAGGCAGAGTTACACAGAGAAAGAAGGAGAGGCAGAGAGGCAGGTCTTCCATCTGCTGGATCATTTCCCAGATGGCCACAATGGCCGGAGCTGAGCCAATCCGGAACCAGGAGCCAGGAGCTTCTTCTGGATTTCCCACATGGGTACAGGGGCCCGAGAACCTGTGCCATCTTTTGCTGCTTTCTCAGGCCACAGTAGAGAGCTAGATCAGAAGTGGAGCAGCCGGGACTCGAACTGGTACCCATATGGGAAGCCAGCAGTATAGTTGGTGGCTTTACCCACTACACCACAGTGCCAGCCCCCATTTTGAGTTTTGAGCTGGGATCTATATCAACAAACACAATCCTTAAGTCAAGACTTAGATACAGAGAAACCAGGTGGACATGGAAGGTTACCAGTAGAAAAGATCTTTGAATACGGAGAACCATGGGGACCTTTAAGCAGAGCAGACAGAAATCTTCTTACTGCCCACAACAAATTTAGGAGACCAGGATGCTGATGCTTATGACCAAGTTCAAAGGCAGACTGCAAAGTCATATATATTTTATATAAAATATAAACGTTCCATAGTCTGCTGAGCTTTATTTTATAAATGGATTGATTATACGTGAGCTCCCTCATAACATTTAGTAAATAACTCAGTTTGCTCATTCAGCAAATGTTCTTTACATGTCAGGCACTAGACACTATTCTAAGTATATGGGATGGAGCAGAAAAAAGACACACAATCAGGAAGGCTGCTTTTTAATAGGTCACAGAGCAGATACAAGAAAATGAATGAAAACACACTGATGGCATAATAAGTGCTATAAAAACGTAAGTGTGGGATATAAAAAAGCTGCTTTGAGCACTCTGAACAAATCAATCCATTTCCTGCTAAAGTGTCATATCCCCAAATGCTTGATCATGATGGGAGATTTTATTTTGCTGAAAGAGTGACAGGGAAGGAGATTCACATACATGAAGGAGGAGCAAAGAGAGAGAGAGAGAGAGATTTCCATTCACTGGTTCCCTCCCCTAAATGGCTGCAACAGTTGGGCCTGGGCCAGACTGAAGCTAGCAGTCAGGAACCCCATCTGAGTATTTCATGTGGGTGGCAAGGAGTCAAGTAATCAGGCCATTATCTGCTAATTCCTAGGCACAGGTTTAGAGGATTGGATCAGAAAGAACACAGCTAGGATTCAAGTTGGCACTCTGATAGGGAGTGCAAGCATCATAAGTGATAGTTTAATGTGCTGTACCACAATGCCAGTCACAGCAACTGAGTTTTATGTTTATATTCTTGATGATTATTTCTTATTCCATTTTTGCATTGGAACCTGTGAACTAAACTGCAGTAGAAGGCAGAGAAAAGTTTATGTTCCTGAGAACAAATGTAGGTTTCACTCAGACTTGTTCCTGGAGGCCATTTAACACATCTCAGGTTGTTTCTTTGGTTGACTTTTCTTCTAGATGTTCCAGTGTCTCAGGGTCTTTCACATATTAGTCTCCTTGTGCTCCATCGTGACCAATAGAAATCAGTGAAAATCATGGCCAGCACTATGGTGCAAATATTAGGCCTCAACCTGCAATGCCAGCATCTTGTATGAGCATTATTTGAGTCCTTACTGCTCCTCTTCCAATCCAACACCCTATAAATACATGTTGGAAAGCAGTGGAGTCATCACCCAAGTACTTGGGCCCCTACACCCACATGGGAGACCTGAATGGAGTTCCAGGCTCCTGGATTTGTTCTGGTTCAGCCTCAGCTATTGTGACCATTTGGAGAGTAGACTAATAGATGGAAGATCTCTCTGTCTCTCTTTCAACTATCTATCTTTCTCCTTCTCTGTCACTCAGCCTTCTATATTTTAAAGATTCATTTGTTTCTTTTGAAAGTCAGAGTTGTACAGAGAGAGGAAGAGACAGAGACAGAGGGAGAAATCTTCCATCTGCTTGTTCACTCCCTCCAGAGGGCTACAATGGCTGGTGTTAGTTCAGGCTAAAGCCATGAGTCAGGAGATTCTTCCAGTCTCCATGCAAGTGGCTGGAGCTCAAACACTTGTGCCATCCTCTGTTGCTTTTCCCAGGCCATTAGCAGGGAGCTGGACTGGAAATGGAGCAGCCAGAACATAAACATATAAGATGGCAGCATCACAGGTGCTAACTTTACCCATTACCCCTCAAAGCCAGCCCTTCTGCCTTTCAAATAAATAAATAAATCTAGTTTTAAAAAATAAATCTTTGAGTATCTTCCTGGTTGTGTCTGAAATCATCTAGCCAATGAATGCAATGGTGTGATAACATCACTACAATGAACAGGGACCCAGACACTGGGAATTGATCCTGTGCCCAGCATGTAGAATGTTTGGTAGGTTGTTTTCTAAGTCTTTTTAAAAATCTATTTATTTGAAATAGAGCTACAGAGAGAAGACACACACACACACACACACACAGAGAGAGAGAGAGAGAGAGAGAGAGACCTTCCTCCCACTGGTTCATTCCACAAATGCCTGCAATATCCAGAGATGGGCTGAGCTGAAGCCAGAAGCCAGGAGCTTCATCCATGCCTCCTACATGGCAGGCAGGGGCCCAAGTCCTTGGGCCAGCTTCTTTTTTTAAGATTTATTTTGCTTATTTGGAAGTCAGGGTTACACAGAGAGAAAAGGAGAGGCAGAGAGAGAGAGAGAAAGGTCTTCCATCCACTGGTTCACTCCCCAGTTGGCCACAATGGCTGGAGCTGCACCCATCTGAAGCCAGGAGCCAGGAGCTTCCTGCAGGTCTTCCCATGTGGGTGCAGGAGCCCAAGGACTTGGGTCATTTTCCACTGCTTTTCCAGGCCATAGCAGAGAGCTGGATCAGAAGTGGAGCTTCTAGGACTCAAACTGGTGCCTATATGGGATGCCAGCACTGCAGGCTGTGGCTTCACCTGCTATGCCACAGCACTGGCCCCTGGGCCATCTTCTGATGCTTTCCAAGGTACACTAGTATTGAACTGGATCAGAAATGGAGCAGTCAAGTCTCAAACTGGTACCCACATGGGATGCTAGAATCACTGGAAGTGGCTTAAGCCACTATGCCACAACAGTGCCCCCCCCCCAACGTTTTGAGAGTGCTCCTGGGATGGCAAGTATTTGTCAAGGGGTTTGTATGTGTCAGACTCTACAGTACCTCAACATGTTATGAGTGTCCCTCATATTCAGAAACCGAGTCACCACTCCTCCAAACCTGTTTCCTCTGAGACTAAGTTTCTGAACAGGACACTGCTGCCACAAGAGTCCATCCATCCTCCAGGTCACAAGGGATGCTGAGATGACAGCAGCTGTCAGCTAGCAAGGGGTCATAGAACACTTCAGCACTGGCTGGGGGTGCAAAAGAACATTTCAATTTTGCAGGGACCTGAAATCTGGGGCCTGACCCTGGAGGAGAGAAGCAGCCTCTGTGCTACTGGGAGGAAACATCACAAGATTTCCCTGCTGGGACCCCAAGTTACAGAAAGATGCTGCTGCTCCCTTTTCTGAACCTCCAAATGACAGTTTGTCAGCTGCAGTCTTTGAAGCCTTCCTGTGGCTCCCTTAACCCACATGAGTAGGCACAAGACCCAACAGACAGGTGCCAACCAATCACTGGATTTGGAGTTCTACTGCACGTCACTATTGCTCCCTAGAGAGTCCAGTTGACACATTTCAGTAATTTCTCACTGTGGAACACTCGAAGCAAGTTTACTCATCAGTGCAGTGTATAAGCCCTCTGAGAGTGGTTCTGAATTGGAGTGCTGAGGAGCCATTGATGTTTAGCTCTACCCAAAAGGTAAGGATGAACCCTGGGATGTATGTCATTTACCTGTGTGTTTACCTATTCAAATATCCCCAAGATATCAAGCATTACAGTTATTAAAAATATATCTTGGGTCCACTGTCTGCAATGATGACACCCTATATAGGCACTGCTTCATGTACTAACTGCTACACTTCTTTCCTTTTTTTAAATATTTATTTACTTATTCGAAAGGCAGAGCTACAGAGAGGCAGAAACAGAGAAAAAGAGGTCTTCCATCCAGTGATTCACTCTCCAGATGGCTGTAATGGATGGAGCTGAGCTGATCCAAAGCCAGGAGCTAGGAACTCTCTCTCTGGATCTCCCACTCAAGGGTAGCTGCTTGATGACTTGGGCCATCTTCTACTGTTTTTCCAGTCAGAGAGCAGGATCAGAAGTGGAGCACCCAGGACTCAAACTGGCATCCACATGGGATGCTGGCACTGTAGGTGGTGGCTTTACCTGCTACACCACAGTGCCAGCCCCTTCTGCACTTCTGATCTAGTTCCCTGCTAATAGGCCTGAGAATGCAGTGAAAGATGACCCAAGGCTTTAGGCCTCTGCACCCTTGTGGAAGACCCAGATGGAGTTCAAGCCTCCTGCTTCAATCTGTCACAGACCTAGCCATCACTGATAGATTCTGTGTGTGTGTGTGTGTATGTTTGTAACTCTGCCTTTCAAATATATATAGGTATCTATGTATGTATATATATAGAGTACACCAAGCTACTGCCTAAAAAAAAAAAAAAAAAAACACTCAAAATCAATGGCTACCCTTGTGGCACAGTGGGTTAACCCACCAGCTGTGATGCTGGAGTCCCATATCAGAGTGCTAGATTAAATTCTGAATGATTGACATTTTGCCCAGTTCCCTGCTGTTCCACCTGGGAAAGCAGCAGAAAATGGCCCAAATACTTGAGTCTCTGACACTCATGTGTGAGATCCAGTTAGTATTCCTGTCTGATGGCTTCAGCTAAGTCCATCTTGGTTGTTGTCATCATGTGAGATGTGAACCAATGGATGAAAGTTCTCTATCAATATGCCTTTCAAATAAATCATTAAAAATAAAAGGATAAAATGCATAAATATTTAAGCTTAATGCTAGAAAGCATTTGATTAAATTCAGCATCTAAGCTTTAAAGAAACTGTTAGAAGAGAAGTAAAATACCAGAATTTTTTATTATAATTAAAATTTTATTATAATTAAAATTGTCTCTGAGGAGCCTATAACAACCAGTATCATTAAGATAAGACAATGAAAGCTCTTTTACTGGGAGTTTACCCTGACAAAGCTACCTCCTCCCATTCTATTTCTGGAACATTGTACTAGAAGTATAGTAAGGAAAATGAAACAACAAAATAGAAGCATCAGATAAATGGATCAAATTTTAAGCAACAAAATTTTATTTTGTTTTTAGAAAACTTTTATTTAATAAATACAAATTTTGAAAATACAACTTTTGGATTATAGCAGTTTTTCTCCCCAAAATCACCCTCCCACCTGCAAAACATCCCATCTCCTACTCCTTCTTCCATCCCATTCTTCATTAAGATTCATTTTTAATTATCTTTATATACAGTATATACTTAGTATATACTAAGGAAAGATTTCAACAGAGTGCACCTGCACAGACACACAAACTGTAAAGTATTGTTTGAATACTAGTTTTACCATTAATTCACATAGTACAAAACATTAAGGACACAGATCTTACATGGGAAGTAAGTGCAGGGTGACTCCTGTTGTTGATTTAACAATTGGCACTCTTATTTATGATGTCAGTTATCACCCGAGCATTTGTTTAATTCAGCATCTAAGCTGTCATGAGCTGCCAAGGCTATGGAAATCTCTTGAGTTCACAAACTCTGACCTTATTTAGACAAGGCCATAATCAAAGTGGAAGTTTCCTCCTCCCTTCAGAGAATGGTACCTCCTTTTTTGATGGTCTCTTCTTTCCACAGGAATCTCACTCACAAAGATTGTTCATTTAGGTCATTTTTTTGCCACAGTGTCTTGGCTTTCCATGCCTGAGAAACTCTCATGGGCTTTTTAGCCAGATCTGAATGCCTTAAGGGCTGATTCTGAGGCCAGAGTGCTGTTTAGGGCATTTGTGATTCTGAGTCTGCTGTGTATCCTGCTTCCCATGTTAGATCATTCTCTCCTTTTTAATTTTTTCAATTATTTTTAGCAGGCACTTATCTCATTTATGTGATCCCTTTGACAATTAATCCCATCTTTATGATCAATTATGAACTTAAACTGATCACTTTGACTAGTAAGATGGCATTGGTACATGCCAACTTAATGGGATTTGGAGCCCCATGGCATGTTTCTAGCTCTATCATTAGGGGTAAGTCCAAGTGAGCGTCTGCCAAAATGTACCTTTCTTATTCCCACTCTTATTTTTGACAAGGATCAATTTTCAGTTGAATTTAAACACCTAAGAATAATTGTATGTTAATTAAAGTGTTCAATCAATGGCATTAAGTAGAAAAAGGAAATACTAAAAAGAATAAAATAGTATGCTACTCCTCAACAGTCAGGACAAGGGCTGATCAAGTCATTGTTTCTCTTCATGACAGTTTCACTTCTACAGGCTTCCTTTTAGGTGCTCAGTTAGTTGTCACAGATCAGGGAGAACATATGATATTTGTCCCTTTGGGACTGGCTTATTTTACTCAGCATGATGTTTTCCAGATTCCTCCATTTTGTTGCAAATGACCGGATTTTTAAAAAATTGCTGTGCAGTATTCTATAGAGTGCATATCCCATAATTTATTTATCCAGTCTTCTGCTGATGGGCATTTAGGTTGATTCCATGTCTTAGCTATTGTGAATTGAGCTGCAATAAACACTGAGGTACAGATAGCTCTTTTATTTACCAATTTAATTTCCCTTAGGTAAATTCCAAGGAGTGGGATGGCTGGGTCGTGTGGTAGGGCTATATTCAGATTTCTGAGGAATCTCCAAACTGTCTTACGTAATGGCTTTACCAGTTCACCTTCCCACCAACCATAGATTAGTGTGCTTTTTTTCCCACATCCTCACCAGCATCTGTTGTTCGTTGATGTCTGTATGAAAGCCTTTCTGACTGGGGCAAGGTGAAACCTCATTGTGGTTTTGATTTGCATTTCCCTGATGGCTAGTGATCCTGAACATTTTTTCATGTGTTTGTTGGCCATTTGGATTTCCTCTTTTGAAAAATGTCTGCTTAGGTCCTTGGCCCATCTCTTAAGTGGGTTGTTTGTTTTGTTTTTGTGGAGTTTTTTGATCTCTTTATAGATTCTGGTTATTAATCCTTTATCAGTTGCATAATTTGCAAACATTTTTTCCCATTCTGTTGGTTGCCTCTTTAATTTTCTGACTGTTTCTTTTGCAGTACAGAAACTTCTCAATTTGCTGTAATCCCAATTGTTAATTTTAGCATTGATTGCCTGTGCCTCTAGGGTTTTCCCAAGAAGTCTGCCTGTGCCTATATCTTGCAGGGTTTCTCCCATGTTCTCTAATAATTTGATGGTGTCGGGTAGTAAGCTTACATCTTTAATCTAAGTTGAGTGGATTTTTGTGTAAGGTGTAAGGTGTGGTTTTGCTTCATACTTCTGCATGTGGAAATCCAGTTTTCCTAGCACAATTTGTTGAACAAACTGTCCTTGCTCCAGGAGTTGGTTTTAGCTCCTTGATCAAATATAAGTTGGCTATACATGTTTGGATTGATTTCTGGTGTTTCTATTCTGTTCCACTGGTCTATCCATGTGTTTCTGTACCAGTACCATGCTGTTTTGATTACAACTGCCCTGTAGTATGTCATGAAATCTGGTATTGTGATGCCTCCAGCTCTGTTTTTGTGTACAAGATTGCTTTGGATATTTTAGGTCTCCTGTGCCTCCATATGAATTTCAGCATCATTTTTTTCCAGATCTGAGAACAATGTCTTTGGTATTTTGATTGGCATCATATTGAATGCATAAATCGCTTTTGGGAGAATGGACATTTTGAAGATATTGATTCTTCTAATCCATGAACATGGAAGATTTTTTTCATCTTTTGGTATCCTCTTCTATTTCTTTCTTTAAAGTTTTGTAATTCTCATCATAGAGATCTTTGACATCCATGGTTAAGTTTATTTCAAGGTATTTGATTGTTTTTGTGGCTATTGTGAGTAGTATTGATCTTAGAAGTTCTTTCACAGCCATGGCATTGCCTGTGTATACAAAGGCTGTTGATTTTTGTGCACTGATTTTATATCCTGCTACTTTGCCAAACTCTTCTATGAGTTCCAAATAGTCTCTTAGTGGAGTTCTTTGAATCCCCTAAATAAAGAATCATATTGTCTGCAAAGAGGGATAGTTTGAGTTCTTCCTTCCCAATTTGTATCCCTGTAATTTCTTTTTCTTGCCAAATGGCTCTGGCAAAAACTTCCAGTACTATATTGAATAGCAGTGATGAGAGTGGGCATTGCTGTCTGGTATCAGATCTCAGTGTGTTGTGTTCCAGATTGCCCAGATAGAAAGAACCAGTCAGACTCACCATAATGCAAAGAATGAAGGGACTTTATTTGTAGATCCAGCATGCTGGGGCCCCAGCCGCCCATGCAATGCAGTGCTGGGAGACCAAGACCCCCTCCTCTTTGTTCTCAGGGTTTTTATAGTTCCCAGGCAAACAAGTATTACATCTGCATTCCTTCCTTCCCCTGGGCCTGCAGGAGCAAGGACGGCCCACCTTATTGGTTGCCTCCACCTGGTCCTGAGGACAGGACCAAGGACTGCCCAGTGTCAGGTTTCATCTTCTCATACCAGGGGCATCCTGGGCCTAGTCAGTTTTTTTGTCTTGTGAGAAGCCTGTCATGGCATGGCTCTGGCCTCTCACAAGTGGAAATGCTTCCAACCTTTCCCCATTCGCTATGATGCTGCCTGTGGGTTTTTCATCAATTGCCTTGATTGTATTGAGGAATGTCCCTTCTACACCCAATTAAACAACAAAATTTTCAATATATGTGGTTGACTTTACAATCTACAGAGGTAATCCAAAACAAAGTATAAACTGACAAGAGAATTAAGTGATATTAGTGAGTATAAGATCAATATATATCAAGTGGCTTTCCATGTAGCAGCAGGAAAAAATAGAAAGCCATTTTAAAGGACAAAATACAGGCTAGAAAACTTCTATAGAGTATCTTTAAATATTTTTCAAATCATTAAAAAAGCAAAATGACCTAAAACAAAAATAAGTCAAAAAAATGAAGAAAATGAAAAGCTCAGAATTCATTAAATTTTGAGTAAATTTCATCTCTTGTAAAGGAGTTTATTGGAAGCTCCAGGTCATAAGATCCCAGCAGAATCACAGATATTGGAGGGTGGGAAAGATCCCCACTCTCATGTGGTTCAGTCATCAGGAAGGTGACAGCAGCCCCTGCTCTTAGGAGAGTGAGGCCCCAGGAGGGTGAGCACCTCCAGACCTGAGCCCAAGACTCAACCCTCACTACCCCTACCAGCCACAACCTGGATGAATGGCACCCCTTCTCCCCAACTGTCACAGAAGTCTAGTAGGTGTGACTCTGATTGATTGCATCTTCTCTGACATGATGCCTGCACACTGGCTCGACAAACTGTTCAATTAAACACACTGGATCAACAATGAAGAGCAACATGAGGTCTTTTTCTTTATGCTGCTAAATACAGCTTCTCCAGTCTGCTGCTTATAGGGGTTCCATGAGGCTCATTCTTTGTCATCTGTGAAGTTCTCTCACTACAAGAACCATCAGAAGGATGACTGGAATCTGGAATCTGGTGAGTTTGTGGGGTTAGTTGCCTCCTGCTTGCAGGATGGTATCTGGCATGGGACACTGGCTATCTTCTCATTCCTGAATGTGGTGACTGGCTCAGCCCTGGAGCTCTGTATTTTTCCAAATTGTGTGGTTAGGATGCATAGGTTCTCAGGGAGAATCCAGATTTCATGCATGAAATTTGGGGGAGAACCCATGATTTGTGGGTTCTGGCCCTTGTTTTTCCTCCTGGATAGGAGGAAACAGTTTCCTCAGTTAGGAAACAGGTCACTAAATCCACAACCCAATCCTCTTGGCACAGCTCTTCCTAGGGGAGTGAGGCTCTCATATTGTGGTTGCTGGATATGAGCTGACCCTGGGGCAGAGAGCTGGATTAGAAGTGGAGCAGCCAGGTCTCAAACCGGTGCTCATATGGGATGCCGGCATTTCAGGCCAGGGCATTAACCTGCTGTGCCACAGCACCGGCCCCTGTACTGTTTGCTTTTTAAAAATTGTAAAAGACAATGGACTTTTTTGTTTACATAAATCATTGATATAAGACAAACCATTTTAGACTACTTTAGAATAATTTGAAATTCTACATGTTCTTTTATTAAAATACTTTGCTCTTAGTTTAGAGGATTTTTAGGATTATTTCAAAATGCAAATTAAGGAACAAATAGATAGGGAAGAGAAAAATGAGGATGAGAATGTGTCTTGGCACCCAAGATGTGTTCCAAATAACAAAGTGGTAGCTTTGGGATCCACAAGAGAGAAGTCCCACACTTCCAGGAACAAAAAGTCCTTGCCAAGGTCCCACGTGCACCTAAAGGTCAACCAATGAGGATCAGAGGCACCTCAACCTTTAACCCCCATGCCCTGTATCTATAAAAGGAGCCCTCCCAACCTCTGAAGCCTGACTTGCCTGGCCCCCACTCTGTTGGAACTGGTGAACCTTGCCCAGGAGGGGAATCCCAATAAATACCTGTAAACTGATTCATTTGGCTGGGAAGATTTGTTACACACTGGACACCTTGCACAAAAAATGCAAGTGATCTTTGTCCTAACATGACATAAAACTGGTGTTTGGCAAGGAGAGAGAGGAACAAAGCAGAACAAATAACTTAAGGAATATAACGGAATATAAGAATATTACAGATTTGTAGCAGATAACTTTGTGTGAGGTTGCTTTGGCTGAGATTAGAAGGAAATTATT
Source organism: Oryctolagus cuniculus (assembly GCF_051225735.1). Classification (NCBI taxonomy): domain Eukaryota; kingdom Metazoa; phylum Chordata; class Mammalia; order Lagomorpha; family Leporidae; genus Oryctolagus; species Oryctolagus cuniculus. The sequence goes on along the minus strand of NC_142873.1, from coordinate 1,752,834 downwards.
CCTATGAGTTTCTCATGTTATATAAGTGCCAAGACAGAACTATGGATTTGGGCAACATGCTAAAGCAATAAAGTTATTTAGTTACAGGTATATATATGTGTGTGTATATATATATATCTGTAATAAGATACATATATGTGTATATGTATGTATATATCTGTAATAAGTCATATATTTACTTTATATACATATATGTATATATATATACATATAAGTCTTAATGTTTCATTTTGAAATCTATTTTTAATGCAGTTTCCCTTTTAGTAATTTCTACTTAATTGATGATTTTCTTTGTCAAATTTCTAGGCATCTCCTGTAAGTTATTTCTTCCTCCTTGGTTCTGACTGTTGTGACCTGACATTAAAACTGTTTTATTTAGAAACCTAAGGTTATGCCTACTTCACTAGGATAACTTGATTCTTCTGTCTTTTTGTTAGGTAAGAAGTCAGAAATTAACCTATGTGTGTGACAAGGGCCTAAGGAAAGGGACATCTACAGCAGTCCAGCATTCGCATTTCAAAGTCACCCAATAACATTGCAGGTGCTGTCCAGTATCTGCACTTCAAAGTCCTGCCCTCAGACCCTGATAACTTTCCAGGGGGCCCTGCCTCTTCTACCTGGCCTGATAAGCATCCTTCCTCTAAGGCAGGCACCCTAGAGAGAAACCCCTTAGCTAAGCTAGCCAGGCTTTCCCTGTCTGACTTCAGTGGGAAACTCAGACAGGAATTTTTTGTATTTACACCCAAGAAGTCCTTTGTTCTGGAGAAGAAGGAGACAGCAAAAAGGTGGAAAGGTAAGACCCAGCCCCTTAAAAGCCCCAGCCTAAATGTGAACTAGGCACTCTCTCTGGTTTGTCTGGAGAGGTGCCCATCTGTTCTTACGGACATCCCAACCCTAATAAACTTGCTACTTTGCTTTCCACTGTTCTCTGTCTCACACCTGAGTTCTTTCTTGCACAAATACAAGGACCTTAGCTTCTTCTTCAGTGGCATTTCCTTTATGTGTTTAATTTTTCCCATGTAATCAGACAATTCCTTCAGCTTTTGTTTCTAAGGGTATTCTTCTATCGAAGGCTTTCATGTTCTTCAATAATGTTTTTAGATAGGAAGATAGAAGTTAGCCTATGTGTGTGAAAGCAGCCATGGGAAACAAAACACGTGCCCCGCAGAAGTTATGCAGTAGTCTTAGAAGCATGTGCAGGCCAGCAGCACCAGTCAAACAGAACCTGAAGGGGGCAGTGGGAATGAAAAGAGGGACAAGGGTCAGAGAATGGAGCCAAGACAAGGCTCATTTATTCCAGTGTCTCAGCGATATTTATACATAACCAACTATAGCTCAAGGCAACACAGAGGATAACACCATACACAAGCAACTTATCGGGCTTTCTGCAACACAGTCATAACAGTTAATTTTAGCAGAATGTTCTTCTTTAATCATTCCCCTTCAACATGGGAGTATGTGACTTTTTTATCTCAGGAATTCCACAAGCTGAGATGGACCTTGACTTGTCTATGACTTCTTTATGGGCTGTCTACAGACGCAGGCCTTGGGAAACAGCCCAGTATTTTATGCTACAAAGTCCTGCCTTATCCCAATAACTTCATAGGTGGTTCTAGTGTTCCCCTCCAATAAACACACACCCAGAAAACACTGTTTGCTTGGTGCAAAGAAGGCTACTGAGTCTGATAACATTACCTAATTTTGTACCTGGGAAATCTTTTGTCCAGGAGAGGAGTGTGTGTGTGTGTGTGTGTGTGTAGAAACAGTGAGAAGTAGACACCCAGCTCTTAGAAATCCCATTATTGACCAGTGCCGTGGCTCACTAGGCTAATCCTCTGCCTGCAGCACCAGCACCCCGGGTTCTAGTCCCAGTCGGGGCACTGGATTCTGTCCCAGTTGCTCCTCTTCCAGTCCAGCTCTCTGCTGTGGCCTGGGAAGGCAGTGGAGAATGGCCCAAGTGTTTGGGTCCTGCACCCACATGGGAGACTGTTAGGTAGAAAGTCAGTTATGAGCTTATGTGTGTGTGACATAAAGGCCTAAAGAGAAAACATCTATGTCCAGCATATGCATCTGCATCTCAGTCATCCTGACAATGTTTCACTGGCAGCCTGGCCTTTGCATCCTGCCCTGCCCCCTTCTACCTGATAACCTGCCAGGTGGGGGTCCCCGCCCCTTCTGCCTGACAAATCTTCCACAATCTCCCAGATGCAGCCCAGTATCTGCATTTCAAACACCCTGCTCCCGGATCCCCATTCTCTTTGGGGTCTTGCTCACCCTCCCTCTAAACTCAAGTTGGGGCCAGCTAGGCTTCCTCCTGTTCGATACCTTCAGGGGAAAACTCAGATAGAAGTTTTTCCATTTACATCCAAAAAGCCCTTTGTTCCAAGAGGAGTAGAGGTGGGGAAGCAAGACCTATCTCCTTAAAAACCCCCAGCCTCAACCGGACTGCGTGCTCAGCCTTCTGCCTCTCTGCTGAGCCGCCCGCCTAGTCTGGCCAGTTGTAATCTCTCCTCTCAACACATAACCTCGCTCCCTCCCACCCCAGTCCGAGTGACTGGGCACTCTCTCAGGTCCTGTCCGGAGAGGTGCCCATCCGTCCTTACAGATGTCCCCCCTTCCCTAATAAACCTTGCTATTTTACCTCCCACTACTCTGTCTCACGCCTGAATTCTTTTCTTGCGCAAAGACAAGAACCCTGCAATTTCTCTGGTAACATTTTTGGCAACCATGAAGGGATTTTGAGAAGACATCGGAGGTCAGTATTCCTTCCCTCAAGCGGTACCAGATCTGTGGAAGTGACCGTTGAGTGTCTGGCACCCCAAAGCTCTCCAAGAACACGGAGTCCCTCCGGCCACTGCCTAGCTACGGCCAAAACTCCAGAGGGATTGTAAGGAATGAGAGGGAAATTAGGAAGGGCAGTTGGCTGAGAGCCTGGAGACCCCCTGAGCTCACTTTGGCTTCCCGGTGGCTGGACTGTGACCAGAGGATCAGGTCTATCTCTTGGAGGGATGCCTGGTCACACTGCCTACTGCTACGCAAGCAGGGCTTAGCTTCGGTCGAGGCTAATATTGGCCCTCCAGGTAAACTCAGACAACTAGGTAGTGGGCAGTCTTGAGCGATAGGAGATTTCGAACCCCACTCAGCCCCAGACATGAGGGCCTTTCCCTATGCTGTCCTCCAGCTGAGATTCGTAGGGAAAGGTGAGGGCAGTCGCTCACATCTTGTCCTCTGTGGCTTTCTGCCTTCCTCCTCCTCCCGGGGGTCCCTCCCCGACTCTTTTGCTCTCCTCATCTCCATTCCTATGCCACTGGCCAGGAGAAAGGGAGAGGGAAATTCCACAGGCCTCTCCACCTAGGGAAAAGCTGTTACCTGTTACCTGTTAACCCTTTCCAACTTGGTAGAAAGTTTTCCATCTTTGCAGCTTATGGTAGCTCTGGTGCATCTTAAAGTTTTTTGTGAACTATTACTGTTGCTAAGCTTTGATTGCCTGAGAACTAAATCTGGAAAGGAGCTAAAGTTAACTATCTGTTGTAATTGACTGAGTGTTTGCATCTGGCTTTGGTTGAATTATAGGAGGTTCCCAGCACTCTTGGTGAAACGGCGCACCTACCCAACCCCACAGCTAGTCCTGCCAGGCCCTGGTGTCTGTGAAGTCTTCCCTGTAAATGGGGGACCACAGCCTTTCTCTGCACTCTATTCCAGTCCTTGTGACCTGCCATACCCAGGCAGGCATAGCCAGCTATCTCTAGGGAGAGCGCCCCCACCCCAGGGCTGCTTTTTTTTCCTCTCCAGGAGGAATCTCCAATTCAATACTACTGCTGGCCTTACCTAAGGGAGCCAGAACCTTAAGCCATTAACCCTTAACAACCTGATGGGTTTTTCTCTTTGCAGTTAATGGAAACCTAAGCAATGGGTTCGTATGCTGATAATCAGCTCTTTTCTGTGCTGCTGTTCCTGACTTATCTGAGAGCGTTCACCTGTCTTGAAGGTTTCGCCTTTTTCTATTGCCATTAGAGTTTTGATTGGGAAAATTGCAATGCGAAGTTGTTTACGTTGTTTATCTGTTTTTAATGTTTGAGTGATTACCCAACTGATCAGAAACGTACTAATTTTGGGTAAATGGTTTGACTCTGACAGCTTAAATTCTAAACTGAGTCTTCCAACTTTAGGCTTCCAGTCAGATCCCTGGAATTCTCAAAGGGACTCTAAAATTTGTTAAAGCAACAGCTGTTTGAGTCAATTCAGATTATGTGACCTATGCTGCATTCATGTTTTTGCTTTCCAGCTAGAATGGTCTTATGAAAATGAGAGTAAATTCTCTGCATACAAGCCTTTATGTTGTTAACTAAAGTAAGCCAATACAGTGTGGTTCAGAGAATTGAGTTAATGCAAATGCCCTTAGGTTTGCTCAGTGGCTCACTTGCTCAGTTTTACATGTCTTTGATATGCTTTAAACTTGTTTCTCTTAACGATGAAGATCTTTTCAAAGTTGTAAACATGAACTAGTGTTTGCTGTCCAGGAGGTGCTATCCTTATGTTACTTAAAAGCATGGGAATGTAATTTTGACTTCTAATTCAGATAATGGTGTGGTATTCATTAATAACTCAGTGTCTTAAGTTATCTAGGCATCAGTGCTAAGTAAAACTTGGGGAAAATGTATTATGTGTACTTTTCACATCTTAAATTCGATAAGAGAGACTGTTTGAGTTCGTTAGCATGTATTCTCGTAGGTTGTCCATACATGACAATTCAAGACTATGTAAAAGTAACTATGGGTGTAAAGTTTCAGAAGGTGTGAGCAAGTCATGAAAAGTTTTAAAAGGTTTACAATTTTGAAATTGTTTACAGAGTTTTAAGTTGAGTGCTAATGTCAAAATTACACTGACCTAAAGTTGAAGTACAACAATGGGGATCCGGGAGCAGGGTGTTTGAAATGCAGATACTGGGCTGCATCTGGGAGATTGTGGAAGATTTGTCAGGCAGAAGGGGCGGGGACCCCCACCTGGCAGGTTACCAGGTAGAAGGGGGCAGGGCAAGATGCAAAGGCCAGGCTGCCAGTGAAACATTGTCAGGATGACTGAAATGCAGATGCATATGCTGGACATAGATGTTTTCTCTTTAAGCCTTTATGTCACACACACATAAGCTCATAATTGACTTTCTACCCAACAAGACCAGGAGGAAACATCTGGCTCCTGGCTTAGGAATGGCACAGTGCACTGGCCACAACATGCTAGCCGGAGCGGCCACTTGGGGGGTGAACCAACAGAAAAGGGAAGACTTTTCCCTCAGTCTCTCTAACTAACTCTGCCTGTCAAAAAAAAAAAAAAAAAAAAAAAGAAGAAGAAATCCTATTGTTAACTTTTGCTCCTCACAACCAACTTCATAGGGGCATCTGTGGAAATTTACAGTAGGTTTTTAAGAGAGCAGGGGAGCCCCAGGTCTCTGTTCTACCATTAGGCTGAGGCAGAGTTGAAGGTCTCAGGTGCTGACCACCAGGAGGAATCAGAGAACTTAAGCCTTGTCCTCGACCTAGCGACAGGCCATGACATCTGAAACCAGAGACTGTCAACTCTTTCATGACTTCACACACCAAAGTAATGGGGGAAAGTGGTGATGAAGGAAGGTGCCTGGGGTGTGTGTCTCACAAGGAATTTCCCTGTGGACACGCAGTGAGCAAAGCAAGATTTATTTACATGAGAAACCTCTTGCCACAGCAGCCACTAGGGGGTCTCCAAGAGAGGGAGACCTGAAAAATGGAGTGGAGTCTTTTAACTGCAATTTGGATGAGCAGAATAATCACAGCTAACAATTAGTCAGAGGCTGGGGACAAAACCCATCAATAATCCTGTCTAGCTAGCTCTTGTTAAAACAAAAATCCAGCTGAATAGTAGGATAGGCAAATTCTTTCTATTCTCCTAATAAAACTAGAAGCTCAGAAGGGTGGATCATTGCTTCCTTGCTATTCTCATGATAAAGCTAGAAACTGGGGGAGTGGGATCACCACTTCTGTCTCGCTAATAGACAGGTTCTGGGGAGAAGCAAGCCTGTTGTCCACTCTTACAAGGACTCCCCATTAGGTCATCTAGTCCTCACACCAGCACCCCCTGCATTACAACCTCTTTATAAACCCTGATCACCCTCCTCCAACAGCATGGTAGTCCTAATGAAGGCATCCTACCTTCCCCTAATCTTGTGAGTAATATTTGCAGAAGAGTTTTGGAAGCCTACTGAAAAAAAGGAGATGATTTGGAAGGGCAGGCTTTTGACCCAGCTGACAGAGAACCCTCCCCCAACTGAGGTAGAAAGCACCTCCCACCTGACACCCCGGACTCCCCTGACTGGTGGGACTTCCCTCAGAACAAAGCCTGAAAATCTGCATAATTATCAATTGAATAGACTCATTGTTTTATTTCAAGCCTGGTGCTCCAATTACCCCTGTCCCTCTAAACATCCTCTGTGCTGCGCGGTTGGGTAGAAAAAGGCTTCTTTGGATTGGGAGGACTTTCTTTTCCCAAGACTGCAGCTGCCTTCTGGAAATACACCCTTTCCTCTGGCCAGCACTCAGCTGTGGCGAATTGAAGCGGTGAGCATCCAGAGCCGGATTATGTGTCTGGAAACAACACTGGTGAGCTAGCCCAGAAGTCTGCGATGTATTTTTGTTGTTGTTGTTATTTAAAGATTTTATTTATTTATTGGAAAGTCAGAGTTACACAGAGAGGAGAGGCAGAGAGAGAGAGGGAGAGGCCTTCCATCCGATGATTCACTCCTCAATTGGCCATAATAGCTGGAGCTGCACCGATCTGAAGCCAGGAGCCAGGAGCTTCTTCTGGGTTCTCCCACACAGGTTAGGGGCCCAAGGACTTGGGCCATCTTCTGCTTTCCCAGGCCATTGCACAGAGCTGGATGGGAAGAGGAGCAGCCGGGACGAGAACTGGTGGCCATATGGGATGCTGGCACTTCAGGCCAGGGCATTAACCCACTGAGCCACAGCGCTGGCCCCTGGAATGTATTTTTCAAGTGGCTTAACCCTTTCACATTAGTAAGGACAGCAATGGTCACTTGTACCTCCACTCCAGAGCTGCTTTTGAGCTAACATTTTGGCTGGGACTCTGGGGACATCCCCGCAGCTTCTGAGAGCACTTTCTCTCCGGGACTTTCCTTTCTGTTCCCGCTGTGACATCAGCTACCTTGCGGGGAGTCAATGGCTCCCCTTTGTGTCCGGAGTCAACAGCTCTGAGACTGGGTAAGTTGAACCAGGGGCATACCTGCAATTTCTATCTCTGCTCTTTGGGCTCATGGCATTTGGACCTGGTTTGGGTCATTTTTTGTGGTACTGGTGTGTAGGAGATGGATTCTAAGATTTTTACTTCAGCCTCCCTGTGAGGAAACTTGGATATTTTTTGGAAGAGTACTCATTTGGTTGTTTGTATGAGGACTTCTTCCTCTTGGCTGAAATATGAGTGGTTCAATTTAATTTCCATCCAAAATCACCTTGAGTTGCATCATGGCTGATTGGGCAGGATATAGTTACGATCTTATGACTAAGAAAAACATGGTGTTCTATTGTAATATTGCATGGCCTGCATATGTGTTAAATTTAAGAGAAGGTGGTTGTTGAGTGGGATTTTTAAATGTTTATTTTATTTGAAAAACAGAGTTAGAGAGGCAGAGGCGGGGGGGGGTGTCCTGTTAGGAAAAGAGGCACAGAATAGAGAGGAGGTAGTGTATGAATTTATAGCCGGACCAAATTTATTCAGGGAAAATAAATCCGTAGAGATGGGTAACCAACTGCAACTGTCCACGTACCCATGATGGAACACCTGACAGAAGGCCCTGACCCCCAGGGAAGGCTGGGGATGGGGGTGAGGTGGGGGCAGCAGGCAGAGGGGAATTCCTGGAACTGGTCTTTCAGGTGGCTGTAAGGGGTGGAGTATGAAGACAACAGAGTGTGAGACCCAATTGAGGTGTTTTTTTTTTTTTTTAAGATTAATCAGAGAGAGGAGAGGCAGAGAGGGAGAGAGAAGGCTTCCATCCTCTGGTTCACTCCCCAGATGGTCACAATGGCCAGAGAAGGTACATCGATCTGAAGCCAGGAGCCAGGAGCTTCTTCTGGGTCTCTCCCATGGGTGCAGGGCCCCAAGGACTTGGGCTGTCTTCCACTGCTTTCCCAGGCATAGCAGAGAGCTGGATTAGAAATGGAGCCGTCAGGACTCAAACCGGCACCCATGAGAGATTCCTGCACTGCAGACAGCAGCTTTACCTGCTAAGCCACAGCGCAGGCCCTCCAATTGTGTTTCTAGGTCAAAGAGTACATTCCAATGTTTATCTCTTTTGTTCAATGCAGGAGAATGGCTGAGGCTTATGTCCTTCTTCCTTGTTCCATCAGGTCCTTCATCTACTGGTTTACTTCTCAGATGGCTGCAATGGCCAGAGCTGGGCTGATTTGAATCCAGGAGCCAGGAGCTTTCTCTGGGATCCCACCTACACCCAGTGCAAGGACCCAAGGGCCTGAGCCATCCTCCACTGCTCCCCCAGGCCACAGCAGAGACCTGGATCACAATTGGAGCACCCAGGACCAGCCCCTATGGGTACCCACATGGGATGCTGGCACTCACTGCAGGTGGCTGCTTTACCCAATATGCCACAGCATCAGTGGATTTCTAACAGTAGAGGTTTTGTGAGAGTTCTGGTAAATGGGACTGAGTAAGCATTTAAATCCCTTAAACCTTCCAGCAACTGTGTCTGTGGCTGTTGATGTCCAAGGAGACAGGTTAGGAGTCCTTGTCAATTTAGAAAATGCAGGAGCTTCAGCTCTGCCTCAGCCCAGTGGTAGAGCAGAGACCCTGGGGCTCCCTGGTCTCTTAAAAAATCTATCATAGGGGCCAGTGCCATGGCTCACTTGGTTAATCCTCCACCTGCAGCACTGGCATCCCATATGGGTGCGAGTTCTAGTCCCAGTTGCTCCTCTTCCAGTACAACTCTGCTGTGGCCCAGGAAGGCAGTGGAGGATGGCCCAAGTGCTTGGGCCCTGCACCCACATGGGAGACAAGAAGCACCTGGTTCCTGGCTTCAGATTGGCACAGTGCTTGCTGTAGTGGCCATTTTGGGGGTGAACCAATGGAAGGAAGACCTTTCTTTCTGTCTCTCTCACTGACTAGCTGTCAAATAAATTAAAAAAAAATTTTTAAAATCTATTGTAAATTTCCACAAAGGCCTCTGATAAAATTGACTGTGAGGAACAAGAGTTAAAGCAATAAAAGATGTTTTTCCAACAGAGTGCCTACTGAATCTGAAATGAGGATATAATTATCTTTATGTATGTTGGTGTCCAGTACCATCACTGGGACTGAAGTTGCTTTCTGAGTTAAATGCTCAAGTAAATTTTTCAGGTTTCCCCTGAGGAACAATAGGGTTAACTGAGGTTACTAACAGCAGGAAGTAATTATATTCAGTTGATTGGAGCTTTTAAAAAGGAGTTGTAACCATACTAAAGCCATCCTCCTTCCCTTTTCCTTTTCACATTTTATATAGCAAAAACCAATTACTGATATTGTATATTGCCTGAATTACTCTGGTGAATAGTAGCATTTGTATAATGGTGGACTTTTGCCCCAGCTGACAAAGAAGCCTCCACCCAACTGATGCTGAGCCCCCTGGTTAAGAGGCCTCATCAGAAAAAAGCTTGGGCATTTACATATTGTCAATTAAGGTGACTCATTGTTTTATTTACCTCCCCCTGAAGCTAACCTTGCCCTTGTCCTTTTTTTTTTTTTTTTTTGACAGGCAGAGTGGACAGTGACAGAGAGAAAGGTCTTCCTTTTGCCATTGGTTCACCATCCAATGGCCGCCGCGGCCAGCGCACTGCGCTGATCTGATGGCAGGAGCCAGGTACTTATCCTGGTCTCACATGGGGTGCAGGGCCCAAGCACTTGGGCCATCCTCCACTGCACTCCCTGGCCACAGCAGAGAGCTGGCCTGGAAAAGGGGCAACTGGGACAGAATCCAGCACCCTGACCAGGACTAGAACCCGGTGTGCAGGTGCCGCAAGGTGGAGGATTAGTCTAGTGAGCCGCTGCACCGGCTGCTACCCTTGTCCTTTAAGAAACCCTTTTAGCAGTTATGGTCTGGGATAGCAGTAGAAGATGACCCAAGTCCTTGGGCTCCTGCACCCAAGTGGGAGACCCAGAATGATCTCAGGCTCCTGGCCTCGGATTGACACAGCCCTGGCCGTCACAGCCAATTGGGGAATGAACCTTTGGATGAAAGACCTCTCTCTCTCTCTCTCTACCTCTCTCTCTCTCTACCTCTCTCTCTCTCTACCTCTCCTCCTCTCTCTATGTAACTCTGACTTCCAAATAAATAAATAAATCTTTTAAATAATTAACCCTTTAACAGAGATAGAACATTTTATATCAAGAGCTCTCTTTTGGGGCTGTGCTGTGGCATATAGAGCTGGACCTCCACCTGTAGTGCCGACATCCCATGTGGTCACTGTTTCATGTCCCTGTTGATCCTCTCCTGATCTGGCTCTCTGCTTTGTGGCCTGGGAATGCGCTGGGAGATGCCCGGGGGGCTTGGGACCCAGTACCCATGTGGGAGATATGGGGAAGGCCCTGGCTCCTGGCTTTGGATCAGCCCAGCCTCAGCCATTGTGGCCATTTTGGGGGTGGTCCAGCTGGTGGAGGACCTTTCTTTCTGGCTCTCCCACTCTCTGTTGCTCTGTCTCTCAAATGAATAAATAAAATCTTAAAAAAAGAGAGAAATTTCTTTCCCCAAGATGCCAGCTTCTAGAAATAAGCTCTTTCTTCTTACCAACATTCATCCCTGTGCAATTGGCTACCCACATGGTGAGCCATAGGGCCTGATTAAAAGATTTAAAAAGAGTTGCAGAGATTTCTATATTTTTCTGTGTCATAATGTATGCTATGCATTATATGTGTGTACTGTTATATGTGTAAAAGTTGGTTGTGCTTATTTGTGTTATTTAAAATCCAAATGTAATTTTCACCTAAACACAAACAATAGATGAAAAGATGATGCAGTGTTCATTGCTTCCTATGAAGTCCAATTTAAAGTTGTTCTGTGGCAAGATCATGACTTAAGAGAATAACCATACTTATCTAATATGGTAGTTTCTCAGGCAATGTAAGTGTAATTGCTGAAAAATGAATTGGTGGTCTTTGCTGTGGCACCTTGTGCATCATCAGGTCCCTGCAACCTAAGGGATGTCTCCCTCTCCTCACCTTCCTGAGAAATAGACTCAAGTATGCACTGACTGGAGAGGGGGTAGAGAAGATAATGTAGCAGTGCTGGGTCAGAATCCACAGCAAGGTTCAAGCTGATGCTGCAAGCCTTGCTGGATTTGTGGATATGTGTGAGATGGAGCAAACATCAGCATCAAGCCAACAGGTGAGTATTTCTGCCTGATCTTTGACACCACAGGGCCATCTTGCTGTTCACTACATCACAGCAGAAGCCACATGGTGGCAGACATGAGCTGGAGGTGGTATACAAACTGAACACACACTGAAGAGAATGCCCAGTACAAGCTGTGCAAGGTGAGGAGGATGACTGGGTAGAAAGGGAATCCCACCCCTGATGGCTCATGATGCTTGTGCCATGCGCAACCCAGATCCTCTCCTCAAGGTGATCACAGATGGATTACTGATTTGGGGACCCTATGCAATTAGACCTCAGGTTTTCCTGCCCAGGGATAAGAGCATCTCTGACTTACAGTGGCTGCAGAGAGATAAAACAGTGTAGTAGCTAGAGAGACTAAGGACTACTCTGCAGTAGGATGAATTTTTTGAATTGCTAAATGTAAAAGATAGATTTTTCTAAATACATGTACTCTTGGCTTCTTAAAATATATAGAAAGCATTGGGCCTTTTGGTAAATGCTTTCATAAGTTGTTAACATAAAACCATTCAAAATTACCTGCTAAGTTTTCACTAAACAGTAAGTTACCAAGGATAAGAAATAATTTTTTAAGATTTATTTACTTAAATATTTGCAAAGCAGAATAACAGAGAGAGGGAGAGGAAGAAGGAGAGAGAGAGAGAGGTCCTCTGTCGCTCCCCCTCTTCGTGGAGGAACGACACAGGACCCTGCGCTGTTCTTTCGTCTGCTCGGCCCTCCCCGGGTTTGCTGCTGGTTCTTCCCGGGTTGGCTACTATCCCTTCCACCTCCGTGGAAGGGCGGTTCCCCCTGGCCGCATTCCCCACTTCCGCAGGGGAGCGGCACACCGCCGGCCGGTTCTCTCGGGGGCTGCACGGGTTCCCTTTAGATGTTCCCCATAGATGTTCCCCATAGATGTTCCTGGTGCATGCCGTCTCTCTCCTCCTTTATAGTCCTCCTCCGCCAATCCCAACTCGGCTGAGTACGCTGCTCTCCAATCAGGAGCAAGTCCTACAGTTAATTGGTTGAACTGGAGGCAGCTGTGCGGAAGCTGTTTACTTCTCTCCCAGCGCCATATTGTGGGAGAGCAGATGCATAGAATAAGTCCTAATTCGAGTAACTTAGTCTAGTCCGGATTGCTCCCCACAGATCCCCCTTTCTTTTTATTTTTTAGCGTTGATACGCGCCTGTCTTCGGTGTCCCGCGGAACACACTCTGCTCTACTTGCTAGAGTTGCCACAGGCTCTTACAAGTCCTATCAATCAGGAAAACCGAATCCGGGTCCTCTCTTCGCCATTGTGAGGAGGTTTTTAGGCGCTGATGCATGCCTGTGTTCGGTGCCCTGCAGCGCATGCTCTGCTCTGCCCGCAGGGGCTTACAAAACCTATCAGGCAAACCGAATCCAAGCCTTCTCATTGCCTTATTGTGGGGGAGACTTATTAGTGTTGGTTCGTGCCTATCTTCGGTGACCTGCAGCTCATACTCTGGTCGAGCTTTGCTGGCGCTTACCGCCTTAAATCAGGCAGACCGAATCCAAGCCTTCTAATTGGCATGTTGAGGGGAGGCCTTATTTTTCTCTATTTCTCTATCTCCGGGCATTCCTACCTCTCCCATTTCACTTCTATCTTCCAGCATTCCCATTTCTCTTTTACTTCACTTCCAAACTTCTGTTTCTCTTATCCCTGCGGCTTTCCGGCACCTCGCCCCGCCGGCGGGTTCCCGGCTCTGCGCCGCTTCAGCCCGCGCGCCTCTCTGCGCGGCTTCCCGGCTTTGCGCGGTCCGCGGTCTCCACGCTTAACCCTTTCGCGTCTGAACCACGGCCTACGCCAGCGTTCCCTATCTATTCACGCCCCGTGCTCTCTCTGCACGCGGCGGCTTCCGCGAGTAACACAGCGTAGCTTGCGTCTCCGCCACTAGGATTCAATCTAAGTTCCCCGGGCTAGCCTGGCGAATTCAACCCAGCGTACGTCTCCGCCCCACGATCTGGCTTCCCGTCCTTTGCTCCCCGGGCTAATCAGACGGATCCCAATCTGGCTTACGTCTCAGCTTCTGGTTTCAACTTTTCGCCCCCCATTCCCGGGCTAACTTGAGAATCCCAAAGTGGCTTTCGTTTCCGCCTTGGCCTGCCCCCCGCGGCTTCAATTTCCCTAACATTTTTCTCTACCCGGTATGTTTCCCCAAGCTTTCCTCCAACGATATTCCTCCCTCATTTCTCCTGGCCTCTCCCCACAGTCCGCGTCCGAGTCTGTTTGTTCTAGCTTTCACTTTCGCTTTCGACCTTAGAGATTTCTCCCAGCTTCCCCCCGTAGTCCGTATCCGAGTCTATGCCTAGGCTTTCAACAGCTTCCTCCGGCACCTCTTTCGTCCGGCTTTTCCCTAGGCTATTTGCTAGTCTCTCTCTCCGGTATTTTCCCAGTTCTTCCCGTTTCTTCCCTCCTAAGTTTTTTATCCGTCCTAGGTTTCCTATCCGAGTCACGTTTCTTCCCTCCTAAGTTTTCTATCCGTCCTAGGTTTCCTATCCGAGCTAGGTTTCCTATCCGAGTCACGGCACCATTCTGTCGCTCCCCCTCTTCGTGGAGGAACGACACAGGACCCTGCGCTGTTCTTTCGTCTGCTCGGCCCTCCCCGGGTTTGCTGCTGGTTCTTCCCGGGTTGGCTACTATCCCTTCCACCTCCGTGGAAGGGCGGTTCCCCCTGGCCGCATTCCCCACTTCCGCAGGGGAGCGGCACACCGCCGGCCGGTTCTCTCGGGGGCTGCACGGGTTCCCTTTAGATGTTCCCCATAGATGTTCCCCATAGATGTTCCTGGTGCATGCCGTCTCTCTCCTCCTTTATAGTCCTCCTCCGCCAATCCCAACTCGGCTGAGTACGCTGCTCTCCAATCAGGAGCAAGTCCTACAGTTAATTGGTTGAACTGGAGGCAGCTGTGCGGAAGCTGTTTACTTCTCTCCCAGCGCCATATTGTGGGAGAGCAGATGCATAGAATAAGTCCTAATTCGAGTAACTTAGTCTAGTCCGGATTGCTCCCCACAGTCCTCCATCCACTGGTTCACTCCCCAGAGGACTGCAATGGCTGGATCTTGCAGATATCAAGGCAGAAGCCAGGAGCCTCCTCCCACTCTCCCACATGGGTGCAGGGGCTAAAGGACTTTGGGCCACCTTCCACTGCTTTCCTAGGTCATTAGCAGGGAGCTGGATTGGAGTGGAGTAACCAGGACTTGAACCAGTGTCCTTATGGGATGCCAGCACTCCAGCACTGTGGGTGGAGGCTTAACCTACTATGCCACAGCACCAGCCCCAATAAGAAATAATTCTAAGTCAATATCCCAAAGTTTAGAATTTTTGAAAGATTTATTTATGTATTTGAAATGCTGAGTGAGAGAGACAGAGACAGACTTCTTCCATTTATTGGTTCATCCCCAGATGTCTGTAATAATCAAGCACTGGGCCAGACTGAAGGCAGGAGCCTGGAGCTCCCTTCAGGTCTCCTACATCAATAGCAGGGGCCTAAACAGTTGTGCCATTTTCCTCTGATTTTCCAGGCCATTAGCAGGGAGCTTGATCTGAGGTAGAGCAGCTGTGATATGAACCAGTGCCCATATGGGATGCCAGCATCACAGGTGGTGGCCTTACCCATACATCACAACACTGGCCCTGACATTAAAAATTTTCAAAGTGGGAGCAGCATAATAGGTAAAGTGCAGTCTATCATACCTACATCCCATAAGAGTGCTTCTTTGAGTCCAAGCTGCTCCACTTCTAATCCAGCACCCTGCGAATGTGCCTGGGATAGCAGAAGATGGCCCAAGTGCTGTGACCCCTGCCACACATGTGGGAGAACCACATGGATTTTCCTGGCTCCCGGCTTCAATCTGTCCCAGCTCTGGCTGTTGTAGATGGATGGGGAGTGAACCAGATAGACAATCTCTTTCTCATTGGCTTTATTTTTCTGTAACTCTGTCTTTCAAATAAATAAAACTAGGATTTAGTCCCCTATGTTAAATCAGTAAAGTTTTTTTATGAAATATAAATATTAATGATAAATATTTGCTAGAGGTTTTTAATATTTTATTTTAAAGTCTGCTAACTTTCTAAAAAAGATTTATTTATCTGAAAGGCAGAGATACAAAGTGAGAAAGAGAAAAAGAAAGAGCTCTTCCATCCAATGACTCACTACCCAAATGGCCTCAATGGGTGGGGGTTGGGTCAGGCAGGAGCCAGTAAGCAGGAGCTAGGAGCACCTGCTGAGTCTCCCACACAGGTGCAGGGACTCAAGTACTTAGGCCACCTTCCTCTGCTTTTCCCAGGTGCATTAGCAGAGAGCTGGATCAGAAGTAGAGCAGCTGGGACTCAACTGAGCCAGAGTCCACATGAGATGCTGGCACTGAGGAGGAGGCTTAACCTTCTATACCACAGTGCCTAAAATTTTGAGAGAGAGAGAGAGAGGGAGAGGCAGAGTGAAAGGTCTTCCATCCATGGGTTCACTCCCCAAATGGCTGCAATGGCTGGAGCTGAGCCAATCCAAGAGGAGCCAGGGGCTTCTTGTGGGTCCCCCATTCTCAAGCACATCTTGCACTGCTTTCCTAGGATTAGCCTACTATGCTCCAGTGCCTGGCCCCTCTAATAACATTTTCAACCATCTTCTCAACTGCAGCTTCTTACAGTTTCCATTTGGTTGACTCCTTTCCAACAACTAGCCATCTCTTATAAGCTATTTTCTCCTCCTTTATTGTTTAGTTATGGCCTGTCATGAGAAATGCTTGTCTTTACAGCTGATATTGTGGCACAGCGGGTTAAGACACTGCCTGTGATGGCAGCAACCCATATGGGCACTGGTTTGATTCCTCGTGGCCCACTTCTGATTCATCTCCTAGCTAATGCACCTGGGAAAGCAGGAGAGGATGGCCCAAGTCCTTGGGACCCTGCACCCATGTGGGAAACCTGGATGAGTCTCCTGGCAGTGGCTTCTACCTGGCTCAGTTCTAGTTGTAGTGGCCATTTGGCTAATGAGCTAGCCAATGGAAGATCTCTCTCTCTCTCTCTGTAACTCTGCCTTGGAAATAAATTAATCTTGAAAGAGTAATATTTATCTTAGGAGACTAGGGATAATAAGAGTACTTGATCTTTACACCTAATTTTTTAAAAAGCTTTATTTATTTGAAAGTCAGAGTTACACAGAGAGAGAAGAGGCAGAGAGAGAGAGAGACAGGTCTTCCATCTGCTGGTTAACTCCCCAGATGGCTGCAACAGCCAGAGCTGTGCTGATGTGAAGCCAGGAGCCAGGAGCTTCTTCCAGGTCTCCCAAGTGCATGCAGTGTCACAGGTGGTGGCTTTTACACTCCACGCCACAACACTGGCCCCTACACCTGACTTTTCTAGATGTATTTAAATTGGTCTATGGGATTTTTTTTCTGCCTTTGTTTTCTAAGGTGTATTATTTTCTTTAATTTTGATGTATTTATTTGAAATGCAGAGTTACAGAGAGACAGAGAGAGAGAGAGGTCTTCCATCTGATAATTCACTCCCCAGATGACCACAATGGCTAAAGCTGCACTGAGCTACAGCCAGGAGCTTCTTTTGGGTCTCCCACAGGGATACAGGGGCCTAAGGACTTGGGCCATCTTCTGCTGCTTTCCCAGGCCATAGCAGAGAGCTGGTTCAGAAGTGGAGCAGCCAGGACGTGAACTGATACCCATATGGGATCACAGCATTGCAGGCGGTGGCTTTACATGCTAAGCCACAGTACTGGCAACAGGTGTAATCTTTTCTAAGCTTTTTCTTTCTTTTATAATGTTGAATGCTCACAGCCTCCAGTGTCTAAGGTTGGGTACCTTTCCATTGGGTTTAACTTCTAAGTAATCTGGAGGAGCTTCCCATTAGAAGAAACAGCACAAAAGAATTTTCTTTACCTTTTGGTTATTACAGAAGGGAAAGAAATTTTGTGTTTTGTCAAGATTATCTCATGTATTCTCTGACTTTGGGTTTAGAAAACTGAGTTTTAAGAGTTGAGATTTTTAATATATTTTAAATGTCTATGTCTATTAATTAAATATTCAATATACTTAATATATTTATACGTAATTTGACTTAATATTATGTAAGTGATTATTATAATGATCAGGGATCCTACGTGGTATCCCATCCACTGGTTCACTCCCCAAATGACTGCAATGGCCAGATCTGAGCTGATCAGGAGCCAGGGGCCTCTTCTGGGTCTCCCACATGGGTTCAGGGGCCCAAGGACTTGGGCCATCTTCTACTGCTTTCCCAGGCCACAGAAGAGAGCTGGGTCAGTAAAGGAGCATCTCATATGGGATGCTGGTGCCACAGGCTGTGTCTTTACCCTGCTGTGCCACAGCACCAGCCCAGAATAGCAGACTTTGACCCAGCTAAGAAAGGAGCTTCAGCCCCATCAAAACATCTTCACCTGGTTGATGCCTTGGATATCCCCAGATGAGCACTTATTAGCGCAAAGCCTGAACAGCTGCCAAATTGTCAACTAAATAGAATCCCTTTGATTTCTAACCTCCATCTGAAGCTACCCATTTTTTTAAAAAAGATTTATTTATTTTATTCGAAAGGAAGAGATAGAGAGAGAGAGAGGAAGAGATGGAGATTTTCCATCAGCTAGTTCATTCCCCACATGGCTGCAATCACCTGAGCTGGGCCAGACCAAATCCAGGAGTCAGAAGCATCTCCCAGGTCTCCCAAAGGGGTGGCAGGGGCCCAAGCAAATGGGTGAACCTTCCACTGATTTCCCAGCTGCATTCACAGTGAGTTGGATCAGAAGCAGAGCAGCTGGTGCCCATATGTGACAGTGGTACTGCTGGCTATGCATTTACCCCATATACCACAGTGTTTGCCCCTCGAATATGTTCTTAGAAACAGCTCTTGCTGGCTTGTTGGGTGGAAAGAGCACATTTTAGATGAAGAGATCTCTTTCTCCCCAAGATGCCGGCTTCTTGAAATAAATGCTTTCCTCTCTGGTGAATCCAGTTGTCAAGAAGCAAGGGCCTCGTTATTGTTTAGTAGCACTTATTTTCTGCTGACTTTACATAAAAATATAAACACCCACAGAATGCTTACCCAAGTGAATGAATGGGCATTTGTCAGTTCAGGTGTCTTCCTGATTTCTTCACCCGCTGTCCTTAGAAGTGACCAGGTCTAATTCTTTGTGGTTCTTTTGTAGTTTACGATCTGCTTCTTCCAAAGAAGAATTTTGCTTGTGTTTGTCTCTTGGCTTCTCAACTTTTCAGAATGCTGATACTGACTATTGATATTTTACACTAAAAAGATGTCTTCCTTTTTTGCCTTGAGTGTTTTTTCCCCAGATGTTTCTTTTTTTTCTTTTTTTTTTTTATTTTTTGACAGGCACAGTGGATAGTGAGAGAGAGAGACAGAGAGAAAAGTCTTCTTTTGCCATTGGTTCACCCTCCAATGGCCGCCGCGGCTGGCGCACTGCAGCCGGCGCACCACACTGATCCGAAGGCAGGAGCAGGTGCTTCTTCTGGTCTCCCATGTGGGTGCAGGGCCAAAGGACTTGGGCCATCCTCCACTGCACTCCCGGGCCACAGCAGAGAGCTGGCCTGGAAGTGGGGCAACTGAGACAGAATCTGGTGCCCCGACTGGGACTAAAACCTGGTGTGCCAGCACCACAAGGTGGAGGATTAGCCTATTGAGCCATGGCACTGGCCTCCCCAGATGTTTCTATTCTAGGTTGTCGTTCAGGCAGTTCACATCAATGGTTCCAGGAGTTATGGAATGTTGCTTTCTTCTAGATTATTATTCGATGTCTGTGACTGTTACTTTTTTTAATTCCCCACCAGTGCTAATGCATGGCAAATATTTAAATAACTGAGAAAAATATTGTTAGGCTGCAGGTTGTGGATAAATTCATATTTAATATGAAGTATTCATAGAGTGGAGGGATTAACTAAATTTTCATTGATGTGTATTTTGTGACTTGTCAACACTGGGATGACCTTATTTCCTTATTCCATCTAGTGGTAACTGGCATCTCTGATTATTCATTACTAAATACCAGTTTCCAGTGACTTGGTATTTCCACTTTTATATTTATTTGTACTGATTACCACTGATGTATCTGTAATGCCCATTCAGTTGTATGGATTTTACATTGCACAGATTGATGCTAAGGAAACAGTGTACTATCCTTTTGGAAAACTGCCTTCAGTTTCATTGTGTAACACTTAAAATTTTTCTGACCTAAATCCTAATCAGAACTGAAGCTATCTTTGTGTTTATCCTACTCTTAATGTACTTATACATTTTCACTTGAAAAAAATGGAATAATTTAACACATTAGTGGTGATAAATATGTGTGTAGAAGTGAAATAAACCTCACCACCATATGCATTCTATCATGTAGTTGTTTTTGATGATGGTGGAGTCACCATGTTGTAATGCAGATCTTTCACATTTCATATGCAAGTGAAATTTATTCTTAAATATTTATTTATTTGAATGGGAGAGTAACAGAGAAAGAGATCTTCCATCTTCTGGTTCACTCTCCAAATGGCTGCAATGGGTTGGATTGGGCTGGGCTGGGCCTAAGCCAGGATCCTAACTCTTCATTTAGAGGATACCTGAGCTACATTTGGGTTTCCCACATGGGTGGCAGGAGCCAGGTACTAGGACAATCATCACTGCTTTCTTAGACATTAGAAGGGAGCTCAATTGAAAATCGAGCAGCTGATATTTGATACTCTGCTGGATGCCAGCATCATAAGTAGGAAGTTAATCTTGATACAGCACTATAATGTTGGCATCCAATTTTTTCTTTAATTAACCCAGAATCAGATCATCTTTTTGTTTCTTGATATATATAAACATATATATATATATGTTTTCTTACATATCACACATAGGTTGGTCTTGGTTTTATTTTGGCTGTTTCAATCTCTTTTAATTGGTATATTTAGATGATCCACATTGAACACGATAATTTATATAGTAGAATTCATTAAAATAGGATATTTTAAGCCGGTGCCTGGCTCACTAGGCTAATCCTCCGCCTTGCGGCACCAGCACACTGGGTTCTAGTCCTGGTCAGGGCACCAGATTCTGTCCCGGTCATCCCTCTTCCAGGCCAGCTCTCTGCTGTGGCCAGGGCGTGCAGTGGAGGATGGATGGCCCAAGTCCTTGGGCCCTGCACCCCATGGGAGACCAGGATAAATACATGGCTCCTGCCATCGGATCAGCACGGTGCACCGGCCACAGCGTGCTGGCCACAGTGGCCATTGGAGGGTGAACCAATGGCAAAAAGGAAGATCTTTCTCTCTCTCTCTCTCACTGTCCACTCTGCCTGTCAAAAAAAAAAAAGGATATTTTAATTGTTCTCTTTTGCTGTCATTTTTCTTAAATGTCTTATTTATTTTCATTTATTTGAAAGGCAGAGACAGAAAGACCTTCTCATCTGCTGGCTCACTGCCCAGGGGCCTGCAGCAGCTGTGGCTAGGACAGGCTAAATCCAGCATCCAAAAACTGCATTTGCAGCTACCATGTTTCTGGGGGGGGACTCAAGTACTTGAATCATCATCTCAGGATGAACATTAGCAGGAAGATGGATCAGGTAGGACAAGCAGGCTCCAGCAAGGCACTCCAGTATGCAATGACGTTATCACAAGTGGCATTTCTTACCCTCAAACCTCCATGCAATGTCCACAGTAAGCAAATCTATTTTAATGGAGCACATTTGCAGTTGCTTGTGTTGCAAAGTTTAGAAATAGGGAAAAGAGCAGAAGGCAGCCAATTTTTTTTTTTTACATTTTTAAGCTTTTATTTAGTGAAAGAAATGCATAGGAGAGTGAGAACCCTATCTACAGGAGAGAAGCAAATCTGAATTCATGCTGAGTACTAGGAACCAGCCACATGGAGGAACATCTAGGCCAGGAAGCATGGGGTGGGTGGCCCAAAGGCCATGAGCCCTGGAGGTGCAGGGCTGCAGCAAGCCCCATACTGGCAAAAGGCCAAGGAAAGGGGAGAGAAGGACACCATGTTCCACACTTTTAATCCATTTCCAAAAGGGAGAGGTTAATTAACCTGATTGGCCGGTGGGTACACAGGTGTGGCCAGGTAGGGGTATGAGGTCATGCAGGGGAATGGTGAAAGTGTGGTCTTTTAGCTCACACACCTAATCAATTTTATTCTATATGCCTGCCTACAACATTCTCCCCTCAGAGACACCATTCTCTTAATCCTAAAGGACGTTGAGGAGCATAGAGTCAACATCTCTTCTGTAGCTGCATCCTGCTTATAAGGGGCATAGTATATTTCTTTAATTTATCCTTTTATTTCTTTTAGGCAGAGACACAGATACAGTGCTTTTATGTGCTGATTCCTCCAAAGCTCACAACTGAGTCTGGGCTAAATCAAAACCAGGAGCTGTGGGGCAGGGATTGTGCTGCATCAGTTTAAGCTGCTGATTGGGAGGCTCACATCAAATACCAGGGTGTGTGTCTTGTCTACTATGATTTTTTTTTAAATTATTGTTTTCCAATTAATGTGAAATGTAGTTTGTCATATTTGATATCTAGAGCTATGGTGAAGTGCATTGACAAATATCAAATGATTTGTAGATGTCACAAACTCTGGTTTATTTATTTTTGAGTAGGGTTATTTAATTTACCACATTTATTTTAAAAGTTGTATTTTGAGACCCATTTCAGAAACCACAGTTGATTTGGAACACACACTGTTTTGGAAGACTTTTCCTTGTTTATGGTTACACTTTTTCCCTAATAATCTCTATGGATTGTGTATCCAAATGTGGGCATTATACAAGTTTTTCACACTTAGTATCAGCTACTTATATGCTACAAAATTTAGTGTGAATCTATTTTCCATTACTTAACATGTGAATAATTCATGCTTTTACTGCTTGCTGGTTTGTAAAATACAAATAAATCACAGTACAGTGCTCAAATAGATGTATAAGATTAAAACAGTTTTGCAGCCTGTGTTGAGGCATAGCAGGTGAAGCCACTGCCTGTGACCCTGGCATCCTATATGGCACCAGTTAATGTCCTGGCTGCCCAAATTTTGATCCATTCCCCTGCTAATATTCTGAGAAAAAACAGGAAGATGGTCCAAGATTCTGGGCTCTTGCACTCAAAATGGAGAAAAATTGTGCAGGTATAAAATTCAACCATTTCATTTGTAATTCTTTTTTTTTTTTTTTTTTTTATTTTTTGACAGGCAGAGTGGACAGTGAGAGAGAGAGAGACAGAGAGAAAGGTCTTCCTTTGCCGTTGGTTCACCCTCCAATGGCCGCCGCGGCCAGCGCGATGTGGCCGGCGCACCGCGCTGATCCGATGGCAGGAGCCAGGAGCCAGGTGCTTTTCCTGGTCTCCCATGGGGTGCAGGGCCCAAGCACCTGGGCCATCCTCCACTGCACTCCCGGGCCACAGCAGAGGGCTGGCCTGGAAGAGGGGCAACCGGGACAGAATCCGGCGCCCCGACCGGGACTAGAACCCGGTGTGCCGGCGCCGCTAGGCGGAGGATTAGCCTAGTGAGCCGCGGCGCCGGCCATTTGTAATTCTTAGTAAGCATTTTGGGGTGGCCTCTGCTAGGCCATCCATATGCTGCTGGCACCTGGAATCACAAATCACCTGTTTTAGCTGTCTACTGCTTTAATTGAGGCTGCTGCCTTCAAGATTGCTTAACTCACACCAATATATGTTTTAAAATTTTTTTATTTATTTGTTCATTTGAAAGGCAGATTCATAGAGAGACAGGGAGAGACAGATCTATCTTTCTATCTAATACCTTCTGCTGGTTCACTCTTCAAGTGGCTTCAGTGGCTAGGACTGGACCAGGCCAAAGCCAGAAAACAGGAACTCTATCCAGGTTTCCCAGGTGGATAGAAATGGTCCAAGTAGTTGGACTGTCTTCAGGTATTTTCCCAGATGCATTAGTAGGGAACTGGATTGGAAGTGGAGCAACTCTGGCTTTAACCAGTGGTGGTAGAGACCCATTGTTCCATATCACATACCGATAATTTTTTACAGATTTGTTTATTTGAAAGGCAAAGAAAAAGTCCTCCATCTGCTGGATCACTCTACAAAAGCCCACAATAGCGAGCGTTATATCTATGAAAGCCAGGAGGTAGGAACTCTATGTGGGTTTCCCATTCAGATGGCAGGAAACCAAGTTTTTGAGCCATGATCTGTTGCCTCAAGAGAACACTTTTGAGCTGGTGCTGTGCTGTAATAGGAAAGTCATGACCTGCAGTGCCAGCATCCCATGGGCACTGGTTCCAGTCCTGGCTGCCTACTTCCAATCCAGCTCTCTGCTATGGCCTGAGAAAGCAGTAGAAGATAGCTCAAGTCCTTGGGCCCCTGCACCCTCATGGGAGACCTGGAAGAAGCTCCTGGCTCCTGATTTTGGATCTGTTTAGCTCTGGCCATTATGGCCATTTGGGGAGTGAACCAGCAGGTGGAAGGCCTCTCGTTCTCTGCCTCTGCCTCTCTGTAGCTCTGCCTTTCAAACAAACAAATAAATATTTTTTAAAACAAACAAACAAACAAACAAAAAACACTTGCAGGAAGCTGAGTTGGAGGTGTGGAATAGTGAGGACACAAACCAGGCACTCTGTGATGTGGTATGTCCAGAGAAGTAGGTAAAACCTACTGCATCATAATGCCTACCCTTCCAATGCCTGACTTGCACAGCCTTGACCTAGGCCCCAGGTGTCCATCAGGTAAGTCTCAGGATTCTCCACATGAATACTGTACAAGAAGGCACACTCCCAACTGTAAAATACTTTACAAACTATGTTGTTATCATATTTGTGGTCATCTCATGGGCTAGAACAAGTGAACAGGAAAATGTCAGGGGTCTGTGTGGTGGAGAATTATGTTAAGATTTGGGTACAGGGAGGAGTGTCACATGGAAGTTACAGAAAGCTGTGCTAGTAGATTCTGTCAATTTTTCCTATACATATAGTTGTGGCCAAAAACTAATTTTCAAGCTGGATACTTTTAAGGAATTTGAGATACATAAAAAAAGCAAGAGATGTTTTAAGGACTGCCTGAGTAATTTTCTGTGTATATCGATTCTAGTGAAATCATAATTTTTCTGGTGTACTGCTACTTATTTGAGCAATTGTGATGAGCATTATACATTATTTCTATACGATTTATTTATTTGAAAGGCTGAGTTACAGAGACAGGAAGAGAGAGAGGCCTTCCAGCTGCTGGTTCACTCCCACATGTCCTCAATGGCTGGACTGGGCTGATCTGAAGCCAGTAGCCTGGAGCTTCTTAGAGGTCTGCCATGTGAGTGCACGGGGCCCAAGGACTTAGGTGTTCATCCACTGCTTTCCCAGTCCATAGCAGAGAGCTAGACCAGAAGTAGAGTAGCTGGGACTCAAATTGGTGCCCACATGGATGCCCACACTGTAGGAGATGGCTTTACCCACCATTCCACAGTGAGAGCCCTGACAATGATTTTTTTTTACAGAATTGGTAATAAATTAATATTTTGGTTATCTAACAATAGTTTATGTTTAATCAAAGTGATTGGTAGACTTGTGTGTGCTCTTTTGGCATCTTTTCTGTTTTTCCCATGTGTAAAGATTATATTCCCCCACAGGGAGGCTACTTCATTTTTGTCACTGAGCCAATATGCCCATTTTTCTATATACATTTCCTTCATGCTCTTGATTAGCACAGTAGAATCTAGGAAGAATCTAGACTTTTTGTCTGACCCCTCCTTCTAAGCAATTTCTCTTGCAGGTAAGATTCTAGAGACATCTACATGTGGCCAAGACCGACAAAAATAAATATATTGCTGGTAGGTTATTTACTCCTCAGCTTCTTTCACATTGTATGTTAAGAGTTTTATGAGATTTTTTAAATAA
This sequence comes from Oryctolagus cuniculus, assembly GCF_051225735.1. Classification (NCBI taxonomy): domain Eukaryota; kingdom Metazoa; phylum Chordata; class Mammalia; order Lagomorpha; family Leporidae; genus Oryctolagus; species Oryctolagus cuniculus. The sequence goes on along the minus strand of NC_142873.1, from coordinate 1,727,551 downwards.
ATTGGGAAAGCATAAAGAAATATAATTCAGAATCTGGATTCATATAAGATAAAGTAAGAATGGTTTCAAGATTTAAAGCCATCTGAGCTGAATTCACATTGGTCTCAATTTTTTTTTTAATTGCCATAGCCACAAGACTTTTTACATGGTTTAAATTCAAACTTTGGCAAGAATTTGCTACATCAGAAAAAATTAAAAAGATAATATTTTGAATTATTAAAGTAGAGTGTCTTTAAAAGCTTTTTCAGGCTGAACTTGCTTCATGGATTAGATCAGAAAATGTGTAGAGGATAGAATCTATTGCAGGTCCTTAAATAACTCTCCGTAGTTTTATCACAGTGAGTCTACAAATGCAGGATTACTTCACTCCACAAAGTTATGTTTCAGGCAAATTATTCCATTTATCAATGGCATAAACTATAGTCAGAGCCCAAGACAATTCTCTAGTCTTTGACTTGAATCTTTTGCCATCTTTTTTTTTTCTTTGACAGGCAGAGTGGGCAGTGAGAGAGAGACAGAGAGAAAGGTCTTCCTTTACCATTGGTTCACCCTCCAATGGCCACTGCGGCTGGCATGCTACAGCCGGCACACCGTGCTGATCTGAAGGCAGGAGCAGGTGCTTCTCCTGGTCTCCCATGCAGGTGCAGGGCCCAAGGACTTGGGCCATCCTCCACTGCACTCCCAGGCCACAGCAGAGAGCTGGACTGGAAGAGGAGCAACTGGGACAGAATCTGGTGCTCTGACCAGGACTAGAACCCGGTGTGCCAGTGCTGCAGGCAGAGGATTAGCCTAGTGAGCCATGGTGCCGGCCAATCTTTTGCCATCTTAAAGTATTTATATACTTGAGAGAGAATGAGAAGTAGATGGAAATATATAGAGACTTTTTTAAAAAAAAGATTTTATTTATTTATTTGGTGGGCATAGTTACAGGGAGAGGAGAGACATACAAATTTTTTATCCACTGGTTCAGTCTCCAAATGGTGAAAATAGTTGGAGATGGGCTGATCCAAAGCTAAGAGCCAGGAGCTTCCTCTGGGTCTCTCAGGTGGGTTTAGGGGCCCAAGGACTTGGGCTATCTTCCACTGCTTTCCCAGGACAAAATCAGAGAGCTGGATCCAAAGAAGAGCATCTGGGGCCCTTGCTGTGGCATAGTTGGTTAAGCCTCTGCCTGTGGTGTTGGCATCCCATATAGGCACTGATTTGAGTCCCAGTTGGTCCACTTCCAATCCAGCCCTTTGCTATGGCTTGGGAAAGTAGTTGAGGATGGCCCAACTCCTTGGGCCCCTGCACCCAAGTGGGAGACCTGGAGGATGCTCCTGGCTTCTGGCTTTGTATCTGCCCAGCTCCAGCTATTGCAGCCATTTTGGGAGTGAACCAACAGATGGAAGACCTTTCTCTCTGTCTCTGGCTCTCTCTCTGCAACTCTACTTTCAAATAAATATTTAAAAAAGAAGAAGAGCATCTGGAACACAAATTGGTGCCCATATGGGATGCTGGCACCATGGGTGGAGGCTTAGCCTACTCTGTGTTATGGAATGAGAGAGAAAGGGAGAGAGAGAGAGACAGAGACAGACACCTTCAATCCATTGATTCACACCCACAACAACCAGGACTGAGACAGGATCATAACAGAGAGCCAGGAATATAGTCCTAGTCTCTCACTTAAGTTGCAGAAGCTTAATTTCTTGAGTTGTCAACATTCATTTCTAGTGTCTAAATTTACAAAAATTGTGACATTGCAGTATATTGGGTTAAACAGCTGCCTGGGATTCGAGTATCCCTATGGGTTCTGGTTTGTTTCTTGGTTGCTCCACTTCCAATCCAGCTCCCTGCTTAGGGCACCTGTGAAAGCAGCAGAAGGTGGTCCAAGTGCTTGGGCACCTGCCACCCATGTGTGAGACCCAGATGAAGCTTCTGGCTCCTGGTTTCAGTCTGGCCCAGCTCTGGCTGTTACAGCCACTTGGGGAGTAGAGCAACAGATGGAAGATCTTCCACTGCCTTCTGCTCTCTCTCCAAAACTATGTCTTTTAAAACAAAAAAGTAAACAAAAATAAATAAGATGAAAAACACATCATTCATTCTGTGCTTTTAAATATTGCTACCAAGTAGCCTTGATGAAATCATCAAAATGAAATTTTTTCTGGAATATTCCTTTCATATCTTTTTTTCCTTAGAAACCTTTTACTTAAGGAAGACAAACTTCATGCATTTCATAATTACAACTTTAAGAACATAGTGAGTCTTCCCACCATAGCCACCCTCCCACCTACACTCTTCTTCCTCTCCTATTCTCATTCCTATTTTTTACTAAGATCTATTTTCAATTAACTTTATACACATATGAGTAACTCTATACTAAGTAAAGAGTTCAACAGATAATGTGAAAAAATTGTTCCTCAATAGTCAAGACAAGGGCTGTTCAAAGTCATTGCTTCTGAAAGTGTCAATTTCATTTCTATAGGTTACCTTTAGGTGTGCTATTAGTTATCACAGATCAGGGAGAATATATGGTTTTTGTCCTTTTTAGACTGGCTTATTCACTAAGTACGATGTTTTGAGGTATCTTCATACTGTCTTCCACGGTGTCTTTACCAGTTTACATTCCCACAAACTGTGGATCAGGGTTAAGTTTTCCACACATCTTTGCCAGCATTTGTTTGCCATTCTAATGGGGGTGAGGTAAAACTACCTTGTGGTTTTGATTTACATTTCTCTGTTGAATGGTGATCCTGAGCATTTTCTCATGTATCTGCTGGCTATTTGGATTTCTTTTTAAAAATACCTATTTAACTCCTTTGCCCATTTCTGCACTGGGTTTTTCGTTCTGCTGTTGTGGAATTTCTTGAGCCTTTATATATTCTGGTTATTAATTCTTTATCAGTTGCATAGTTTGCAAATCATTTCTCCCAGTTTGTCAGTTGGCTCTTCATTTTGCTAACTTTTTTTTTTTTTTTTGCAGTACAGAAGCTTCTCAATTTGATGTGATCCCATTTGTCAATTTTGGCTTCGATTGCTTGTGCCTCTGCAGTCTTTTCCAAGTAGTCTTTTTCTATGCCAATGTCTTGCAGGGTTACCCCAACTTTCTCTAATAATTTGGTATCAGGTTGTTATTTGAATCTTTAGTCCATTTTAATCCATTTTGAGTGTATTTTTGTAAGGTGTAAAGTAGGAGTATTGCTTCATACTTCTGCATGAGGAAATCCAGTTTTCCCAGCACTATGTGTTTAAGAGACTATCCTTCTCCAGGATTGATTTCTGCATTTATATTCTGTTCCATTGGTCTATCCATCTGTTTTTGTACAAGTACTAGGCTCTTCTGATTACTGCACTATAGTATATCTTGAAACCTGGGAGTGGTGCTGTGATACAGTGGGTGATTCTCCACCTGCATTGCTGGAATCCCATGTGGGCACCAGTTGAAGTCCTGGCTGCTCCTCTTCCAATGCAGCTCTCTGCTATAGCCTGGGAGTGCAGTAGAGGATGGCCCAAGTGCTTGAGCTCCTTCCTGTGTTCACATAGGAGACTTAGAAGAACCTCCAGGCTCCTGACTTTGGATTGGCCCAGCTCAGGCCATTGTGAACAATTGGGTAGTGAAGCAGTGGATGGAAGACCTCTCTCCCTCCCTCTCACTATCTGCAACTCTACCTCTCAAATAAGCCTCCAGCTTTGTTTTTGTTGTATAAGATTGCTTTAGCTATTCAGGGACTCTTGTGTTTCCATATGAATTTCAGCATCCTTTTCTATATCTGAGAAGAATGTCCTTGGTATATTGAATCAGTATATTGAATCTTGGTGTATTGAATCTTTAAATTGTTTTCAGTAGTTTGGAGTTTGATATTGATTCTAACTCCATGAACATGAACAATTTTTCATTTTTTGTCTCATTTCTTTCTTTAATATTTTGTATTTCTCATCACAGAGATCTTTGACATTGCTTAAATTTACTCCAAGGTAGTTGATTGTTCTTGTATCTATTGTGAATGGGGTTGATGTTAGAAGTTCTATGTCAGCTGTGGTATTGTCTGTGTATACAGAGGCTATTGATGTCTGAGTGTTATCTTATATCCTGACCTAATCCAATCTGATATATAAAAGATTATTTATTTATTTATTTGAGAGGTAGAGTTATAGACAGTGAGAGGGAGAGACAGAGAAAGATCTTCCTTCCATTGGTTCACTTCCCAAATGGCCACAATGGCTGAAGCTGTGCCGATCTGAAGCCAGGAACCAGGAGCTTTTTCCCAGCCTCCCATGTGGGTTCAGGAGCCCAAGCATTTTGGCCATCTTCTACTGCTTTCCCAGGCCATAGCAGAGAGCTGGATTGGAAGAGGAGCACCTGGGACTCGAACCGGCATCCATATGGGATGCCAGCACCGCAGGCATGGAGGATTAACCTACTGTGCCATGGCGCTGGCCCCTCCAATCTGATTTTGAAAGAGAGTCCCTAGAGATGGGAGAAGAAACAGACTAGATCCCAAAGTTTATGTTGGAAATTTGATGATCTTGAAACAAGAGAATGTCCTCAGAAGAAATCAAAACTTCAGGCAGCATAGTGTCAAACTATGAGAAACTAAATTTCTGTTATTTTATTCATCTAGTGTTTAGTACAATGTTATGGAATTTTCTCACTCAAAATTATAAATCATATACCTCATGTACTTGTCAAGTTTTTGTACATTTGATGTGATATTTGGATTCCATTTTAGCTTTTTTCTGTATTTTTTAAGATTTATTTATTTCTGTGTCTTGATCCAAAACTTTATTATTTATTTATTTTACTTATTTGAAAGACAGTTACAGACAGAAGAGAGGCAGAGAGAGGTCTTCCATCCGATGGTTCACTCCCCAGATGGCTGCAATGGCTAGAGCTGTACCATTCCGAAGCTGGGAGCCAGGAGCTTCTTCTGGGTATCCCACGTGGCTGCAGGGGCCCAAGGACTCGGGCCATCCTCTACTGCTTTCCCAGGCCATAGCAGAGAGCTGGATCAGAAGAGGAGAATTCAGGATTAGAAACTGCACCCATATGGGATGCTGGCACTTCAGGCCAAGGCATTAACCTGCTGTGCCACACGCCAGTCCCTTTTCTCTGTATTTGTGTTAAGCACTATTTATTAAAAATTCCAGAGATATAACCCATGGACTTGCAGTGCCATCTATTTATGAGTGCCATCTACTACAGCTAATGGCCTTTTAATGGCTTTCTCAGGTAACCAATGACTCAGTTAATTCAAGTCTTCCACATTTAAGCTGTGCATCAGCTGTCATTTTGACCTCAGGCTGATAGAATGGTGTCTACTGATGGTCATTGTGGCTGGATGATAAAGAACAGTGATTTTCTGTGATTTTCTCAAATGTGACAAAATTTTCTTCCACTGTATCTGGAAAGAGTCATGTGGCCTTGTCTGCATTTTTAAGTATGGGAATGGGGGTGTAAAATCCTCTCACCGGAAACAACACTGAAGATGAGTGGTCCCTGGTCATCACATGCTGGAATGTCTCTTCTCCCACAGGTATCTTTTTTTTATAAAATTTATTTGACAGAGTTATATACAGTGAGAGGGAGAGTCACAGAGAAAGGTCTTCCTTCTGTTGGTTCACCTCCCAAAATGCTGGCATGGCCGCAGTACGCTGATCTGAAGCCACGGGCCAGGTGCTTCTTCCTGGTCTCCCATGCAGGTGCAGGTGCCCAAGCACTTGCGCCATCCTCCACTGCCTTCCCAGGCCACAGCAGAGAGCTGGACTGGAAGAGGAGCAACCAGGAGTAGAACCCGGTGCCCATATGGGATGCCAGCACTGCAGGCAGAGGATTAACCAAGTGAGCCGCAACGCAGGCCATCCCACAGGTATCAACTTTTTCTCAACCAGAGACCACAATATCCCATGTTTCCATCATTTTACCTAAAATCCAGAATCTAGAATAATGCCAGGCACCCGTGTTATCTCCAGATGTAGCCTCCCTTGATACATAGACCTGTTAACAGAGGAAACAAGTTATGTGCCTTCTGTGTACCCCATGTAGAGGGTGAAAGCATGAGTAAGATAACCAGAGTAACTCTTCAGGTTTTCAGATTCCTTTATGATCTGAAAAAAGCAGGAAGTCACAAAGGGGGGGGGGTCATCATAGCAATTTGTCTATCATGGAGGCAGAAATAGGGAGTGACCTAAGTGCACATGGCACACACTCTACTGAGGCCTTGATTATGCATCCTCACTGCACATGTCCCTGCCCTCTGCAGTATCCTTCCTCTGCAATCCACATTGTAGCTTTTGGCAAAGACTCTCGGGGCTAGATTGTTTAGGTGTTGTATTTCCTACCACCCATGGCCTCTATGGGTTAAACCCTCAGTACTTTTTCTCAGTTGGATTGCTTCTGACAATAAAAAGTGGACTTAGATATGTTTTCATAGTTTTAGATGGAGTCAACCTTTTTTTTTTTTTGACAGGCAGACTGGACAGTGAGAGGGAAAGACAGGGAGAAAGGTCTCCCTTTTTCTGTTGATTCACCCTCCAATAGCCACTGCGGCCAGTGTGCTGTGGCTGGTGCATCACACTGATCTGAAGCCAGGAACCAGGAGCCAGGTGCTTCTCTTGGTCTCCCATGCGGGTGCAGGGCCCAAGGACTTGGGCCATCCTCCACTGCACTCCCAGACCACAGCAGAGAGCTGGACTGGAAGAGGAGCAACCGGGACAGAATCCAGCGCTCTGACCGGGACTAGAGCCCCGTGTGCCGGCGCCACAGGCGGAGGATTAGCCTAGTGAGCCATGGCGCCAGCCTGGAGTCAACTTTTTGAGATGACGTTTTAATCTTTCATTTTATGATTTTTTAAACATGTTTTATATATGCTTCATTCTCCTTTCCTTTGGCAAATTTTGAGCATTTGAAAACATTTGAGGTCTATTTAACTGTTCACCTATTTAACAGTGTTGTCATGGCCATAACCTTCAGGTATCAGTTACTTTGGAGATGACAGATTGCTATCATTTCCCAAGGGATTGCTTGTACTTTTTAGAAGAACTGGAGGAGGCAACGTTAAACAATAATATATAAAATAAGAATACTCTCTGACTCCCACTATTGTCCAGCAGTGGTCATGTTTCATCTTTTTTTTTTTTAATGCTTTATTTATTAATGTGAAAGGAAGAGTTACAGAGGAGAGAGAGAGAGGTTCTGTCTGCTGATTCGTTACACAAATGGCTGCATTGACTGCTGCTATGACAGTCTGAAGCCAGGATCCTGGAGCTTCTTCCATATCCTACGTGGGTGGAAGAGACCACACCCTTGGGTTATCTTCTGCTTTCTGATACCTTAGCAGTGAGCTGGGTGGGAAGTGGTACAGAGAGGTTTTGTATTGGTACCTATATGGGATTCCAATGTTGCCAGCAGGGAATTAACCTGCTACACCACAATGTTGGCTCCAGTATTCTTTTTTTATTGAACCAACCAAATAGGTGTTCTCAGGAGATTCTTTGAGTCTTGCAGGTATAAATTGTGTGCAAATAATCTTTTTTTCAAGACTTAAAAGTTAAGCTATAGCCTGTAGTGCCAGCATCCCATATGGGTACAAGTCTCACTTCTTTGCATCATATTCTTGTTGATTTTTTTCCCAATTTCAACTTCCTGTGCCAGTGTCCACACAGTCTTTCATGTACACATCATGGAATTGAACTCCACTTTCAACCCTCTGCGTAACCAATTAGTACCGAATTGTGTTCATGCTTCCTGTCTTTTTCTTCAGTATTCTGACTACTCTATGTCTAATGGTTGGTCATCATGCCTTCTCCAATTCTTCCTCTCTATTTCTTCATTCTCCTTCCAGACGTTGACTCTCAAATTCAAATCTTCTGGGGGCCGGTGATGTTGCACCAGCATCCAATATGGGTACCCATTTGTGTCCCGACTGCTCATCTTCTGATCCAGCTCTCTGCTTGTGGCCTGGGAACATAGTGTAAGATGGCCCAAGTGCTTGGACTCTGGCACCCATGTGGGAGACTTTGAAGGAGATCCTGGCTCCTGGCTTCTGAGTGACTCAACTCTGGCCATTGAGGCCATTTGGGGAGTGAACCAGCAGATGGAAGAAATATTTTCTATCCCTCCCTCTCTGTGTCTGTAGTTGTACCTCTCAAATAAATCAATAAAATCTTGTCCCTTTGATCTGTTATTTTTAAATATTTATTTTTATTTATTTGAAAGATAGAGTTACAGATAGAGGTAGAGCTAGAGAGAGAGAAGTCTTCCTTCCACTGGTTCACTCCCCAAATGTCTGCAACAGCCAGAGGTGAGCTGAACCAAAGCCAGGAGTCAAGAGTTTCTTTTGGGTCTTCCACATGGGTACAGGGGCCCGTGTACTTGGGCCATCTTCCACTGTTTTCCTAGGCCACAGCAGAAGCTGGGTTGGCAATAAAGCAGCCAGGACTCGAACTGTTGCCTGTATGGGATGATGTCGCTGCAGGCTGGGGCTTTAACCCACTGTACCACAGTGCCAGCTCCAATAAAATCTTTAAAAAAATGCAAATCTTCTAAGATAACTTTCCAAGTTTATGTGCCCTGTTTGAGGACATACGCAATATCTTTCATGTAAACAATAGCAATTACATTGATTTTTGGAAGAAATGTGAAAAAGCTTATAAGTATACTTTTGTTTATAAATAATTTTCAAAAACAGTGATTCATTCAGTTAACACTTCTTTGAACATGTTTACTGTTTTTTTCTCCTCACAGTCCAGGACCACTCACCTAGATATGGTGCATTTGTAGTTCCCATCACTTGGTCTAGTTTTTTCTCTGCCTTTTGCCAGTGTGTTTTGCAATTTTATATTCATGAGGACACATTGATGAAGAGATATGTCTTTTCTGTGAAGTGTAACCTGATGATCCAAAAAAGTTTTATTTACTACTTATTTATATATTTGAAAGAGAGTTACAGAGAGAAAGAGATAGATCTCCCATCTGCTGGTTGTCCCAAAATTGCTACAATGGTTGGGGTTGGGCCAATACCTGCCCAGAACTTCTTCCAAGTTTCCCAGGTGGATGGCAGAAGTCTAAGTACTTCAGCCATCTTCCACTGGTTTTCCACATTTATTCACAGGGAGTGGATAAGAAATGGAGTAGGTGTGGCTCATATTGGTGCTCATGTGGGATGCTGTGGGTTCAGATGGTAGCTTAATCTGCTGTGGCACTATACCATCCCCTAAAATTTATTGTTTAATAGATTTATTTAGAAAGAGAGAGAGACCTTCCATCATTAGTTCACTCCCCAGATGGTGGCAACAGCTGGAACTGGAACAGATGGGAGCCAGGAACTTCTCTCAGGTCTCCCAGGTGGCTGCAGGGGCCCAAGGACATGGGCCATCTTATGCTTTCCCAGGTGCGTTAGCAGAATGCTGGAAAGGAAGTTAGCAACTGGGTCTTAAACAGGTTCCCTGTGGTTTTACACACTGTGCCACAAGGCCATTCTTCCAAAGTTTTTTAAAACATTGTTAGCCTGATCTACTTTGAATGGACGTCTCACTTGATCTAACACTCTTCAGTTATACATTACACTTATGTCTACAGATTACACTGTGATCTTTTACTGAATAAGGGAAACTCTATCATAGTAAATTTCATAATTGAAAGTTAATATGAAATTGATATGTTTTGATTATCATTTTCCTTTCTGTTGGCCTATAACATACAAAAATTAGCTTCATCTTATATAAGAGGCAAGATAGACATAAAGAGAAGAATGAACTCCCTGTCACCCTTCTTTGTGATCCAGAGCTGATACCATTCGGAGAAATGCACTGTTACAGGTGTGGACTGTGGACTTCACCCTGGAGGAGCAGCAGGACCTGGACACTTTAAAAATTTTAATATTATCTGTACCGCTTGTGTAGCCCCTGCATTTCCAGGCAAAAGAAGGAAATCATTTTGCTGATGGAGCAACTGTGTTCAGCATTAAGCAGCACAATCCTTTGTCTCTGACCCAGGTGAAAATACAAAATCCCCAGGATATTCAAACATGCCGCCTTCTTACAATTGGTATGTAGTAAACCCTGCAGGGTTTTCACCCTGCCAGCCAACAGACAAGAGCATGTGGGTGGTAAATCTGAACTGGCTCTTCCTGGGCTTGGCTTACATGCACAGCAGGGGTTGTATGACTGTCCCAGAGGCATCAGCAGAGTCCAAAGAGGATCCATATGTGAGTATGGTGGTTGAGAGCAAGGTTCAGAGATTGTAGGGTCTTGGTGGGGAGGCATCCGTGCCACATGCTAGCATCACAGCACTGCTTCTTTCCTACATGAAGATGGGGAGAATTACCCCTTCCTGTCTCTACCTTCTCCATTTTACTGTTTATTTCTTCTGCTTTCTTGTTTTGGCTTGAGTTTTCTCTGAAAAAATTTTTTAGCTTCAAATGTTAGAATTATAGCTATGCCAAAGTGCTGGCCCCTCAAGTTTTATCCTGCTATGGAATGCATGAAACATTTCTCTGTATTAATACAAAATAAGTTTTAAAAAAAGTTTTAATCCTATACAGATTATATTGTTCCTTATTCTTTTTTTAGTGTAACCTGATACTATTTGCCTTTATAAATATTCAACTGAAAAATAGTTGTAGATACTTTAGGGTATGATGTGATCATTTGATGAATGTTAATTCTGGGATTTTCAAATGAGAATTATTCACAGTCTCTCTCTCTCTCTCTTTTTTTTTTTTTTTTGACAGGCAGAGTGGACAGTGAGAGAGAGACAGAGAGAAAGGTCTTCTTTTGCTGTTGGTTCACCCTCCAATGGTCGCCGCAGGCAGCAAGCTGCAGCTGGTGCACCATGCTGATCCGAAGGCAGGAGCCAGGTACTTATCCTGGTCTCCCATGGGGTGCAGGGCCCAAGCACCTGGACCATCCTCCACTGCACTCCCGGGCCACAGCAGAGAGCTGGCCTGGAAGAGGGGCAACTGGGACAGAATCCAGAGCCCTGACTGGGACTAGAACCTGCTGTGCCAGTGCCGCAAGATGGAGGATTAGCCTATTGAGCCACGGCACTGGCCCAGAATTATTCACATTCTTCACCTCATATATTATGGTGAGAACATTTAAAAACCTCTACAAGAAATTTGAAATATGAAATGCAACATTATAATTTCATTCACGGTGTCTAGGGGAAACTTTGTGCATATTTACCAATGTGTCCCCTTTATCCCTACTCCACCATTCTTCTCTCTAACATGCATTCCAGATTTTTAGTGAGATAATATTTGTCCTTTTGTGTCCTTCTGGGTTTGTCACTTCACATGATAATCTCTATATTCACATAAATTGTCAAAAGTGACAGAATTTCACTATGGAAGGCTCAGTGGAACCCCATTGTGTTTATGTGGCACATTTCAAGTCTATTCATGTGTAGGCAGATATGTCCACTGTTTTTACATCTAACATTCTGAGTAATGTGTAATACACATGAGAATATAGGCAGCTCTTCATTATACTGGTTCTATGTCTTTCATTTATATACCTTAGTAGAGGATTGTTAAAACTAATGGTATTTCTGTTTAAGTTTATGCTATTTGCCAAGCTGTCTGTTTTAATACACAATTGCATATGGTACAATGAGTCTCTTAGTGGTGAAACATAATTTAGTAGGCTATTTGTAAGCTGAGGAGGGACTAACAATGACCTAATTTCATTCAAAATATCACCTCATGTCAGCTTCAGCAATTCACTCCCCAAATGTCTGAAACAGCTGTGTAGGGCCAGGCCAAAGCCAGGAGACTGGGACTCCATCCACGTCTCTACTTGGGTGGCAGAGATCCAAGAACTTGGGCCATCTTCCACTGCTTTTTTAGGAGCAGTGGCAGGGAGTAGCACCAGAAGTGGAGTAGCCAGGACCTTACCATATGGGATGCTGGGATCACCGAAGCATCACTGCAATTTTACTCTATCTTGCCTCCAGCTGGGGAATGTTTCCCTCACCACAACCTTGATGGTCAACTGGTCAATGCCTGTATTGGGCTACTATAGACCCACAAGGGGATAATTGAGATGTGACAGAGCTTAGCACAAGACATTGCCTTGCATCACACAAAGAAATAGATGTGGTGTAATAAACAGACTGGGTATAGAAAACTACACATCAGCATGATCCAGGCCATAGCTAGATCACTGCTCACGGTATTCAGTTGTCTCCTCTAATATCAAGGAGATAAGGATCCCTGCCCTCATCATTTCTTTTGCTTGTAGCAGTGGAACTTCAGACTAGAGCTATTAGGCAAGAAAGAGAGGAAACTGATAAAAATAAGAACGTAGTGGAATTAGTTGTCTGTTACATGGCATGTGTATCATTAACAGAGACAGCAGGGGGTTGATGCTTCAAGTCGTCCCTTTCCCTCTCATGAGAAACTTAGATTGCTTTGACTTAACTCATCCCCAGCTACTGTGATCATTCGGGGCATGAACCAACATGTGGCTGCTCTCTGTCCATCCATCCCTCCCCTCTTTTGGAATTTCAAATGTCAAAAAACCCTAATGAGTCCATTACAAATGTTAGAACTCAGAAAAATTACAGAAGATAAAATCAAACCAATGCACTTGCAATGAAAATTTCAATGTTATTCTTCAGGGAGGGATGTTTTTAAGATTTATTTGAAAGCAGAGTCACAGAGAGACAAAAAGGGAGAAGTAGAGTTGCCAGCTAGTATTAGGGCACATATATTTGCCATTTTCAGTAATGGAAAGAAGTTTGCAAAGTAGCTTGCAATATATTGGAAAGGATATAGGAAATATGAACATCATGAAAAAACTTGACAGTATAGTTGGACAAGAGAATACACTTGCTGTTCAAGTGCACATGTAATACCCTGCAGAAGAACTTTTGCTAGGTCACAAAAGAGCCTAAATAAACTGAAAAGATACAAATAAAACAATGAATGTTCTATGACCACAGGGATTTATCTTGAGTGTCAATAACAGAAGGACCTTTGAGAAGTGCACATATATATGGAAAATAGCAACATATTCCTAAATAGAGAGCTATAGAAAATAGATAACAAGTGAAAGTAAAAAATACAAGATGATAGGAAATGAAAATGAAACATAAAAATAGGATGCAGTTAAAACAGGTTACGAATATGATCCCTCTCAATTTCTATAGCTTTTTAAGTGCTAAAATGGAAAACTGGGATCACTTCAACTCTGCTATTCTTCATTGTGTAGGGTGGTCTGTAAGCAGTTTGTCAGTGTCTAACAAAAAATGTATTAGTTGCATCAGAAGTCCAGCAGAGGGCAGCAAGAAGCCGCTGAACAATGAGTTTGATCCTGAACTCACCCAAGAGACCTCATATGGTGCGCATTCTTAATCCACCAGGTGGTGTAGGTGCTGTGCCTACAGCAAATACAAGAACATTTTTCCTTCAAGACTGTGCTAAGGAAGCACCACTGCAGCTTCTGGAAGACTTGGGGCCATTTCCACATGGAGGAAATGATCCTGCACATGAGCCTTGTTGCAGTCTAGGATGTTTCTCATTTTTAAAAAATTTTTATTTGAAAAGCAAAGAGAGACAGACACATACACATAAACAAAGAGAGAAAGAGGGAGAGATAGTGATTTTGCATGGGCTGGAACTGGCCAGGCCAAAGTCAGAAGCTGGTCACTCATCTGATCTCCCATATTGGTGGCAGAGAGACAACTATTGAGCTTGCTGCTTCCGTGGTTGTGCATGTGCAGGGAGCTGGAACAGAATCAGTACTGGGACTTGAGACAGACAGCACAGTATGGAATGTGGGTCTTCAACTACCAGGCCAAGTGCTTATTCCCTGGGAGTTTCTCTTAACTAGCAACAGAGAAGCAATCATTTTCTAAGATGTTCCTGGGTGGCATATTTATTTTTTTCATATAAAGTCAATTATCCATCACTGAGTGTTTTAATCAGATGAAGCTACGCTGGGCTATGTTGTTTTTATATGTATCCCGGAGTGTTTGGGAGAAGGAATCCCAACACAGATTCAGAGATTGGCAGATAATGAAAGTGTGATAACAAATTTATCAGGATTTTGCAGTACAGACTTGGGGTCCACTCACTGCTGGTTTAGTCTGAGGCAAGAGGAAAAGATGTGAGCTCCTATACTAATGCCTTCATTAATTCTCTATCACTGACTTTTTAAATCTGGGGAGGGAGTATTGAGTAGTGGCCCCCAAAGCCACACTGTATTTTTTTTCTATTTATTTTATTGGAAATAGGTACAGAAAGAGGTAGGGAGAGTGATAGCTAGAAAGATAGCTGTGTCTTTTATGCACTGGCTCACTCACAAAATGACAATTGCCAGAGTTGAGCTAATCCAAAGTCAAGAGTTTGTCCTGGATCTCCTACATCAGTGTGGAGGCACAAGGACTTGGCCGTCCCCTGCTACTTTCCAAGGTGCATTGCCAGGGAGCTGGATTGGAAGTGGAGCAGCCAGGATCCCATATGGGATGCAGATGCTACAGGCTGGTGCACCACAGCACAAGCCCAAATCAGCAATTTGCAGCTTCAAATTATTTCTAAATATTTTCAAAAGCAGAGGTGTGCAATATAAGCATGGCTGATGCTGTGGTATAGTGGGTAAGCCACAACCTGGAGCACTGGTGTCCCATATAGGAGCTGTTCCACTTTCAATTCTGCTCCCTGTTAATGCACCTGGAAAAGCAACAGAAGATGGCCCAACTGCCATCCATGAGAGACACCTAGAATGAGTTCTTGGCACCTCACTTTGGCCTCTAAGCCCCAACTATTGTGGACATTTAGGGACTGAACCAGCAGATGGGTGATCTCTGCTGTGTCCTTCAGTCTATCTGGAATTCAAAGAAAAAATTAGTTTAAAAATGTAAGGGAATGGGATTTGGCATAATGATTGGAGCACTCCTTGAGAAGCCTATCTTTTATGTCAGCATGCCTGGGTTCAAGTCCCATCTCTGCCCCTATTGAAGGGTATACCTCCAATCTGGTTGGTGGTGTTGCTGTAGAACCCCTAACCTGTATATACTTGCCCAAGACACAGTAAGCCAATCACTGGCTTTGGTATGGTGGAGTAAAGAAGCATTTATATTAAAGACCGGATCAAGGAACTTAACTCCAGGGCTCCCCAGGAAGTTAGAGGCAAAGATTCTTATAGATTGAAATTAGAGGTGACAGATGCATGTTCAGCTTGTGTCCAGGTTCCTGATCGGTTCATGATGCTTTTGACCTTCATCTTCCTAGTTGAAGATGCTATATTCTTTAGGGAAGTGTAATGGTGTTCAAGTGCGCGTCAGTGAATCTGGGAGTTTACATACAATTGGTAGTTATTTGCTGCCCCAGACTGGGATGTTTCCTTACCTAGATGTGGAACTCCCCTAAATAAACCCATCCAGACAATATTGGCCAGCAGGCTTCTATCTGTTGCAGAAAAGTGACTTCTTGTGTGCAGGCCAGCTGTATCACTCCCTCAATTCAGTGAATTATTTTTGGTACAATATGGATAAGGACGCCTTGGTCTAAGGGAGACAGAGGAGATGCTTGGTCCTGCTTTTGTTTTATAGGGGTTTCATTTTAGATGTTTTTATTTTTTGTTACTTCTCCATCCTTAGGAAAAGGGACAGTGATTGGTTAGACTGCTTCATGAAATTTATGGGGTAATGTGGGGGTATTTTTAGGATGAAAGGAGAAGAGGTTGGAGGCATTTCTTTTACTTACTCATTTGCTTACTTAATAGTTAACACAGAGAGAGAGAGAGATATCTTCCATCTGCTGGTTCACTTCCCCAGGTGGCTGCATCAGCCAGGGGCACAAGTACTGAGTCATCTTCTGCCTTTACAAGACCATTAGCAAGGTGTTGGATTGGAAGTGGAGCAGCCAAGACTGAAAGCAGTACTCATATGGGATGCTGGGGTCATAGTTGGCAATTTTACTTGGTACACCACAACATCAGCCACCTTAGGCATTTCTTTAAGAAAAAAACTTGCTAGTTCTGGGTTTTGCTGTAGCAATCTTATATATAAATAGAAGGGTTACACAGCCAGTTTCTGCATAGCTTTACCTTGCAGGTATATAACCATTCTACAGCAGTAATAAAAGCAACATGCTAGTATTTCTGTACCTCAAATGAAACCAGAGAAATTAGTGATTTTTCTGCCAGAAAACTTCCAGTTTAAAACCAGGGATAGTCACTGATTAAGATTTGTGTGCATGTGGCTGGCACTTTGGTGTAGAGGGTAAAGCCACTGCTTGCCTTGCCAGTATCCTATATGGGCATGGGTTTGAGTCCCAGCTGCTCCACTTCTGATCCTTCTTGCTGCTAATGCACCCAGGAAATGAGCAGAGGATGGCCCAAGTACTGGGACTCTGGAACCACTTGGGGGACCTGGAAGAAGCTCCTGGCTTTTGACATTGGATGGGTCCAGCTCTGGCTGTTGCAGCCATTTGAGGACTGAACCAGCCACTGGAAGATCTCTCTGTCTCTTTCTCTCTTTGTAACTCTGTCTTTCAAATAAATGAATATTTAAAAAACAATAAAAAAGAGACTTAGAGTAAGACTAGACATTGCATTTTAAGACATGTTGAGTTGGAAAGCAGTTCATACAGCAGACTCATGGAATGACAATCATTTTATATAGCATAGTGACCTCAGAATGAGCCCTTAAAGCATTCTTGTATGATTGAAAAGCCCATGAAAACATTTCAGACATTGAATTCTAAGACACTGTGGCAAAAGTAAAAAAAAGTCCTACATGAAGGATTGCCATGAATGATACCCCAGCGGAAAGAAGGAGCCATCCAAGAAGAATGTAGTTTTCTTTGAAGGGAGGACAGAACTTCCATTTTGCCTTTGGCTTTGCCTAAATACTGACAAAGACTGTGGTCTCAAAAGGCTTCCTTAGCCTGGGCAACTCATGGCAAGAGTCTTGGGTGATCACTGACATCATACATAAGAGATTCAATTGTTAAATTAGAGCAGGAGTTGTTGTACACTTACTCTGCATGCAAGACCTCGGTCCTAAATGAGTCATTGTATATTTATTTGAAAGTTACACAGAGGAGAGGCAGAGAGAGAGAGAGAAGTCTTCCATCTGCTGGTTCACTCCCCAATTGGCTGCAATGGCTGGAGCTGTGCCAATCCGAAGCCAGGAGCCAGGAGCTTCTTCCAGGTCTCCCATGTGGGTGCAGGGTCCCAAGGACTTGGGCCATCTTCTACTGCTTTCCCAGGCCATAGCAGAGAGTTGGATCAGAAGTGGAGCAGCCAGGGCTCGAGCTGGTGTCCATATAGGAGGCCGGCACTGCAAGCAGCGGCTTTACTTGCTACACCACGGCTCCAGCCCCCAAGCTGTGTTTCTTAACCTCCTCTTCTACTTTGTTCTGGGGAAGTGGTTATTTATCACTTGCAATCACCTTTCCCCCTCCCATATGCTTTCCTTCGTTTGAGATATTTTGACCTTCAGTTTTGTTTGTGGATGTGGAAGGATGATAATTCTAAATTTTTGGTTTCCCTGAAATTTTTTTGTTTGTTTTTTTGTTTGTTTGTTTGTTTGTTTTTCTGTACTCTTCTCTGTTGGTTCCCTTATCCCATTGTCTTATCCATTCTGCCTCTGTGTGGGCCTGGGCTATGCAGTAGGTTAGATGTCCCTTCAGAGCTCCAACATGCCCGCAGAGTCTGGATAGACATTCAGACCCAGAAACACATCCTGACCTCAGCAGCGGCTATCTTCTTAGTGGGAGCTACAACACTCTTCTTTGCTTGTACGTGTCCAGAACTAAGCCTGAATATGTCGCCTGCAGTGCCCATCTACAATGCATTTATGTTTCTCTTTGTTCTGGCCAATTTCAGTAGGGCCACCTTCATGGACCCAGGCATTTTCCCTCGAGCTGAGGAAGATGAGGACAAGGAAGATTTTCGAGCTCCCTTGACAAAACAGTGGAGATCAATAGCATCCAGGTGTGCATGAAAGGATGTGCCACCCGCCGCTGCTACTGTCCTCCTCGGCGTTCCCACACAGTGTCTGTGATAATTGTGTGGAGGAATTTGATCATCCCTGCCCCTGGGTGAACACCTGTATTGGCCGCCAGAACGAGCATTGTTTCTTCCTCTTCCTCCTTTCCTTGACAGCCCACTCTGGGTATATTTGGCTTTGGCCTCCTTTATGTCCTCTGCCACATAGAGGAGCTCTCAGGGGTCTGCACACTGTCACAATGGCAGTGAAGTGTGTTGCTGGCTTATTCTTCATTCCTGTAGCTGGCCTCACAGGGTTTCATGTGGTGCTGGTGGCCTGGGGACGCACAGCCAATGAACAGGTTATGGGTAAATTCCGGGGAGGCATGAGCCCCTTCACCAATGGCTGCTGTAACAATGCACTTTGCAATTCCCCAGCACCCAGATATTTGGGAAGACCAAAGAAAGAGAAGACAATTGTAATCAGACCTCCCTTCCTTCAGCCAGAAGTGTCAGATTACTGTGAAGATCATGGATAATGGCATCCAGGGAGAGCTTAGGGGAACTAAGTCTAAGGGAAGCTTGGAAACAACAGAGAGCCAGTCCGCAAATGCCAAACCCCGGCCTCCTCCTATGCCAGACCTGAGCAGCTGCATGGGACTGCAAACACACCTTTGCCTGGCTACTAATGGAGATAGCGGCTTTTGGGGCAAGGACAGCCCCCCACACCAACCATGTACAAGTGTTGGCCGGGTTATAGTAGCAGCAGTGCATCAGCTGCCCTGCCTCATTCCTCCAGCACCAAGTTAGTCATGGGGACAGTTTGAGGAAGCCAACCTCAACTGCAGAGAGCAGCCGTCATCCCAGTTACCACTCAGAGCCCAGCTTGGAACCCGAGAGCTTCTGTTCTCCCACCTTTGGCAAAAGCTTTCATTTTGACCCACTTTCCAGTGGCTCTCGTTCCTCCAGCCTCAAGTCGGCGCAGAGAACAGGTTTTGTACTGGACGAGTTGCAGTCCATGCGTTCAGAAGGCACCACTTCCACCTCCTGTAAGAGCCTGGCCAATCAGACATGCAATGGAAGCCTGAACAAGACCCAGCTTTCAGCTACACCTCTCCCTTCCTGTCAGTATTCCTGGCCCAGCAACAGGAAGCCGAGAGGCATACACATTTGGTGCCAACAGGTCCAACACGAGAGCCCTCACCAATGCGTTATGACAATCTGTGGCCTCCCTCCAGGGATGAGAGAAGCTGCTGCACCAGTCTCCCAGCTCCTAGTCCATGAGGAGGAGCCAGGCTTGGGAGACTCAGGCATTCAGTCAACACCTGGCTCAGGCATGCCCTCATAGGGCTTCCTCCTTAGCTGATCTGAAGAGATCACCACCGAGCAAGACTCCACTTGGACGCCCAGCTGTCCCCCGTTTGGGGAAGGCAGAAAGCCTAAGGGGCCAGGGACTAGGGTCCCCTGAACCAGGTCCAACCACCCCATATCTGGGCCGTTAAACATCTTACAGCAGCCAAAAATCCCCACCTGGTGTCTCTGAGATAGAGGAAGTGGCCTTGCAGCCACTGCTGATGCCTGAAGATGAAGTACAGCTCAATACTGCCCACAGCAAATCCAACAGCAACCCGAGCATCAGCTCAGCCTCCCCTGGCCGCACAAGGGGAGGAGTCAAGAAACTGTCATGAGTGGGTGGTACCACCTGAGATATGGTGTGAGCCATCAGCACCTCCCCTTCCCCACACCACTGTGTCTAGACCAAAGGGCCCCAGGTGACCACCTTCCTTCCCTCAAGGGGCTCCCTTCCCCTGCATGGACATGTTTTAAAACCCCGATTCCCAGAGGATGAGTGTTTTATAAAATGCAACCGAGTTGGGGAGTTGGAGAGTTGGGGCCCTGAGGCTGGGGTAGTAGCTCCCCCCTTTTACCTTTTAAGACCTTCCTTCCCTAATCCCTGGACCAGACTCAGTGGACATTTGTGCAATTGCTTGCCCTGGAGGGAACCAGATCATTTTTAAACCAGAAATAATTTTTTATTATTGTT
Source organism: Oryctolagus cuniculus (assembly GCF_051225735.1). Classification (NCBI taxonomy): domain Eukaryota; kingdom Metazoa; phylum Chordata; class Mammalia; order Lagomorpha; family Leporidae; genus Oryctolagus; species Oryctolagus cuniculus. Next base: position 1,707,594 of record NC_142873.1, on the reverse strand, counting down.
ACAGATCCTATTTTTTAATCTTCTGTGTTACCAGGTGTGTGTATAAATATCAAAGAAATTATATATCTATCTTGGGATGGGAAAATGAGGGCGGGATATGTAGAAGAAGGAGGATCTTACTGTTCCTGGTCCTCAGTGCAGCAGGAAAAGAGGGGAGACACCAGAGTCTTCCTTTCCCCCCATGGTCCCTCTCTTGTCTGTTACCAACTAAGGAAGTAGTAGAACCCCCTGTTGGTGCTAAGTGATCATGAAAGAAACCTGGAGAGAGAGGATTCTGAGCTCTTGGTTAGAAGAGGAAAGGACTTGTGGAAAGTTAGTTTTCTAGGCTTATTGGCATTTAGTTTCCCAGGAAAGGGGTCAGAGCTCCATGACATTGGTGGTGGTGGTAGGAGGGGGATCAGGAAAAGCATCTGGCCTAATTCAAAACACTATTAGAAAATCCCCCCTTTCTTGGGAGAGAGAGGTTGGGTGGCTTTCTTAAGTGAGCCCCTCAGAGCTTCCCCTAGGCTACAGTTAAGGTGATTTTAAAGTGCAAGGACAGAAGAGAAAAATCCAAAATGCAATATTTTTCATCACATGCCAAAAACAGGACAGAGGAAAGGAGTGGCAGGCCTAGGCCCCTCCAGATGTCCCCTGGGGGTTACCCCTCAGCCCACCTTAGAATGGTGCTGGGTAGAGGAGATACCTGGGTTCTAATCTCTAAATGGGGGAGACTCCAGCCTCTTCACAGAGTCCTTTTCATTTTTTATTCTGATTAGCCATTTTCAACTGACAAATGAGAGAAATCCTGATCTATCAGCAAACAAAAAAAGTACTTCAGTTTATATTTAGAAACATTTATGTCATTTGCTTTACCCAGTTTATGCTTAACAGCAATACCTAGATGTCTTAAGGAACTGAGATAGTATATAACTAAAGTTATAATTGCTTTTCACTACCCCGGAGCCAGTGGATGACTTGCTATGTCTCAGGCAAACAAACCCATTTGAAGTTGCTGTAGCAGTTCCTCCAGGCAGTTCGGGGAATGTTCAGCAGCAACATTTTTTTAAAAGATTTATTTATTTTTTTGAAAGGAAGAGTTATAAAGAGGCAGAGGCAAAGAGAGAGAGAGGTCTTCAATTGGCTGGTTCACCTCCCCGAAATGGTCGCAACTGCTGGAACAGGGCCAATCCAAAGCCAGGAGACAGGAGCTTCTTCGGGGTCTCCACATGGGTGCAGGGGCCCAAGGACTTGGGCCCCCTTCTACTAACTTCCCAGGCCACAGCAGACAGCTGGGTTAGAAGTGCAGCAGTCACTCAAACCAGTGCCCATATGAGATAATGGCACAGCAGGCAGTGGTTTTACCAGCTATGACTCAGTGCCAGCTCCTTAAAGCTACGATTTTGAAAATTTTTCCTATGAAAGAATACTCAAAAGGCTGATTCTGATTCATTGTACTTAATACACAGAACATACTTTTAACCTTAGTTAAAATTTTCATATTTTGGCTGACACTCACTGGCTGCTGGTGTTTTGAATGACCTATGAATAATGGTGTTTGCATGGGAGTTTCAGGAGCCCACTGAAAGGCAATGACAGAAGGCAGACCTCACTGACAGCTCATGAGGAAACATGTATCCATTGACTGTGAACAACTGACTTCTATTTCCAAGAAGCCTCCACCCAGACCATCTGTAGAGTTATAGAGGAAAGGAGAGACAGAGAGAAAGGTCTTCCATGTGGTTCACTCCTCAAATGACCACAATGGCCATTGCTGGGCCAATCCTAAGTCAGGAACAAGAGTTCCTTCTGGGTATCCCACATGGGTGCAGAGGCCCAAGCACTTGGCAAATCTCTACTGCTTTTCCAGGTCGCAGCATAGAGCTGGATGAGAAGAGGAGCAGCCAGGACTAGAAATCATGCCCAGATGGGATGCAGGCACCTGCGGTGGTAGCTTAGCCCACTACGTCACAGCCCCAGCCCCATTCAGAGATCTTTTAAGTGGCCATTTCTTATTCAGTCTTAAGGAGGTCAAGCAGCATTATAGTAAAACAGCTTTTTCTTTTGTAGTTTCCAAATACAATTTATTTATTTTAGAAAATAAGTGCTAAGGGGCAATAAGAATAGAGGTCTGGTCACAATTGCTGTTTAGTCCAGACCTGTAAAAGAACCAAGTTAGAAAACAATTTCTTAGGCTGGCACTGTGGCACAGTGGGTTAACACCCTCTCCTGAATTGCTGGCATTCCATATGGGTGCTGGTTCTAGTCCTGGCTGCTCCTCTTCCAATCCAGCTCTCTGCTATGGCCTGGGATAACAATAGAAAATTGCCCAAGTCCATGGGCCCCTGAACCCATGTGGGAGACCCAGAAGAATCTTGTGGCTCCTGACTTTGGATTGGAGCAGCTCTGGCTGTTGCGGCCATCTGGAGAGTGAACCAGCAGGTGGAAGACTTCTCTCTCTGTCTCTAGCTCTCTGTGTAACTCTATCTTTCAATTAAATAAAATAAATCTTTAAAAAAAATAAGAAAGCAATTTCTTAGGGAAGAGATATCTGACTACAAAAGGGAGAGCTCTCTTTCTTTCTATTTTATTTAATATTTTGCACATCAGAGTTACACACAGAGAGAAGGAGAGGCAGAGGGAGAGAGACAGGTCTTCCATCCACTGGTGCACTCCCCAATTGGCCATAACAGCCAGAGCTGTGGTGATCTGAAGCCAGGATCCAGGAGCCTCTTCCAGGTCTTCCACACAGGTGCAGGGGCCCAAGGACTTGGCTGATCTTCTACTGGCTTTCCTAGGCCAGAGCAGAGACATGGATTGGAAGTAGAGCAGCCAGGACTCAAACTGGCACCACACCACAGCACTGGCCCCAGGGAGAGCTCTCTTAAATGCAATGTTCAGGGGTCAGCATTGTAGCATAATGGGTAAAGTCACCTCCTATGTTGTCAGCTACTCCACTTCCAATCCAGCTCCATGCTATTGTGCTTGGGAAAGCAGCAGAAAATGATCCAGGAATTTGGGCCCCTGAACTCATGTGGGAGACTTGGAAAAAGAAGCTCCTGATACCTGGTTTTGGACCAACCCAATCCTGGTCATTATGGCCAATTGGGGAGTGACCCATGGATGGAAATTCTTTCTGTCTCCCTCTCTCTCTGTACCTCTGTCATTCAAATCAATTCAATCTTTTGAAAACAAAACAAAACAAAAAAAAAACAATGTCCACTAACAGCTGAACAAAACATTAAAAGAGATATTACCTGGTAGCACCATGTACAAGTTTGATACTTACCAAATACATTTCCCTAGATTTCAGTTGGAATTTTAATCTGGTTTGTGCCAGTCTGAAACTCCTTAGGCCAATGACACCAGGTCAACAACTAGTTGCTCAGGTTATTTCTGGTTCAAAGAAATATTCAGGAAGCAGCAAGACAGCTCACAGGGGTGATTTGTACCAGGGGCTGCTTTGCCTACTCTGGACTGTGCTCCCTTCATGATTGCTGTATCTGTCTTTCAAAATGAAATAAAATAAAATAAATCTTTAAGATAAATTGAAAAAGCCAGAATCATGGAGTAAATGAACCTTAAGCACCAGAACAGTGGTGCTTTTAATACAAAAGTATTAGAGGTTAAAGCATGAAATCTGGATATGCCATGTAAGGTAATTATAAAAGAGATGTATGTACTTGCTGACCATTCCAATAAGAGAAGAAACTCTAAAATAAAGGTACTACAGATAAATGACATTTTAGAGTAATAAAAGGGTCAATCAACCTGGATAAGATTAATTCTAGATATGCATGTATCTAACAAATAAGCCCAACATTAAATGAAAGAAAATGACAAAAATCGTAGAGAAAAGACTGGTCAAGACTAGTATTAGGAAGGGGCACTGTGGCATAGGGAGTAAAGCCACCAATTGTGGCACTCATTCGAGTTCTGGCAGTTCTAGTGATCCAGCTCCTGGCTAGCTCACCTTTTCAAAAGATTTATTTATGTGAAAGAGTTACAGAGAGTCAAACAGAGAGAGAGAGGTCATCCATCCACTGGTTCACTCCCCAGATTGCCGAAATGGCTGGAGTTGGGTGCAGGGGCCCAAGGACTTGGGCCATCTTCCACTGTTTTCCCAAGCCATAGCAGAGAACTGGATCAGAATTGAAACAGCCAGGACTCAAACAAGGACCCATATGGGATGCTGGCACTGCAGGCAGTGGTTTTGCCTACTGCGCCACAACACTGGCCATCTTTGTAGCAATTTTGAAAGAAAATCAGCAGAGGAATGCCTCTCTCTCTCTCTCTCTCTAGTCCAGCATTAGATATAATAATTCTTAAAAAATTAATGTTAGGAGACAGAAATATGTCACTTAATAATGGACAGAACAGGTTTGCAATATATTGGAAATGATAAAGCAACTTGACCATGTACTTGAACAAAAGAATACACATTCTGTTCAAGTACTCACAGAACATGGTCTGCAGAAGACCTTTTGCTAGGTCACAAAAGAACCTAAATAAAATTAAAAGAATAAAAATAAAAAAGGACATCCTATGACCACAATAGCTTCACCTGGAATATCAGTAACAGAAGAACATTTGAGAAGTGCACAATATGTGGAAAATAAGAACACACTCCTAGGAGCTACAGAAACAAATCACAAAGGACAATAGCAAACATTGTGAAATGATTGGAAATGAAATGCATATAAAAAAGGTAATGGGATACAGTTGGAGCTGAGATTAGAGGAGGCTCAGTCTCTCCATTCCTATAGCTTTATAAAATGGGAAGTTGTGACCATTTTAACTTTGCAATTCATCATTATGTAGGGTCTTGAAAGTTTGTAAACAATTTGTCAGTATCTGCCAAACACTTTATTAGTTCCACCAGAGGGCCAGCAGGGGGCAGCAAGCCACCGCTAAACAGTGAGCTTTGCACCAAAACTCACCCTGGAGGAGTCAAGCACAGGCTTGCTACTACCAGTGATGTACACACAGCACCTACAGGAAAGCAAGAGCATTTTTCCCTCAAGACTGAGCTAAGATATGATTGCAGCTTCTGGAAGACTTGGGCAGTTTCCACATGTAGGTAAAGATGCTGAACATGACCCTGATGGCTTAAGAAAAAATATTTTTCTTGTCCACGATGTTTCTCATTTTTAGAAAACATTTCATGGGGCAGCACTGTGGCATAGTGTTACCGGTAAAGCCACCACTTGCAGTGCCGGCATCCAGTATAGGCATCGGTTTGTGTTCTGGCTGCTCAAGTTTTGATTCAGCTTTCTGCTATGGCCTGGGAAGGCAGTAGAACATGGCCCAAGTCCTTAGGTACCTGCAACTGTGTGGGAGACCTGGAATAGGTTCTGGCTTCTGGCTTCAGATTGGTGTGGCTCCAGCTGTTGCAGTCATCTGGGAAGCGAACCAGTGGATGGAAGACCTCTCTCTCTCAAACTCTCTCTGCCTCCTCTCTGTAACTCTCGCTTTCAAATAAACAAATCTTTAAAAAAATTTGATTTGAAAACAGATACTGATTAAGAGACAGAGGGACACACACACTCACACAGAGAGAGAGAGAGAGACAGAGGGAGAGAGATTGTCTTTGCACCTGCTGGGACCGGCCAGGGTAGTCAGAAGCCAGAATCTTATTCTGAATCCACCACACTGGCAACAGAGAGATAACGATTGAGCTTGCTGCTCACCTGCTTGTGTATGAACAGGAAGCTGGATCAGAATCAGTACTGGGACTTGAACCCAGGTACCATAACATGGAATGTGGGTCTTTTCACTACCATGCCAAATGCTTTTTCCCTGAATGTTTATCTCATTTTCTGAAATGCTTCCAGTTATTCTGTGTTTCTTCATATAAAGTTTAAGGAAGAGTCATGTATCCATTATTGAGTGTTTTAATGGGATGGAGCTATATCATGCTGTGATATTTCTACAGATTCAAGAAGGCTTGGGGAAGAAATCCCAACATAGATTCAGAGAGTGGCAGACAAAAACAGTGTGAAAATATACATAGTGTATCCGAACATTGCAATACGGACTTGGTGGTCCTGCATTGAAGCCTGAGGGGAAAAGAAGAATCTGACCTCCTGCATTCCTGCTTTCATTAATTCTATATCATTCTCTTCTACACAACTTCAATGTAGTTGTAAATGTCTCTAAAGCAGAGGTGTTAAAACTCATGTTATGCTCAGTTTAGATATATTATTTGTACCCAAACCACAATCTATTAATTTCTTACTTTCCTGAATTTATTAAAAGCAAACTTTCAAATAATATATTTAATATAATTCTGAGTGTATCTCATTTGCGTTTGTGAGAATCTCCCTCTTTAATTGACAATTTTTTCAAAGAAAAATCAGTTTTCCCTCTTCTAAGTAGAGAAAGAGACTTGTGAGGGAAAATACCTCAACAAAGTTAGCTGGGCTGGAATTTGGCACAACAATTAAGCTGTCACTTGGGACACCCACATTTCACTACAAGAATGCCTAGGACAGAGTCCTGGCTCTTCTAATCCCATCATCTTGCTAATGTTTGCCCTTGGAGGCTAAGCCACTCAGATCCATGCCAGCCATGAGGGAGACCTGGAATGAGTTCTTGGATCCTGGCTTTGGCCTCACTCAGCCCCAGACATTCTGGGCATTTGGGGAGTGAAACATCAGATGGATCATCTCCTCTGTCTTCTCAGTCTCTCTGGCATTCAAGTAGAAAGTTAATTTAACAAACTAAGGGAATGGGATTTAGCATAGTGATTGGAGCACTGCTTGAGATGCCTACATTCTATGTCAGCATGCCTGGGTTTCAAGCACCATCTCTGCTCCTATGCAGAATAATCCCCCCAAACTCATTGGCATTGTTGTTATAGAACCCCCTAACCAGGACCTGCCCCATGGCATAGCGGATAAAAATCACTGCCTGCAGTGCTGGCATACTATATGGGCACCACTTTGAGTCCCAGCTACTCCACTTCTGATCCAGCTCTTTGCTTTGGCCTGGGAAAGCAGTGGAAAATGCCCTAGGTCTTTGGGCCCCTGCACCCACATGGGAGACCCAGAAGAAGCTCCTGGTTTCAGATCAGTGCAGCTTCAGCCATTGCAGCCAATTAGAGAGTGAACCAGCAGATGGAAGACCTCTCTTTCTCTCTCTTACTCTCTCCCTCTCTGCCTCTCCTTCTCTCTCTGTGTAATTCTGAGTCTCAAATAAATAAATAAATCTTTAAAACAGAAACAAAAAATAAAACAAAAAGAACTCCCTAACCTATATGTGCTTGCACAACACACAGTAAGCCAATCACTGACACTGAGTGATGGTAGTTTGAGGTGTTTATGGCAAAGTCCAAAGTAAGGAGATGAGAACTTTTCACTTAATTTCAGGGCTCCCCAAGAAGTTAGAGGTAAATGTTTTTATAGATTAAAATGGGGGCTGACAGGTGCATGTTGAGCTTTGTCCAAGTTCCCGATTGTTCAGTGGTGCTTGTAATCTTCCTTTTATTGGTGGCGATGATATGTTCTTTAGGGAATTTTTATGATGTACAGGTGAGCTTAATTTGTCTGGGGTTTATGTGTAAATGGTAGTTATTTACTTCCCAGACTTGGATTTTTCTTACCTGATCTGAAACTCCCCTAAATAAACCTTTCCAGACAATTTTGGCTGGCAGGGTTTTATCTATTGCAGAAACAAATGACTTCTTTTGTCCAGTGATTACTAGCTTGTCAGGCCAGCTGTATCACTCCCTTTTTTTAAAAAAAGATTTATTTATTTACTTCAGAGGCAGAGTTTACAGACAGGGAGGGAGAGAGATAGAGATAGAGATAGAGAGAGAGAGAGAGAGAGAGAGTCTTCCATCAGTTGGTTCATTCCCCAAATGGCCACAATGGACAGAGCTGAGCTGATCTGAAGCCAGGTGCCAGGAAATTCTTTCCACATGGATGTAGAAGCCTAAAGACATGGGCCATCTTCTGCTGCTTTCCAAAGCCATTAGCAGGGAGCTGGATCAAAAGTGGAGCAGCTGGGACTAGAACCATCCATATGCAATGCTGGCACTGCAGGTAGAGGCTTAGCCTACCATTCCACAACATTGGTCCCAAATTTTTTCGATACCATACAGGCAAGAAAGCTTTGGGCTAAGAGACACAGACAAGAGGCTGAGCCTTGATTTTGTATTATGGAAGTTTTGGTTTAATTGCCCCAATTTCTTGTTATTCCTCAAACCTCAGAGAAAAGGAACAATGACTGTCTGACTGGGGTATTGTAAGAATGAAAGGAGACAAAGTTTTAGGTATTTCTTTTATTAGTTATTTATTTACATAATAGTGAAGTTAACAGAGAAAGAAAGAGAGACAGAGTTTTTTCATTGCAGGTTCACTTCTCAGATGGTTGCATAATCCAGGGATTGATCATGACGAAGCTAGGAGCTTCTTCAGTGTGTTCCACATGAGTGGTAGGGGAACAAGTACTTGAGTCACCTTCTGCTGCTTTTGCAAGGCCATTAGCAGGGAGCTGGATCAGAAGTGGAGCAGCTGTGACTCTAACCAGCATCCATATGGGATACTGAGTAGAAGTTGGCAGTTTTACCTGGTACACTACAACACCAGCCCCTGTAGGCATTGCTTCAGATAAAGTTTCTAGTCTCGGGTTTAGCTCTAGAGAGCCTCTGCATTATGAGAAGGATTGCACAGCCAGTTTCTGTGCAGCTTTTTTTTTTTTAGATTTATTTATTTATTTGAAAGGCAGAGTTACAGAGAGGCAGAGGCAGAGAGAAGTCTTCCATCTGCTGGTTATCTGCCCAGATGGCTTCAATGGCAGAAGCTGAGCTGGTTCAAAGCCAGGAGCCTTGGAGCTTCTTCCAGGTCTCTCACACAGGTGTATGAGCCCATGTACTTGGGCCATCTTCCACTCTCCTCGCAGGCCATAGCAGAGAGTGGATTAGAAGTGGAGCAGCTAGGACTTGAACCAGTGCCCATATGGGATGCTGGCACTGTGGCATAGCAGGTAAAGCCATTGTCTACAGTGCCAGCATCCCATATGGGCACTGGTTCAAGCTCCAACTGCTCCACTTCCAATTCAGCTCTCTACTATGGCCTGGGAAAGAAGTGGAAGATGGCCCAAGTCCTGGGGCCCTGTACCTGCTCAGGATACCCAGAAGAAGTTCTTGGCTCCTGATTCGGATTGGCCCAGCTCCAGCCATTGTGGCCATTAGGGGAGTGAAACAATGGATGGAAGATCTCTCTCTCTCTCTCCCTCTCTCTCTCTCTCCTTTTCAAATAAATAAGTAAATAAATAAATCTTTTTTAAAAAAGATTTAGCCTGCTACAGGTTTATTGAATTTCAAGTCCCATTTGCAGTTGCCTTAGCAAGGTCAGACCCATGGGCTTTCTATGACATGGAATGGGTGTTCCCCCCCTCTGCTAAAGGGACATTGGTCAGATCTAGCTGTTCAATATCATATAATTATTCACATATATATGTCCCAGAGCGGTCTCGTGGCAAGGTGACTGGATTAAACATTATAGCTTCAAAATAACATTTTGGTTATCAAATACTATGGCTTAATATCTCCCAGAGAGCCCAAAATGAGTCAGTAACCTTTGCTCCAGGAGTGGAAGCACACACAGTGAGTTGTATGTATTGTGCTGGGTTGGCCAAAAGTGAGCTACTCTGCGTCGTGCAGTACACAAGTGACTGTTATTCTGAGACATATCAGCCAGCCTCACGTGGCAATGCCCAGATCAATCTTACAGCATCGGTAATTTTATTTTTCCAAAGTTTATTTTTCCAAAGTGCTCTGCATCCTAATCCCAGCTTCTCAGGAACAACAATGTCAAAGAACTTCCTCAGAAGTTCACTGTGGGTGCTGTACAAAATTTCTAGCATTAGGTATGAGAACGCTAAGTATCACATCAAGGTAGCATCTCCCCTTCAAAATGGAAGCCCTCTCCAGAGGATATAGTTCTGACAGAATGTTCTGTTATAGTTACTATCAAACAATAATTCATTAAAAATCCCTTCCTTTATAACCATCCTGGTTCATCGAACCTGATTTAGGATTGACACTAATGACTCATTGCATCTTGATTTTTGTTTCCTCTTTGTGACCAAAATCCATTTCTGAAAATGCAGCTGATCATGTTCCAATTTTTCCAGGTTTTATTTGACCTGGTTTTTGATCCAGACCCATGTCAAGAGAGAAACATTTGATGAGAAGGGGTCAGTGTGAGCACATTTTTAGCCAACTTTGAGCAACAATGAGGGTTTAGAAGGAGTGGTCTTCAGGCTAGTTTTACTTGCAGTCCATTAATAAACTTAGCTATATTTGTTATGTAGCCAGAATTCACTATCTCAAAGTGCCAGGCCAGGAGTATTATGCTGGGAATTATACTTCTGAAAAATTCTGCCAGGCAAGAGGTATAAAGCTCAAAAGAGAAATATATAACAATGCTGGCCCTGTGGAGTAGTGGGTAAAGGTGCTGCCTGCAATGCTGGTATCTCATAGACACTGGTTCATGTCCTGGCTGCTTCACTTCTGATCCAGTTCTTTGCTATGGCCTGGGAAGATGCAGAAGATGGCCCACGTCCTTGGGACCCTGCACCCACGTGGGAGACCTGGAAGAATCTCCTGGTTCCTGGCTTTGGATTGGCACAGCTCCAGCCATTACAGCCAACTGGGGAGTGAACCAGTGGATGGAAGACCTTGCTCGCTCTCTCTGCCTCTCCTTCTCTCTCTATGTAACTCAGACATACCAAGAAATAAATATTTTAAAAAAGAAAAACATGTAACAAAACCAAAGAAGATAACAAATTGTGTTGTCATCCTAAACAATGAACAGAGTTAAAAGTTAATAGCAGAATATTATACTATAATTGACATTATATAAGGAAACTAGAAATGTTGATTAATCATACATTAATAAGCCCCATAAAACATTTTTTAAAAAAGGATTTATTTATTTATTTATTTGAAAAGCAGAGTGACATAGAGGCAAAGGCAGAGAGAAAGTCTTCCATCCACTAGTTCATTCCCCAAATAATCGTAACAGCCAGAGATGGGCCAATCCAAAGCCAGGACCTTGGAGCTTCTTCCAGTTCTCCCCTGTGGGTGCAGGGACCCAAGCACAGGGGCCATCTTCCACTGCTTTCCCAGGCCATAGCAGAGCTGGATCAAAAGTAGAGCTGCTGAGACTTGAACCAGTGCCTGAATGGGATGCTAGCACTGTAGGCAATGGGCTTGGAGATGTGAGCTAATGCTGGGCTGATGAGAAAGAGGGAGAGTTTGGGCTAGATTTCAGGGTCCTTTGAGATAACAGTGTGAGCTGGGAGAGGTTCAGGCTGAGACTGGACTCTGAGGCTGAGCAGCTGAGATATGGGGAGATAGCTTGAGAGGAGGAGTGAGAGAGATCTCGGGCTGACAGCAGGAGTCTTCTGATAGTAATGTGTCCAAAAGTCAAGGCAGGACAGGCCTGGTTAAAGTAGGGTGGCGCTGTATTGGCAAGGCCAAAAAACAGGGGCCTGCTTGTTGCTATGTAAGAGGTCATCATGGATCCAAGGCTTTTGTCCTTGCTCCATCACTGTGTATGATAAAGTCAGAACAAAGCATGCTTTGATGAAGGTGATTTCTGGTAGAAATTCTACAATAAAAATCTATCCAATCACAATCTGCTGCAGTTCAGACAGATTTCGCTCTTTAGCTAAAGGCATTCATGTTTGGTGCCTTTCAGCTGGGAATGTGAAGAAATGTCCAACCAGGGTAAATGCCATAAGAGTGGCCGTGGACTCTAGTAGAGACAACAGTGTGCACCACCAGTGACAAAATCCAGCTCTAATTACAGAACTCCAAATCCCCAGTGAGGGGCCACACAGTCAGCATCTTTCAAGTTCACAAGGTGTACTTATATTTTGCAAGAACTCTCAGTCAGGCCTCAAGCTATGTGTATGTTTTAAGTAGATATCACTTGCTGTACCTTTTACAGGAAAGACACTTCAACCCTAATTGTGACAGTCTCCAAATAGATTTCTATTTCCTTGTCTCCTCTACTAGGCAGTTCTTGGGGGTCACAACTCTTATTTGCTTGTTTCCATATCCTCATTTATTCACTGAACTAAGAGACTTAGTCTGTCCAGATGCTGAGTTAATTTCAAGGCAAACATGTTTCTTGTCCCCATGACATTTTCAATTTGGCAAGAAAGAGCAGTCTACCCAAAGAATATTGCCTGACAGTAAATAGTGCGAAAGCAATGGATAAGTATTTAAGCATTCCTAATCCAGCAACAACTCTAATCCCATGAACTAGAATTGACAGAAGCAATCATAAACATAGACCTCCATGTCATCAAGTTATCCATTTGCATTTCTACTTAAACATTTTAAAAATCATGTGTATACCTAAGATTGCATAATATATATGCTATCTTGATATTAAACATAAGAAAAAATGAAAATGACAATGGAATAATAGCAATTTTGAATTGTCTTCCTTTTTAGACAAGTTAGAATCCTATGTTCTCTACAGTGTAGATTATTGTTGTAGGTACTCTTGCTCTCTCTCACTTTTTTTTTTTTTAAAAGATTTATTTATTTATTTGAAAGTCAGAGCTACACAGAGAGAAGGAGAGAGAGAGAGATCTTTTATCTGCTGGTTCACTCCCCAACTGGCTGTAATGACTGGAGCTGTGCCCATCTGAAGTCAGGAGCCAGGAGTTTCTTCCAGGTCTCCCACATGGGTGCAGGGAGCCAAGGACTTGGGCCATCTTCTACTGCTTTCTCATATCATAGCAGAGAGCTGGGTCCAAAATGGAGCAGCTGGGACTTTTGTCCCACATGGGATGCCAGCACTGTAGGAGGCAGCTTTGCTTGCTTCACCACGGTACCAGCCTCCCTCTCTCTCACTTTTTTCCCCAGATGACAAATCTGGGGTTTTAGAAACTGAGCCCCAAGACAAAAGAATTTCTTAAACCAGTATTATATTTTAGCTAGTCTTTAACCTAGACATTTTAATGATATTCCCATGGGCATGTTCTAAACTCTTTGCACCTCAGTTTCCCCTTTGTGAACTCCTGATTATACTGTCTCCAGAATTAATCCAAGGTATAAATGCTATGAGGTAAGGCATGCAGTCCCTTAATCTTGCTCCTAGAAGATACGTAGCAATGTTAGTTCATTATCCAGTTCCCTTCTTTGTTTCTATGCTTGAGGAATTAAAAGATGGTGTAAAATGATTTGAGAAGAACTATAAACATCAATAAGACACAAATAAAATTGTATTATCAAATCTGCATGTTAAACTCTACCCTCTACACCTCTGCTAAAAGGTATATTGCTTTCATAATCATTTATTATGTGAGAGAAGTTTCCAGGAACAATGCAACCCATAAGATATTTCTGGAAGAAGACAGAGGTTATGAAGGAGCCAGGATTTGGGATCAGTTACAAAAGAGAGTGCCATGCTTTAAGATTTGATTCAGGAAAGAACACCAACTCCAACTGATCCTTGAGATTTTGGGGTGGGAAGGAAAAGAGGGGATGTGAACAGAGCGGGTGCCCCCTTCTGGCAGTATTTCTCCATCCACTGCACACTGAAGCCCTTGGGGATCGCCCGCTGGTCTCTAGAAATGCTTGGCCTGGACTCCATTTCCCAGAGTCACCAGGTGCCCTGACGTATTCTGTGTTCCGAATGCCTGTGCGTGTGGACGTGGGAGTACCTGCGCCTGCGTACGTGCATGTCGGTGCCTGCTCTCTGGCGCAGAGTTGAGAACAGAGCAAGTTCATTCATGGGGAGTCAGCCTGAGAGGCCACGCTGCTCCTTCTCCCACATTCACTGTGGCTCTTGCCCTGCACGTACAATCCCAGGAAGTCTGCGGAGACACCCTGAGCCGCCACCCGCTGCTTCTGTGCCTCTTCAGCTGCCGCCTGTGGGTCCCACATGCCAGGGACTTTTTCTGTCCCACACTCTCTGCTTTGCTCCCTGAGTGTCCTGAAGCAGGGGGATGGGCTCCCGGGACTTTCAGGCAAGTATGGAGAACAGAAGGGGACACAGATGTGTGTGTGGGAGAGGGATGGGTGAGAGGGCGGGTGGTGGCTCCGCCACGTGGCTCACTTCTCAGTGATTCTGGTGGGTTCCCGGGGCAGGGTCAGGGCTGGGACCTTGGCTCTCCTGTCTCCCACCGCCACTGCGCAGCCTTCCAGTGCCCGGCCGGCCCGCGTGTTACCTTGCTCAAATTTTCCTCAATGTGCTTTATGTGGTGGTTACGAAACAGAGAACACCGGTCAGGACAACTGCACAAGCAGGGCAGGTGAAAGGGTGGGGAAGGAAGGCCGTGAGGCTGCCAGTTTGCTCTATTTAAATAAGCCCGGCTCCCACTTCGGGTGGGTCACAGAATGCCTTCTGGCTGCTGCTTCTGCAGGGTGGGGCTCAGTGGCCTTCAGAGGAGTGCGGGAGGCTGCAGGGGTGGGAAGGAGGGTCAGAATAGGAGCTGCTCCATGGCCCCCATTCTGCACCTCATCGGGCGTTGGATTCCCCATGGACACACCTGGCAGCGGTGGCCCTGCTGCTGAGCTTTTCGCCAGAGGGAGCAGCGTGAAGGGTGAGCAGTAACTTTGCGGGTTGATCCTTCTTCCGTGTTTAGTTAACAGACTTTTCAACCTGGAGTTTGAGGCCACAGAATCTTAGCTGATGACTTAATTGCTGCTTTTCAATTTCTGTCATCAGCCCTTCTTCCTTTTCCTGTTAGGAAAGATGTCAACTACTATTGCCTGCCGCTGACTCCTTTTCAAAGTGAGAGCGAACTGTGCAGTCAACAGCTGGAGCTATTTTAGTCTGGATTTGCATGAAGTGGAGAACTATAAACACAAATACAGAAAAGTAGCACTTTCTCTGCCCAGTTCTGCAGTCACCCAGTGCTCCACCAGGCTGATTATCTTACAGTCCATACTTTTTTTAAAAAAGATTTATTTATTTATCTGAAAGTCAGAGATACAGAGGGGCAGAGGCAGAGAGAGAGGGAGAGGTCTTCCATCTGCTGGTTCATTCCCCAAATGCCTGCAATGGTCAGAGCTGGGTTGACCTGAAGCCAGGAGCCAGGAGCCAGGAGCTTCTTCTGGGTCTCCCACTGGGTCCAGGGCCCAAGGACCTAGGCCATCATCTACTGCTTTCCCAGGCCATAGCAGAGAGCTAGATTGAAGTGGAGTAGCTGGGACTTAGAAAAAATTCCCCCCTCCCTTTGAGAACAATCCACCTGGCATGGCCCATATGGGATGCGGGCACTGAAGGGGGCAGCTTTACTCACTCTGCCACAGCCCTGGACCCCACACTGCATTAACTAAGAAGTCCAGATACTTGTCTTATTTTGGGTTCTGTGTTTAACCCATGACATTTTTTGGCATAGGACGATATTAGTTCTACATTTTCATAAAGACTGTGGTCTGTGGAAGCATCTGTAGAAGTTGTTAATGGGAGGAGGGGTCAAAAAGAAGAGGGGAAAGAAAAAAGTTCACCTCTCCCCCCACAGAGATGTAGAGTAGATGTGACCTTGAAAACTATTGCTGAGTGAGTTTCAGTGTAATGCAGTTTTCACATGAAGAACTGAGTGATTCCAGTGTCCTGACAGAATGTCATTGTCACCAGATTACCAGTTTATGAAACTCATTAGCATAATGAGGCCATCTAGGAAGTGAACACAGAAAGTGATTTCTGGATAGAGGGTGTTAGGGTGATAGCATTTCTCCTCTCAGCCCCAGTGTGTTGTTTTTGACCTTTTCTCCAGTGCCCTCCCTATCACAGTGCTTGTGAATGGACCAGCATTTTTGTGCTTCCGGTGGGAAGCAGTTTTTTTTTTTTTTTCCATTTGATATTTGTTTATTGAAATAGCATTGTCACATTTTATAGGATGCACTACAGAGACTTTCATAGGTAAAAGGTTTCCCACAAAGATCACAAAACTGCAGGCAAGGGAAATCTTGACCCAATTTTACTGAGAACTTTCCCTGAACCTTTCTGGAAAAAAAAGAGACCATTTTATTTTTGACTTGTATCAAAATAAAGCTACTTCCCAATGACAAAATATCCTTGGATCAGAAAAATCAACTTCATTTGCCAACAGTTCTGATAAACACAAAACATAATTACAAAATGACAACATCTACTCTTTGGGCCCCACTGACTGAACTATGTGACTCCTAGTGTGGCTTCCACTGATGTGAGAGGCCACTCCCATGCCCCCTTATTTCACAATTCTCTTGTCATAAACTCACAGTGGTATTTAGACAAAAAAAGGATTTCTGTGCACTAAGGTATGAAATTGAAGGTAACTATGTATTACTAAAAGTTGCAGATTTAGTTGACACATTCAAAGGAAATGCTGTGCCTATTATTGATGGAAGTTGTTATGCAATATCATAACTTTGCCCCATATAAAAAGTTTCAATATAAATTTTTGCTGTTAAAGACTAGTTTGAGGTTATTTTCATACATGCTATTGTGAAACGATAATATGTGCAAATCCACTGCTGTGACACCACTGATAAGCAGGTTACTTCCTATGAATTGTCAGCAGCACATGTACACACAGGGATGCATTCAATTAAGTATGTATTGAGGTTATGTCCTAAGAAAATTGCTAATGGATCTCAACTGGTTGAAGTTGAAGTTTAAGAAATGAAATTATATCATCCACATGCAGACTAATAAAGAAATAGATGTAGTGAAGTTGCAAAAATTTACCTACAGTGATACACTTGCAGATAGCCTCACTTCCCAGTGATAATATCTCAATTAAGTTTAGGATATGTTCTATTTGGTACTTTGTGGATGAACTAGAAAAGAAGATGCAGATGAGGCTGACAAACCTAAGAGGAGGGAAAAGATTCACCAACAGCCTTGGAGCCATTAAAGGGGGCATCATGATGTTTAATGAGATCCTACAATAGGCAGGAATTACTCTCTCATTGTAGCTGGCAAATCTGCAATATATGAACCAGTTGGGCTAACTTGGATGTCATGAATCAGTGAATTCAATGATCATACCAAACCTAAAGGCAGAGCTGATTTAAAACCCAATTTGAATACTGTATGAAAGGTAATAAAAATGTTGATATTTATAAGTAAAACATAAGAGTATAGAAATAATGTTAGATGACCAGTTTTGTGAGTGAAAATGTCATTTCAAACCGATTTATTTTCTTGCTTGATGAGAAAGAGCATTCTAAAAGCAGTGCGGCCAGCATACAATCACAATGCTAAAGAACAATGAACTAGCAGAAGCACAGGGACGGTGAACTGCAGAAACTAGGAAATAGAGTCCAACAAGGGAGGAATAGAGTGGAGTTCCCATAGTGGGGATGTCAGCTGAGGCAGTCCATTCATGATGTTAATTACAACAATGGAATGGAAATGTTTTAGTTGAGACTTAGTATTTTCAGCTTCTCACTGTACCAAGCTTCACAAGTCCCAGTAGTCCCATAAACCAACATTGGTGTTTAACCATTAGATTGTTAAGAAACTGATTTAAACTTGGAAGCAAAATGATTTGCATGACTGCAGATATAGCATCATGGATTGTTTTGAAGGTCATTTGTTATGTCTTTGAAAAATATTTGCAAAAGTATCCTTTAGGATGTTAATTCTTTAAGCTTACTACATCATAGGTAGGGATTCAAATTCAATGAAGTGTAGACTGGAAGAATGGATGACGGATAAAATGTCCTAAGACGTTATCCATTAAATCTGGTGAGGAAATAATTTCTAGTGGGAACTAAGGCCTAAAGTCTAACATACAGTATCACAAGGGTGTATTCCAGATAGCCTAAAACTAGGAAATATCTTATTGGAGCAGCGGAAGCAATAAACAATCACTTATTTTATATACTTATATGTATAAGAAACCTTAGGCTCAAAAAAGAAAATACATGTTTTAAAACGGAAATCTAAGGCACACAAAGTACTAAAACAAGTCAATGAATTACCCTATTTTACATATTCAAGAAGCAGATATCTACTTGTACAAGATGATGGTCTATCAATGGACAAGTTGTTATTTACAATCCCTTCGTATTCCTTTACTTGAATTAGTCAAAAGCTTTAAACTGATACTTTGCACCATATATTATTTTAATAAGTTAGAATGAGTTTTGGGAAGCAGCTCTTATAACAACTGCAAGACCACTTTCTGAGCAACTGTGTTGTTTACCTGTTAATACGACTTGGAAAAAGCTGAGAACAGGATGCTTAGACTCATCAGGATAACTGGCTGTCCTTGGCACATCCTTCCCCTCATGGCTATAGCTTTCTGGCAAGTTTTATAAAATGTGTAAGAGAGAAATATTTTTTTTTTGACAGGCAGAGTGCACAGTGAGAGAGAGAGACAGAGAGAAATGTCTTCCTTTGCCGTTGGTTCACCCTCCAATGGCTGCCGTGGCCAGTGTGCTGCAGCCAGCACACTGCGCTGATCCGATGGAAGGAGCCCGGTACTTATCCTGGTCTCCCATGGGGTGCAGGGCCCAAGCACTTGGGCCATCCTCCACTGCACTCCCTGGCCTCAGCAGAGAGCTGGCCTGGAAGAGGGGCAACCGGGACAGAATCCGGCGCCCTGACCGGGACTAGAACCCGGTGTGCCGGCGCCGCAAGGCAGAGGATTAGCCTGTTGAGCCGCAGCGCCAGCCTAAGAGAGAAATATTTTGTATGAGATACATAAGCTGGTAACGAAGTAACACCTGGACAGTAGGGACTCCATTTTGGAGTACCTGAGACTCCCATCTTGAGAAAGCACCCATTCCCCAACCATGAGATTCTGGTCTGAAACTATGATCTAAAGCACCATGCATTTGTGTCCCTTCCTCTTTCTTTCCTTCAATGCTGGAGCAGCCTTAACAGAGTTAAACTGGGTAGCACTGGTCATTTTGGCTTTGGGTGCTTGGAAAGCAAGAGGAATTGTTTTTTCTGCAGAAAGGGATTGAGGAGGCACTAGACAAAGTCAGCAGTAGCTTTCTTGGCTCCATCGTATGTCAAATTGAGTCAGAATATTTGTGGTCAGTTTTCTCTAAACAGAAAGGCAGAATGAGAGAGGGGCTTTTTTTTTATTTGTTCTCCTTAATTTTAATCTATTTTCTATTTTTTAAAAAAAGTTTTTTTGTTTATTTGAGAGGTAGAGTTATCAGCAGAGAGAGAGAGATAGAGAGAAAGGTCTTCCATCTGCTGGTTCACTCCCCAGTTGGCTGCAATGTTCGGAGCTTTGCTGATCTGAAGCCAGGGGCCAGGAGCTTCTCCTGGATCTCCCACATGGGTGCATGGGCCCAAGGACTTGGGCTATCTTCTACTACTTTCCCAGGCCACAGCTGAGAGCTGGATTGGAAGAGGAGCAACTGGGACTAGAACCAGCACCCATATGTGATGCCAGCGCAGAAGGTGGAGGATTAACCTACTGCGCCACAGTGCTGACCCCTCTTTTTTTTATTCTAAGAGAGAGATCTTCATCTTCTGGTTCACTCCCCAAATAGCCACAACAGCCTCTGCTGTGCTAGACTGAGGCCAGGAGCCAGGAGTCAGATCTCCAACTTGGGTATAGGGGCCCAAGTACTTGATCCCAGACCATTGGCAGGGAGCTGGATGTGAAATGGAGCCACCAGGACTGGTACCTATATGGGATGCCAGTATTACAAGGGATGTTTTCAACTAGCTGCACCATAGTGTGGACCCTTTTCTAAAACTTTTTAAAAGAAATTTATTTATTTGTGGCTGGCGCCGTGGCTCAACAGGCTAATCCTCCACCTAGCGGAGCCAGCACACTGGGTTCTAGTCCTGGTTGGGGTGCCGGATTCTGTCCCTGTTGCCCCTCTTCCAGGCCAGCTCTCTGCTGTGGCCAGGGAGTGCAGTGGAGGATGGTCCAGGTGCTTGGGCCCTGCACCTCATGGGAGACCAGGAGAAGCACCTGGCTTCTGCCTTCGGATCAGTGTGGTGCACCGACAGCAGCACGCTGGCCACAGCAGCCATTGGAGGGTGAACCAATGGCAAAAGGAAGACCCTTCTCTCTGTCTCTCTCTCTCTCTCACTGTCCACTCTGTCAAAAAAAAAAAAAAAGAAATTTATTTATTTGATAGGCAGAGTTAGAGGAAAAGATAAACACACACACACACACACACACACACATACAGATATCAATCTTCCATCTACTGGTTCACATCCTCAGTGGCTACAACAGCCAGCGTTGGACTGGATCAAAGCAGGAGCCAGGAGATTCATCCACGTCTCCCATGAAGAAGCAGTGACGCAAGCACTTGGGCTATCCTCTGATACTTTCTCAGGTACCTTACCAGGGAGCTGGATGAGAAGTAGAGTAGCTGCGACATGAACCACAGCCCATGTGTCAGTGTCACAGGCAGTGGCTTTACATATTATGCCTCAATACTGGCCCCATGTATGCTGGAAACATATTTAAGGGTTATTAGAAGGCCAGTTGATTGCCATCAGATGCCATTCAGGCCTGTCCTACAGAACCATTTTGAAATAAGTAACATTTCTCACATGATTGAATGTCAGTCTACAAGACTGCTTCCAAAGGGAGAGAGCTTCAGGGGCAAAGGGGGCAGTGGTATAGAAAGGGAGTAGGAGTGAAGGAGGAGGGAGGAGGTGGAGGTCAGTAGAGAGGTTGGGAAGTACTCAAAAGCAAAAAGTAATAGGACACAGGTCATTAGTGCAGATTGCCAAAATTAACCATGTATATTATAGCTTTTTAAAATTCAGAGTTAATTTCTGACATAATTTCTGATATAGTTAACTCTCATTTCTGTTTTTTCATACGATAATGTTTATAAGCAGTAGAGAATGGGCGTAATGAAATGCAAAACCTTACTCCTGTATAAGAAATTTGTATTAGATGCCAGCACCACAGGCAGTGTTATTTCCTATGAAATTATTCCCATGTTTCCTGATTAACATTCTCTGTTGGTTGAAGAGGATGGCAGGGTGGGAGACCAGGGAAAGAGCGAGCACCTGTTTTCTGTTCAGTTGTGCCGAGCAGCAGGGAAACTATCAGGGAAGTTTGTGAGCAGGAAAAGTGAGGTTGGAGGGTGAGAGAAGGCAGTGTAGAAGGTAAGTAGAGAGGAAATAATTGCAGAACATATTCACAGATTAGATTGGCAAAAGCCAAGTGTGATCAGAGACCTAAAAAGAGGGAAAGAAAAGTTGAAGACAGAGAGCAGAAGAAATGGGAAATTGGAAGCATCGGAAGGGATTTGGACTCTGATCACACACACTTTTGGAAGGTGTGGGGAAACAGGCCCTTGCACTCATATTGGCAGGAGAATAACACAGTACTCTCTTTGGAGGATAATTTAGCAGATCAAAGTTCTTTAAATGTAAATGTCCTTTGCTAGGATTCAACTGCAAATTTATCTAACATATATTTGGTCAAATACATAAAGACCAAGTCAGGTCTTTGTAGTATTGTTGAAGATGGGAATAAATCAGAAGCAACCTAAATGTATATTGACAGAGAAGTGGTAAAATGCATTATGCTATATCTGTACAGTCAAATACTAAATATGTAATAGGTCTGAAAAATGATGTAGGAACAGAGTACTTATGTAAAACAAGGTACAGAAAAAATGCCCCTTTGTAAAAAAAAGGACACATGCATATGTATCTCTTTATAAAGTGCTATTTACTCATTGTCATTTCATTCAGAAGGCAGAGAGACAGGCAAGGAGAGCTGTTCCATCTCTCCCTGTGAATCTGCTGATTAGCTCCCCAAGTGGCTGCAATGGCTGGGGCTGAGCCAGGCCAAATCCAAGAGCCAGGAGCCAGGGGCCAGGGGCCAGGAGCCAAGAGCCAAGAGCTTCCACCAGGTCATCTTTCACTGTTTTCCCAGGCACATAAACAGGGATTTGGATCAGAAGTGGAGCAGCTGGGACACAAACTAGTGCCCATAAGTGATGCCAGCATTAAAGGTGGTGGTTTAACCCATTTATGCCACAATGCCAGCCCTCTGCACAAATATCTTTATGAAGGCACTTCAAAAAGTTCATGAGAAATAGAATTAAAGATGACATTATTTTGGTGCAAAACTTGTAATTCATTCACCTCTTTTCATAATACACACTACACAAATGGTTTTGAAACCTTCTTGTATGCATGGACTTTGGAATTAGTTACAAGGGCCGACATTGTGGTGCAGCAGGTAAAGCTGTCACCTGCTGTGCCCATTGGGCACTTGTTTAAGTCCCAGCTGCTCCACTTCTGATCCAGCTCTCTGCTATGACCCAGGAAAGCAGTGGAAGACAGCCCAAGTCCTTGGACCCCTGTGCCCATATGGGAGACCTGAAGAAGCTCCTGACTTTGGATCTGCTCAGCTCCAGCCATTGTGGCCATCTGGGGAGTGAACCAACAGATGGAAGACCTCGCTTTCACTCTCACTCTCTCTGTCTCTGCCTCTCTGTAACTCTGCTTTTCAAATAAATAAAAATAAAAATTTAAAAAGAAATTAATTACAGCAAATTAGACTTAATCATTTGATTACATTTTCATGATACTTTAAAGTACTCTTGTATATATGCATATAGAAATCTCAGAAGATAATGTAGGAAATAGTTAAGAGTAGTTTGTTCTGGGAAATATGACTAGTATAGAATGCAGGGAGTCATGCTTTCATTTTATACTCTTCTGCAGTCTTTAATAGCTAATATGTGTGTTGTTATGAAGATGTACTTTTAAAGGTAGAGAGAGAGAGGGAGAAGTTGAGGGAGTGAAGGAGAGAGAGAGCTTCCATCTACTGTTTTCTTCCAGAAATGGCTTCAATACCTAGGCTGGGCTAGGATAAAGCCAGAGACCAGGAATCCCATGTGGGTCTGCCACATAGGTGATAGGGATCAATGTGGTGGAACGAGAAAATGAGAAGGTCATGCCAAGATGGTCACTGGCAACAGAAACTGCCTGGCAACAGGCCATGATTGGATGGCTTCAGAAACCACATGACAACAGAGCCTGGCTGGCAACAGGCTGTGATTGGATGGTTTCAGAAACTGCCTGGCAACAGAGCCTGGCTGGCAACAGGCTGTGATAGGATGGCTTCGGAAACCACATGACAACAGAGCCTGGCTGGCAACAGGCTGTGATAGGATGGCTTTGGAAACTGCCTGGCAACAGGCTGTGATTGGTTAGGGCATAGACCGCCCCTTGACTGGATTGGCTGCCTTACTATATAAGCAGCTGTAGCAACTGCTTGCCTCAGGCCTGCTTTCACTGACTCCCAGGGTCTGTGTGGTGACTCTGCACCTCTTTCCCCCACCACGCTCTTCCTCTCAGAAACGAATCCACAGCAACAGGGATCTAGGCACTTGGGTCACTGTCTGTCCTTCCAGGTGCATTACCAGGAAACTGGATTATCAGGGAGCTGGAACAGAAGAGCAGGCAGGACTCATATCAGGCTTTCTGTTATGGGATACTGGTATTCTAAGCAACAGCTCAACCTGCAGAATCACAATGCAACCCCATGTATTATTTTTATAATTAAAATGTCTAGACTTTGATTTTAAAATGATAATTTGTGGTTACTAAGACAGAAAAAGTATATTATGCAATAACTGAGGAATTGAAAATGAAAAAGACTTTAGTTAATGATATGTCAATATCAGGGCCAGTGTTGTGGCACTATGGGTTAACCACCTCTACATGCAAGCAATCCCACCTGCATGTTGGTTGCAGTCTCAGCTGCTCCACTTCCAATCCAGCTCCCTGCTCATGAAGTGGAAAAACTAAGGTAGATAGATAGTTCATGAGCTGAAAGCCATACCTCCTCCACCCCCAGGTAATCCTATCACCCACATGTCAAGCAGACTATGTAACCACTGCCCTTTTGGAAGCTCATAAGAAGCTTGGTGAAGGGTAATGCATGCTTGCTCTCTCTCCCCTCGTGGACACAGAAGAGGCTGGTATGGAAGTCTCTCTTTCCCCTTCCTGCCATACTCTGCTTTAATAAAGACTATTTATTCCTATGTATTCTCACTATAAATAAGCCTCATTGTGCTGCATGTTGTATTTGTGCCTGAACTTAGAATTCTTCTTTAAGTAAAAGGCAAGAGCATGAAATTGACGTTTGAGCCTAAGCTAACCCACAACACTAATGCACCTGGGAAAGCAGCCCAAGTGCTTGTGTCTCTGCCATCCGTGTGGGAACTCAGATGGAGTTCCAGGCTCTTGGCTTTGGCTTATGATGGGACAAGAACATAAGCGTCAGTCATTTTAGCTTCTTGTTACCAACGCCTTCTTTCAAGAGACCAGTTCAGTCTCACATCCTATATTGTTCCCACCTCACCCCATACATTCTTCTCCAGGTTTGGAAGCCCTTGAAAAACTTGGAAAACCTATATGGAGAAGCTCATCTCCACCTACTATTCCCCACCTCTACCCT
Source organism: Oryctolagus cuniculus (assembly GCF_051225735.1). Taxonomy (NCBI): domain Eukaryota; kingdom Metazoa; phylum Chordata; class Mammalia; order Lagomorpha; family Leporidae; genus Oryctolagus; species Oryctolagus cuniculus. Next base: position 1,683,228 of record NC_142873.1, on the reverse strand, counting down.
AACCCACCTAAGATATAATAAGGCCCAGGTTGCTGGTGTCTGGGGCTTCAGCCACATGTTTGGTCTTTGTGCACACTGGCAGCTGGTCAACTTCTGCAAGTTCGTTTTCTTTGAATAAATTCAGTCTGGCTGTGAGTTCGTATCATCTCCTTACGTGTGGTGTGCCATGTGAGGGGGGAGTGAGGGAATGGCAACTGGCCTCAATCAGCCACTCCCGTATCTGTTGGTAAGAGCTGTGCATGTTAACTTTTCTCCAGACTTTCTTCTCCTTTCTGAACTCTTTTCCCTTTTTACTGTCTCTGCCCCCCCACCTTCTCTTTCCCACCATGTCCTTTTCCCTTCTGACTCAGATGGCCCTGAGAGATGCTCTCCAGATCACTTTCTCATCTGCTTGCACTTTCTCATTTCTCAATGCATTCACAGAGCTTTTGCCAGATCTCATCACTGCAGGCCACAGCGAACCTAATTCTCAACCCACTGGCTTGGTAAGAGAGGTCTCTGCCACCTCAAGCATATTGGGATGATGCTCATGAGGCTTCTTCCTCCCTTTAGGGCCTGGGTATTTGGTTGGGCCAGTTCATGCCCCTCTTAGGGCCTGGCATGTTTAGTCAGTTTCCTGCTCTTGGGGGAAATGCTTATCTGTAACAGCTTCAAACGGACACCGGTCCGAGCTTGGAGATTCTCGTGGTCTCCTCTTAGAGAACTCAGAACTTAGGTTCTCAATTGGGGTGACTCTTTCCTGTGAAAGGACCTTCTTCCCTCAGGCCATATTTTGCTTAATTCATGGGTTCTAAATCTCAATTCCCCTCTAGCCTGCCTCTTTTTTTTTTCAAGATTTTATTTATTGGCCAGTGCCATGGCTCACTTGGCTAATCCTCTGCCTACAGCGCTGGCACCTCGGGTTTCTAGTCCCTGATGGGGCATCCATTCTGTCCCAGTTGCTCTTCTTCCAGTCCAGCTCTCTGCTGTGGCCCAGGAAGGCAGTGGAGGATGGCCCAAGTGCTTGGGCCCTGCAACTGCATGGGAGTCCAGGAGGAAGCACCTGGCTCCTGGCTTCAGATCAGCAGAGTGCACCAGCTGTAGTGGCCATTTAGGGGGGTGAACCAACGGAAGGAAGACCTTTCTCTGTCTCTCTCTCTCTCTCTCACTAACTCTGCCTCTCAAAAAAGAAAAAAAAAGATTTTACTTATTTTATTTGAGAGTATTGGGCATTGCCTAAAATCTCCATCCCAATATGGTGCCTGGTGGATGTTTGATGGGTGTGTCTGTGGCTGCTGCCATTAAGCTACGTATGATCATCAGACCACCGGCAGGGATAGGTCTGCTTTAGTTCCAGACACATGGACAGTTCATGATCTCTATACTTTGCTTAAGGTGCCCCTGTGTGTGGTCCACCTATGCCTGCATGACCTTTTCACTGATTGGCTCCCCTACTGTGCATGTCTTTCATAAGCTTTATACCTGCACACTTCCTCAATAAAGTGGTTCCTGCTTCGACAGAACTCATGGGTGCTTGTGGTGTGTTCACCTGTCAACCTTACCCTTCCCGTTCACCTTTTTGGGGAGGGCTTGTGCTGCCCCTGCTGGTCAGGGGCTAGCATCGGGCTTGAGACCCCAACATGAGAGTTATAATTACAGAGAGAGGGAGAGACAGAGAAAGGTCTTCCTTCCATTGGTTCACTCCCCAAATGGCCGCAATGGCCGGAGCTCTGCTGATCAGAAGCCAGAAGCCAGGAACCTCTTCCTGGTCTCCCACATGGATTCAGGGACCCAAGGACTTGGGCCATCTTCTGCTCCTTTCCCAGGCCATAGCAGACAGCTGGATTGGAAGTGGAGCAGCCAGGACACGAACCAGTACCCACATGGGATGCTGGCACTGCAGGTGGAGGCTTTATTCCCTATGCCACAGCAGTGGCCCATAAAGACCTTTAACTAGCTACTTCCTATCCTTCTATGAGTCCTAAAATCCTAAAACCTAACATAATGCAGCCACATCTCGCACTGCTACTCTATATCACATCTAGATTCTCTCTCACATGAAGACAAACATCTCTGTTCCAGCCATCTCCAGTAATATATTTGGCAGTGCTGGCAAAGAAATCTCAAGAACTGTGGCAAGTCCTGAGCAACTTCACTTGAAAGAATGCCCCATGCCTAGCCTTCTTCTATCTTTTCCCCTGCCTTGTCTAGCGGCAGCCAAAATCTCTTCGCTAATACTTCATGGAGACAAAGTCTTGCCTGTTATTTTAACCTGGCCACCTTGGAATTTCTCATGACCTCCACCAAGTGGGCCACCAAGTCCTTTGTAAAGTCCTGGTAGGATTTCAGGAATTCCACACCCATGAAGCCCTCTATCCAGCAATGTTCCACACAAGGGGTGGAAAGGAAATAAAGGGCCCCTCCCATGGAAACATTACCCTGGGAGATAGCTCTCCTAACCTATGTGGAATAATGCTCGAACCAACTGGCTCACTGGGTTCATTACTATTTCCAGGCATAACTCTCTCTCCACACTAGCACTTCATTCTGTCACCTATTACATTGTCCTCATTGGGAATCTCTTCAACAAGAAGGTGCCCATCTGCTCTGATGGATGTCCTCCTTCATGAAATTGAATGTGATGTTGAACAACCACTAGTGAGTAACTCGTCTGTGGCACCCTGGCCACTGGGCACAGTCAACCTTGGGGTCGTGAAGCTGCCTGAAGATGCAGTTGTTTCAGACAGTTCCAAGTAGCTGATGGTTGACCAGACATTATTAGCCCAAGGTGTTTTCTGGATGAAAAACTAGGCTCAAATTCAGTTTAAAATCCAAAAAGATGTCTTTGGTCAATAATGATCTCATGCATGAAATTTTGGTTCAGTTGTAAAATTCAACTGGATATTGGGTTGAAGGAATTTCTGTCTTGAATCTAGGAAGATTATTTAAAGAATTATTTATTTGAAAGAGTTACAGAGAGAGGTACAGCCAGAGAGAGAGATTGCCCATTCCACTGGTTTACTCCCCAAATGACCGCAATGGCCATAGCTGATCTGATCTGATCCCAAGCCAGGAACCAGGAGCTTTTTACAGGTCTCCATGGGTGCAGAGGCCTAGGGACATGGGCCATCTTCCACTGCTTTCCCAGGCCATAACAGAGAGCTAGATCAGAAGTGGAGCAGCCGGGACTTGAACCATCACCCATGTGGGATGCTGGTGCCACAGGCTGGGACTTTAACCCACTGCACCACAGTGCTGGCCCCTATTTTGTAATCTCTGATTTACAGTCTATAAAATAATTTACATTTGTTAACAAATATATTTTTACAAATGTTCATATATGAAAAATTATTCAAGACCGCTTGAGATTAAGGTTGAAATTTACTATATTCTTTTATTTAGAAAATCTCTTAATTTGGAGATTTTTTAAAGGACAAATTCAAAATGTAACTCAAGGAAATCAGCAGAACTATTTGGTGATAGTCTTAATTGCTAATCCTGAAATAGATTAAAAGCATCTCCTTTTAATAGTTTTTTGTTTAATTGGTGAGTCTGTCAGTTTTCTACCAACTCCAGTAAGCTCTCTTTTCTTCTCTATTTCTCTGTTAAAATTGCTTCAAATTATGAGATGATTCTGTGTGCTAACTCATTTAAGGTTTTACTTATCCATTATAGAGAAAGACCAAAGAGATCAATTGTTTAAAAACACCTGAGTCTTTATTAATAAGAGTTGTGGTTTGATTATATGCTCATTTGAAAGCATTTGAGGGATCACTTTTGAACAATGATCAAGTCTGGCCTATATTGCATTAAGATGTTAAGGGATCCTATTTCTACCAGACATTTTAAGCCTTCTTGGATTAAAATCTTTGCAGGCATTCAAAAAATAAAGTTCCAAATTCTTTGGACTTTGATATTTCCAGTTGGGCCCTGGAAATGTCAAAGGATATTTCTTTCATCTTGTAGAGACATCAACTAATTAGGCTAATTGGGTTATATTAAAGGTAGTGTCAAGATGTGAAATGGTACTAAATGTTATGATGATGTGCAAAATGCTATCAATACAAATGTCCAAATGCTACAAAAGTCCTATCATCTTGTTGTGTTGCTATCAGTCATGATGGTTATCTTCATGAAAAGGTCCTAGAGGCCTAAAAGAGATAAATGTTTTATAAAATCTTGCAGATGCTTTCGAAAATACTGTCTGGAGTAGGCAATCACCTCTTCTTTTTATTTAATGAGTTTTATAAATTTAACCATTTACAATTTTACCTATTTAAAGTCTTTCATCATTCACATTTTGTACTAAAAATCAGATTTACTGCTCATGGAAATTGAAACATTGTGGGCTCTATGTTTAAAATGTGTCCTCTTCAAGGTTCTGAAAGACTTTTTGTACAGCAAACATTTGAAACCTTCCTTTTCAAACCAAACTAAGGGAGAGAGGGTCTTAATAATTACTTCAAAATGCATGACAATTTAGATAAGATGGTCTTAATGTTTGATCTTACCTAGAGGGACATACCTTTCCTTATGGGCATAATCTTATCTTTCTTTTTTTATTTTTATTTATTCTAAAGGTTTATTTTTATTTTATTTATCTGAAAGAATTACAAAGAGAGAGAGAAGTCTCCCATCTTCTGGTTCACTCTGCAAACGGCCACATGAGCAGAACTATTCCAAAGTCAGGAGCCAGGAGCTTCTTCCTAGTTCTCCCGCATGGATTCAGGGGCCCAAGGAATTGTGCCATCCTCTGCTGCTTTCCCAGGTGCATTAGCAGGGAGCTGGATCAAAAGTGAAGCATCTGGGACTTGAACTGGCATCTGTATGGTGAGCCAGCACTGCATGCTGGGGCTTTTAACCTGCTGTGCCACAGTACCAGCCCTGAAAAACACTGTGATAACATGCCTGTGACTATAGATTTGTAGCTCTGGCCACCAAGGATTAGGGATGGGATTGAGCACCACCTTGGCTGACCTTCCCAAAGGCTGCCTCCGTAGTCCACTTTAACAGAGACTAGGAGGAATAGGAGTTATTTAGGCAGCCAATGTACAGGAGCAATGTAAGGATAGATGGCAGGCCAATTAATGGCTGCCTTACATAGGAGTCTTCCACCAAGGAGACCCAACAAAGCTGGTCTACCTCAAATGGCACTGATTGGCAATATGAGCAATCTGGGCATTGGGCAAGCAGCAGTCATGCTAGAAGATGGCTCCTGAAGGGGCATGACAACTCTACGAAGAGTGACACTACTGGAAATGGAACTGCCCTGGAGGTTGAAGGACTCCTGGGTCAGAGCTGCAGACCCTGTTGGCCCTCCCTAAACTGAAAAAGCCCTTCACTCTTCCCAACTTCCAAAGTAACCAACATGGTTGAAGGGATGACCTAGGGTCAGTAACATTGCAGGCAGAGCTCTAAATTTCTTTTAGAGATGTCACCTATTAAAACTAATCTATTCAGGCCAGCTCTCCTCCCAGGCCAGCTAGGAAATGAGGGGCCCCAGGACCAGAAGCAGGCCAGACTAACTACCCCACAGCTCCTTGACTGCACGTACACACTAAACAAAACAGGAGCACTCAGGTGTACATCTGTCTTCACATTAACTGGCAGGACTCTTTTGCTCTCCTATATCCCTCTTTGTTCTCCTCATTTTGGCCATCTTTCCCACCATGGGCAATGTTTCTAATTTCTCCTTTTATCCTCATAGTCATAATGCTTCCATTATTACCATGTACAGTTAACATATTTCAAAAGTCTTTACAGGAGCATATGACTACTAAATCCCCAGCAATTATGCAGGAAAAACCCAAGACTGCTCTTCAATCAATCCAATCCAGAGTACAGATACTCACTCCATGTCAATGGAGTTCGTATCAGCAAGAAGTAGCCAGAAAGAAACTGGCACCCCATGTCCTTATCTATACTCAGAGTTGGGACTGATGGAACAAGGACATAAGCCTCAGTCATTTCAGATTCTTGTTACCCCCTCTGTTTTCTTTCTTTCCTTTTCTGTCTTCCTTCCTTCCTTCCTCCCTCCCTCCCTTCCTTTCATTTATTCATTCATTTCAGATTCTTCTGTTTCCTCCCTTCCTTCCTTCCCTCCTTCTTTCCTTCCTTTGTCCCTTTCAAGATTTAATTTGAAAGAGTTACACAGAGAAAGAGAGGCAGAGAGAGAGAGAAAGAGGTCTTCCATTTGCTGCTTCACTCCTCAAATGTCTGCCATGGCCAGAGCTGGGCTGATCTGAAGCCAGGAGCCAGGATTTTCCTCTGGGTTTCCCCATGGGTACAGGGGCCCAAGGACCTGGGCCATCTTCTACTGCTTTCCCAGGCCATAGCAGAGAACTGGATCAGAAGTGGAGCAGCCAAGTCTCAAACCAGTGCCCATATGGGGTGCTGGCACTGCAGGCGGTGGCTGTACTCGCTATGCCACAGTGCCAGCCCCTATATTTTATAAGAAGGTATTTCAAAAGGTTCATGGACAATACACATCATCATTTCATTTTATAACCATGAAATTTTGAGTGCTTTTATATAAAGCATTGCTAAAGAACTAAAAATCATTAGGATGATAGAATGTATGTAAATTCCACAGAAGAGAAAAATCTACCCAACCTGGACCTCCGTATCTGTTCAAGCTGATGTACTAAGACTTTTAAATTGGTATAATGATTGAAAATGTTAGAGATTCCCAAAACAAATGTACCTATTTTTAGTCTATTTGATTGTAAGTAAAATATGCAACTGATTTTTTTATAATTCTTAAAATAAAATTGAGGCCCAGCACTGTGAAAATAGTGGGTAAAGCCAGCGACTATGGTGCTGGCATCCCATATGGCCACCAATTCAAGTCTCAGATGGTCGAAGTATTTGGGGTCCTGCACCTATGTGGGTAGCCCAGAAGGAGCTCCTGGCTTCTGGATTTGGATCAGCGCAGCCCTGGCCATTGTGGCCATTTGGGATGTGAACCAACAAATGGAACCAACATCTCTCTCTTTCTCTCTCTATCTCTCTCTCCCTCTCTTTCTCTATATTTCTCTATATCTCTATCTCTATAGCTATCTCTATAATTCTTTCAAATAAATTTTAAAAATCTCTATCAAAATGGGTTTAAATATTTTCAGCTATTTCCTACAATACAGAAGAATACAGGACCTTTGAAGAAACATTAAAGAATTCATTTTAACATTGGATAAAATCACCTATTTTATAAAAGACTTATTTGTTTATTCGAAAGTCAAAGTTACGGAGAAGAGAGAAAGACAGATCTTCCATCATCTGGTTCATTCCCCAAATGGCTACAAAGACAGGGGTTGGGTTAGGTCAAAGCCAGGAACTTCGTCCATGCCTGCCACATGGTGAAGGAGCCCAAGCACTTGGCCAATTCTTTAATGTTTCCTCAGGCCATCATCAAGGAGCTGTAGCAGAAGTGTAGCAGCCAGAACTTGAACTGGCACCCATATAGGATTTCATTCTCACAAATGGTGGCTTAAATGCTAGTCCCTCCTTATATTCTTTATAAAATTACTTTTGAAAGTCTCCTTCTAAATAAACAAAAGATATCTCTATTATTTACCAAGGTTATTGTGCAATTTATTAATTGTCTCTATTTACAAGTCAAGCTAACACCAGAATTTGTTAGAAGACCCAAATGGGGGCAGTGCTATGGTGCAGTGGGTTAAAGTCCTAGCCTGCAGCACCAGCATCCTTTATGGGCACCAGTTCAAGTCTTGCCTGCTCCTTTTCTGATCCAGCTCTCTGCTATGGCCTGGGAAAGCAGTGGAAGATGGCCCAAGTGCTTGGGCCCCTAACCTACATGGGACACCTGGAAGAAGCTCCTGGCTCCTGGCTTGGATCAGTTCAGCTCTGGCCATTGCAGTCATTGGGGAGAGAACCAGTGGAATGGAAGACATCTCTCTCTCTCGCTCTCGCTCTTGCTCTGGCTCTGGCTCTCTCTGTAACTCTGTCTTTCAAGTAAATAAAACATATCTTTAAAAAAAGAAACTTAAATGAGTCCTACCCCTTGGGCATAAACTCAGCTAAATCTACAGTGTCTGTCATCTGTCCATAGTAAAACTCAAGTCTGGTACATATCTCTCTTCAGCTAGACATTACTGTGTCCTTCCTTTAAGAATCAAGGACAGGGGCCAGCATTTGGTGCAGATTAAGCAGCTGCTCACAATGCTGGCATCCCAGATGAACTCAGGTTCCAGTCCCAGTTCTGATCCAGTTCACTACTAATGTGTGTAGGAAAGCAGCAGAACATTGCTGAAATACTTTGGCACTTCCCACTTTTATGGAAGAACCATTGGAGTTCCATGCTCCTGGTTTTTGCATGGCTCAGTCCCAGCAATGGTAGTCATTTGGGGAGTGAACCAGCAGGTGGAAGATCTCTCTCTCTCTCATAAATAAATATTTTAATAGAGTCCAAAACAGACTATAATTGTGCTACGACTCTACATTTGTCACTATGATGTGCTGAATAAAAAATAATTAATGTGTATTATCATGTACTTATTTGGATGATTGATTACTGGTAACTAGTATTTAGTTTTAAAGAAAAAATTTCAAGGGACAGTATTCATCAATAGGAAAAAGTTGAAACAAAGCGCTCTCTATTTTTTTTTTCCTACAGGCAGAGTGGACAGTGAGAGAGAGACAGAGAGAGAAAGGTCTTCCTTTTCCATTGGTTCAACCCCCAATGGCCACTGCACCTGCAATCGGGACAGAATCTGGCACTCCATCCAGCACTACAACCTGGTGTGCCAGCGCCGCAGGTGGAGGATTAGCCTATTGAGCCACGGTGCCAGCCAAAGCACTTTCTTAATCTCACAAAGTCATGTGGCTAGGGGAAGGCATATCTGATTTTTTCTAATCAGCCTTCCTAAAATTTACAAATTTTTTTCTGGCAACAGTGAATTTGGCTCATCATAGAAAGTTCTTTGAAGGCTCTTATTAAACTTCTTCCTCTTTGAAAAAGTCAATTTTACTGCATGCTACTGCAAGAGGTAAATTTTTGATTTATAGGAAATTTGAAAACCAATTATGCTTAGTCTCTAATTTCTGATTTACTTATAGGACAGAAATTACACAGATAAATGTTACTTTGTCTAATTTTTAAAAATATTTACTTATTTATTTGACAAGCAGTCATAGATAGACAAGGGGAAAGACCAAGAGAGAGGTCTTCCATTTGCTAGTTCACTCCCCAAATGGACACAATGGCCAGAGCTGGACCAACTCAAAGCCAGGAACCATGAGTTTCTTCACACATGGGTACAGTGGTCCAAGCACTTGGGCCACCATCCACTGCTTTCCCAGGTCATTAGCACAGAGCTGGATTGGAAGTGGCGCAGCTGAGACATGAACCAGCACCTGTATGGGATACCAGTGCCACAGGCAGAGGCTTAATGATTATGGCACAGCACCAGCCCCCACTTTATCTAAATTTATGGTAAACCCATGAGTTGCACCACAATGCTATTTTCTTTTCCTTCCTTCCTTTCTCTCTTCCTTCCTTTCTTTCTCCCTTCCTTCCTTCCTTCCTTCCTTCCTTCCTTCCTTCCTTCCTTCCTTCTTTTTTTATTTCTCTCTTCCTTCCTTCTTTTCTTTCTTCCTTCCTTTCTCCCTTCCTTCCTTCCTTCCTTCCTTTCTTCCTTCATTCCTTATTTTTCTGTGTCATGAAGCTTGCACATTGCATCCAAGGACATGGACCAGGGAGAGAGGCTTATGATTACTCTGTGCAAGAACTCTCCTCTTGGGGGTCAAAGCATCTGACAAGGAAGCTCTCCTAGATTAAGTCCTCAAGCGCCTCTCTCAATAACAAGCCAGAGAAGGTGTGCTAACTGGAGAGTATCTTTGGTTTAATTAACTCTGGGAGGCCTGAGTGTTGCTGGGGTCCTCATTGGGCTATAATAATGGGTCATGAATCATTGGAATGTGACTATTCACCACTAGAGGGCTCTGTAGGGTCAATTACATTTTCCCAATCATTGACACCTGATTCCCCACTGTTGTCTCCAGCTGCTCTGCTGGGGAAGAAAATCTGCTTCACTTACAGGATACTTAAGTCCAGCACTGGAAGAAGGATAATTGAAAGAGCCCACAGCTGAGATAAAGGCATAAAGACCCTTGCTTCCATGTGAGAATGACTAAGAATACTGTCTTGGTTGGGTTGGGTAAAAGTCATCATGAAGAGGATCAGGGACCTCTGCATCTCCAAGTGTATTTCTACCTCCCAGCTGTGAACCCAGAATAGGGTATCCATTAAACAATGATTCCATACTTCCATGTGGTGCTTCTCTGCTTAACATTGCCTGCTGAATTCTTGTTCCCATATATTTTTACCCAGCATGATTAATTTTCTCACTTCTGCCTGACATTACTCAACAATTTACACACTGTGCTCTATATTTGCACACACTGCCAGCACTTTCACTTGATGTGCATTATAAACCTGATAAATTGCTCTAATGATTTTTATTATTCCATCATTGTAAAAAATCCCAGTATCATGTTCTTTAATAAGTTTGGCATAATACTGAAAGTTGGATGTTTGCCATTGAAGACACTGTATTTTTGCTCACTGGTATTACCTAGATTAGGAGTAGTGATATCCTCTGGTTATACCTTCATTTTGAACTAAATTCTAAAACATAAATAAAATTGCTGATAATGGAGATGAAGTTAAAGAGGTAGAAGACAAAATTGGGCACTCTGATGGTGTGAGTGAGCTGTTTATGGTGATCTGTTTCTTATATAAAACCTGCTGCTGTGGGTTTGCCAAGTTATGTACCACTCAATAACCTTCATGTATCTTTAAGAATTCTGTCCCAAATCTCGTCCCTTAATTTCACTTTCACAGTTACAGAAAATGAAATTTTGAACAAAGCTGCTGATTATGGATTTCAATTATTTGCAGAAAATCTGTCTTGCTAATGTGTGAGTTGGTGATGCTAAAAGATTCCTCTTATCTCTCCCAACAAGAATCTCTCATTGCCCACACTGCTGCTTGTGCTGTAGAAACTTAGAGCATTGAAGGTGTATCCAAAATGGAGGCTGTCATGATGAAATTCTTTTAATATGCATTTTAAATGATCACCATATTTTTGTGTTGCTATTGACTAACTCACAGTATCATGTTATCCTTTGTTCAGCTGAGCTATACTGCAATCTTCTTTATGGACATGATCATCACTTTTTATCCAGAGATTAGCATTCATTAGATTAGCATTCATTACATATCTCATCTGAGTTAGGCCACTCTCAAGGAATGAGGTTGTGTTGGTAAATAATTTAGTTATACTGTGTGTCCTGTGGAATGTAAAATTTAAAAGAGATAATTTATCATAACCACCTCAAAGGTCCTTTGGTACATCTTTCTGAATCACTTAGAGATGAGAACTCCTTTGAAAGAAGAAATGAAGTAGCTGACACATGGAGCCACTGCCTGTAATGCCAGCATCTCATGTGAGCACTGGTTTGAGTCCCAGCTGCTCCATTATGAGCCATCTCCCTGTTACTGCATCTATTTGGGGAATGAACCAGCAGATGAAGATCTCTGTCTCCACTGCAACCTTCTCTCTCTGTATCTCTTCCTTTCAAATACTGTAAATCTTATTTTAAAAGAGTTTAGGGTCCAGCACTGTGGTGTAGTGGGCTAAGCCTCTGCCTGTGGTGCCAGTTTGAGTTCCAGCTGTTCTTCCAATCCAGCTCTCTGCTTTGGCCTGGAAATGCAGTCGAAGATGGCCCAAATGCTTGGGCTCCTGCACCCATGTGGGAGAGAAGAGTGAAGCTCCAGGCTTCTGGCCCCTGGCTTCAGATCAACCCAACTCAGTCTGTTGTGTCTACTGGGAAGTAAACCAGTGGATAGAATTTTCTCTCTGTCTCTCCCTTTGTCTGTAACTCTACCTCTCAAATAAAACAATAAATTTTTTAAATTAAAAACAGAGTTTAGCCTCACCTTTGGAACTTCTAGTAATTTTGATGGGTTGAGAGGAAATTTGTAAAGTCTATGATACAACTGAGAGCCTTCCGAGTCCTAGCATGTAAGAAAAGAATAGCGAGCAGACAGCTGGTAGACAAGACCTAACAGGGTACAACCCATACATAGCATTGTCTTTCTGAAGACCACAGTAAGTCCTATGGTCCCTGTTCAAAGGTCATGGGAAGCCATCCACACAGTTGAAAGAGGAGTGTGACTTGATGAGATTTTGGTTTGTAAAATGACCTTAGTATTAAAGAACATCTCCAGAGCAAACATAGAAGAGTACTGCTGAATGGTAAATATTCATTAATAGTAACAAGACTTGATGAAAGAAATGGCACCTTTAAGGGAAATGTAATTCAGGGAAGGGAGATAAGAATTAGTGAATCTTTTCTCCTAAGATGGTACTTACACCAACTGTAGATATTGGGGCCCTAATTTGGTGTGTTGAAGAGGATTCCTCTAGGATCTGGAATAACTTGAGCATCAGAACACATAATTTCAGACTATAATACCTTTAACAAGATAAGAATCTATGAACTCATAATGATATAGTACATAATGACACACTAACTAGAACAGAAGAGTGAGCCCTTAGCTTTGATGCTAGATCAAAATATAAATGGAGAAACAATATTGGGGATTAAAACACCAGCATTTCATGTAGTATTGATGATTAAAAATACTATTAAAGGTAGTGGATGAAAATTTGATAGGAAGTAGGATACTGGCATAATATTGGAATAATTTTTAATAAAAGTCCACACATTCCAAAAAGGAATAAAAATGTGTATATAGCACAGCATATACGAATGCTGTGGTGCAGCAAGTTTTGCCACTGCCTGCCACACCAGCATTCCACATCAGAGTTCTGTGGTGCTGCCGCAAGCACCAGCTTCCCTGCTTTTGATCAAGCACAATGTGAATGCACCTGGGAAGCTTCAGAACATGGCCCAAGTCCTTGGGCCCTGCCACCCATGTGGAAGACCGGGAAATAGTCATTCATCCTAGCTTCAGCTTGACAAAGAACTTAACATTGCAACTCTTTGGAAATGAACCAGCAGAGAGAGAGAGAGAGAGAGAGAGAGATCCAGCTTTCTGCTATGGCCTGGGAAAGCAGTAGAAGATGGCCCAAGTGCTTGCACCTGCATGGGAGACCCAGAAGAAGCTCTTGGCTCCTGGCTTTGGATTGATGCAGCTCTGGCTGTTGCGGCCAATTGGGGAGTTAACCAGGAGATGGGAGACCTGTCTCTCTCTCACTGCCTCTCTTTCTCTCAAATAAATAAATAAATCCTTTTAAAAAATATAGATGTAGACATAGATATAGATCACTCATTGTAATTCTGCACTCAAAATGGATAAATAAATACTTAAAAGGTGCATGTGAATCAATCTGGAAGAAATTCACTAAGTACCAAGTTGATAGCATCCATCATAGCACAGATGGGAGACTGAGCAGAGCCCAGCATCGAACCATGGTGCTTCTGATGAGAATACAGGGCCCACATTTTCTCAGAAAGGAACACTGGAGGGACCCAGCTTGAGTCATCTCTGCTCTTGATATCTATTAAGGGTTTTCATATTAGAATTTCATATTAGAATTCCAGAAAAATAACATGGAATCACAGTGGGAGAAATGATATTTTAACATGGTTGGAAAAAGATGTGATAGTTCTGTGGATTGGGTTGTGTTGGATTAATGTTGGTTTCTTAAATTGGGGTTCATATGCTATTTATCAGGGGACCACCCTATAGTTAGCAGAAACATCTTGGGTCAGGGGCAAAAGTGCTAAAAGGATACTAACTGGGCATTCTCAATGAATGGGACTCACTCATGGTATTTCTCTAAGTTTGAAATAATTTCAAAATTAACTACTCTTAAAATGACCAAATTGTAAGATGACAATATCCACATCCTGTTAGTAAAACAGGGACAGCATCAAATACTATAAAGGCTAAACCTTACCCAATTCCCATTAGGCCAACGTTATAAAACTGGACCCCCTCTAAGCATCTACATGCCTGTATGGAGACTGCAGAAATAATACAATAATATTCACAATGTGTTTCCTGTTCTGAACACATTTGTGATAGTTTTGAAACAGCTTGATCTTTTTATTTTAAAGCTTTTGAGAAGTCTTTTGACCTTTAGCAATAATTATTTTATTTTTGTACTGAAAAGAAAATATGTGGATATGTCTCAAATCTGTTGGTTCACTCCCCAACATTATGCCAGAGCTGGGGCAGGACCAAGCCCAAACCAGCAACCTGAAACACAATCTGGGTCTCTACAAGGGTGGCACGGACTCAACTCCTTTAACCCTCATCACCGTCTCTCAGAATGCACACCAACATGAAGCTGGAGTCAGAAGCAGAGCTGGGACTTTGCCCAGGCTCTCTGACATGGGATGCAGGCATCCCAAGCAGTGGTCACACCACTATGTCAAATGGCCACTCCTTCATTTTTAAATTAATTTTTTTATTTGAAAGAGACTGAGAAAGACAAGCAGCAGAAATCACTCATCTGTTGGCTTACTGCACAATGCCCACCACATCAGGACTGAATTAGATGAAAGACAGGAGCCAGGAGCTTCATCCAGGTCTTCCATATGGTTGACAGAAATGGTTGGGCCATTATTCACTGCCTTCTCCACAGACTAGCAAAAATCTAGAATGGAAGAGGAGTTGCCAGGACTCAAAGCTGCACTCCAGTATGAGATGCCAATGTCAGAAGAGCAGCTTGACCTATTGAATCACATGCTAGTCCCTGCATCAATTCAAACCAGTGCACTCACCCTACCCTGTATGTATTCAAAGAATGCAAAGCTGGACATCCTCTCCCTTTCCTTATTATTATATTAGTTCCTCAGCAGAACCATTGTTCAGTTTAAACTGAGAGAACAGAGCAGCTCTGATTAGTACAGTGATATGCATTTTGCGTTTTGGACACTTTTTTTAAGATTTATTTATTTTTGAAAGTCAGAGTTACACAGAGAGAGGAGAGATGAGAGGGAAAGAGTTCTTCCATCCACTGGTTGACTCCTCAAATGGCTGCAATGGCCAGCACTGTACCAATCTGAAGCCAGGATCCAGGAGCTTCTTCCTTGTCTCCCACACAGGTGCAGGGGCCCAAGGACTTGGGCCATCTTCTTACTGCCATAGCAGGCCATAGTAGAGAGCTGATTTCTATGCCACTGGTCCAGACCCTGGACACTTTTTTGAAGGTTGAGTAACTGATTTTGGCAATGACAGAAAGTTTCTTTTACAATGACTTTGATGGGGCTGGTGCTGTAGCATAACAGTTAAAGCTGCTGCCTGGAGTGCTAGCATCCCATAAGGGTGCTGGTTCAAGTGTCAGCTGCCCCACTTCCAATCCAGCTCTCTGCTATGGCCTGGGAAAGCAGTAGAGGATGGCCCAAGTCCTTGGGCCCCTGCACCCACTTGGGAGACTCACAAGAAGCTCCTGGCTCCTGGATTTGGATCAGCACAGTTGCAGCCATTGCAGCCATCTAGGGAGTGAACCAGCCAATGGAAGCCCTCTCCCCCTCTCTCTCTGCTGCTGCCTCTCTAACTCTGCCTTTCAAGTAAATAACTAAATCTTTTTTAAAAAGTGAAAGAAAAAGAAATAATAAAATGACCTTGCTTTCCACAGCTAAAGAATTTTATGTTATCAGGATGTTTAAGGGCAGCAGCCAGTAAATTAGTTTTGTAAGTCTCAGTCTGTACTGTTTGAAGGAATTTAATCATTTCTGCCATCATAGTTTCAGGTTTTGGAGACAACAGCTTTTAAAACATTTTTTAGGCCGGCGCCACAGCTCACTAGGCTAATCCTCCGCCTAGCGGCGCCGGCACACCGGGTTCTAGTCCCAGTTGGGGCGCCAGATTCTGTCCCGGTTGCCCCTCTTCCTGGCCAGTTCTCTGTTGTGGCCAGAGAGTGCGGTGGAGGATGGCCCAGGTGCTTGGGCCCTGCACCCCATGGGAGACCAGCAAAAGCACCTGGCTCCTGGCTCCTGCCATCGGATCAGCGCGGTGCGCCGGCCGCATTGCGCCAGCCGTGGCGGCCATTGGAGGGTGAACCAACGGCAAAGGAAGACCTTTCTCTCTGTCTCTCTCTCTCTCACTGTCCACTCTGCCTGTCAAAAAAAAAAAAAATAAAAATAAAAATAAAAAAAATAAAAAAACATTTTTAATCCTGATTTGCATTTTCATAAGCCATTTGTTTTAGTAATATTTTGCCACTTCCTGATTATCTACCTGATGTCCAATAGCTTTTTCTAGCCTATCCACAAAGGACATATTGCCCTCAGTCAGCCCATGATGGACTGTAGAAAAGGAAGTGGACAGGTCTTTAACATCAAGAATCTTTTTCCATACTTTTAATGAATGTTAGAAATTTTTACATAAGCCTTCGTCCAAGGATAAGCAACTTGTCGACCAAGATCTGAATACACTCCCTCTCTCAGCAACTGCTCAAAAGTGGTAGGGACATTGTTATTTAGTTAATCTGTGGCTTGTACAGAAGCCCAGTCTCTATTCCTGAGCCCAAACAGTGTACTGGTCTGGAGTAACCAAGATTTTAATTAAAGTTTTCCAGTTCCATGGCACCATCTCACACCCTTCTCCAATTCCCTCCAGTATGCCCACTGTACCAGAACTCTGTATCTTGTACTCCGTTAAGCCCCTTTTTAGCCCTCTGTAAACATTATAAGGAAGATGTTCATGCCAGGGAGCTGCATTTTCGGGTCAAGCTACAGGACAAAGAGTTAACACTGGTGATTCCCCTTGCTCCTTGGCTTGCAGAAGCGTACCTAGCACTGCTGACACACCTGAAGGGGACTCAGATATCACCACCACAACAGCAGATGCTGAGAGTGCAGAGGTCTCTGTGAGGCAGTGGGGACAAGCCCATTGACCGACCTTCCTGGCCGGGGACAGAGGCCAAGGGAATTGTAACCTTACTAATGGCATCCCAGCAGAGATATCACATGTGCAAAAACAGAATAGGAGCTCAAGGCTCCTGATGTTATTTTTGACCAACTTTCTCTCAATCAGTTACTGTTTTTTTAGATTTATTTATTTATTTCAAAGTTAGAGTTACACAGAGAGAGGAGAGGTGAGAAAGAGAAAAAGGTCTTCCATCCACTGGTTGACTCCTCAAATGGCTGCAATGGCCAGTGCTGTACCAATCTGAAGCCAGGAGCTAGGAACTTCTTCCTTGTCTCCCACATGGGTGCAGGGGCCCAAGGACTTGGGCCATCTTCTTACTGCCATAGCAGGCCATAGCAGAGCGCTGGATCAGAAGTGGAGCAACCAGGACTTTAACCAGTGCCCACCACTGCAGGTGGTGGGTTTTACCCATTAGACCACAGTGCTGACCCAACAATCAGTTATTTTTAAAGTGCCTTCATCAGGATTCCAAGGATAGCAACTATTAATTTTTACAGCAAGCATCCAATTACTTTTTGGTAAAGAGTGTCCCTCTTCGGGCCAGCACCGTGGCTCACTTGGCTACTCCTCTGCCTGCAGCAGCGGCATCGAATATGAGCACCAGGAGCTAGTCCCAGTTGCCTCTCTTCCAGTCCAGCTCTCTGCTGTGGCCAGGGAAGGCAGTGGAGGATGGGCCAAGTGCTTGGGCCCCTGCACCCACATGGGAGACCAGGAGGAAGTACCTGGCTCTTGGCTATGGATCGGTGCAGTGCCAGCCGTAGTGGCCATCTGGGGAGTGAACCAATGGATGGAAGACATTTCTGTCTCTCTCTCTCACTGTCTATAACTCTACCTGTGAAATTAAAAAAAAGAAAGTGTCCCTCTTTCTAAAGGAGATAAAGCAGCCCAACTTTATGTTTCCATTACACCAGGTATGGGATTCCCCATCTTTATGACTCACCAGGATCTTGAAGAGATGAGTGTGCAAGTGAAAGGAGAGACAGGAGAGACAGGACATGGAAACAGTTCCTCTGCAAAGTGCTGCCAAACTAACCCGGGGTGTTTTCTTTATTGATAACGATTACAACAGCGTATTGTACAGCTCATGCATGTGCTCATCTAACTCCAAGGTTTCTCTGGAACATGTTTAGCAAGACATATTAGATAAACAAGTCTAGGGCAGCTGCTGCATGTCTTTGGGAAGCCAACATTCCCACAAGGCTCAGTGCTCTTCTTCTTAGTGGATCATAAACTATACTTAGTCCTTGCAGCTACACGCTGTGTACTAGGAAGAAAATGTCTTTGCTTTGGCAGAAATCTTATTCTCCACAGTCACATTTGACCATCTTTACAAACCTTCCTATGAGCAACCAGGTTGACCAGATCTGAGTCCACTCTGTGTGTGAATGAACATGACTTTGCTTTATATCTAAATACTGTTCTTCTATTTTGGATTATATATGTGTTTTTTTTTAACTTTTATTTAATGAATATAAATTTCCAAAGTACAGTTTATGGATTACAATGGCTTCCCCCCCATAACATCCCTCCCACCCGCAACCCTCCCCTTTCCCACTCCCTCTCCCCTTCCATTCACATGAGGATTCATTTTCAATTCTCTTTATATACAGAAGATCAGTTTAGCATACATTAAGTAAAGATTTCAACAGTTTGCTCCCACATAGAAACATAAAGTGAAAAAAATAAAAGATGATTTTTTAAATGATGATGAAATCAGATCAGACCTATTGTCATGTTTAATCCCAGTGAGAGTCAAGTTGGGAATTGATAATTTCTTTCTTTTTTCTTTTTTTTACAGAAGATCAGTTTAGTATACATTAAGTAAAGATTTCAACAGTTTGCACCCCCGTAGAAACACAAAGTGAAATATACTGTTTGAGTACTCGTTATAGCATTAAGTCTCAATGTACAGCACATTAAGGACAGAGATCCTACATGAGGAGTAAGTGCACAGTGACTCCTGTTGTTGACTTTACAAATTGACACTCCTGTTTATGGCATCAGTAATCTCCCTATGCACCAGTCATGAGTTTCCAAGGCTATGGAAGCCCCTTGAGTTCTCCGACTCTTATCTTGTTTAGACAAGGTCATAGTCAAAGTGGAGGTTCTCTCCTCCCTTCAGAGAAAGGTACCTCCTTCTTTGAAGACCTGTTCTTTCCACTGGGATTTCACTCACAGAGATCTTTCATTTAAGTTTTTTTTTTTTTTTTTTTTTTGCCAGAGTGTCTTGGCTTTCCATGCCTGAAATACTCTCATGGGCTTTTCAGCCAGATCGGAATGCCTTTAGGGCTGATTCTGAGGCCAGAGTGCTGTTTAGGACATCCACCATTCTATGAGTCTGCTGAGTATCTCGCTTCCCATGTTGGATCACTCTCCCCTTTATTTATTCTATCGGTTAGTATTAGCAGGTACTAGACTTGTTTATGTGCTCCCTTTGACTCTTAGTCCTTTCAATATGATCAATTGTGAACTGAAATTGATCACTTGGACTAGTGAGATGGCATTGGTACATGCCACCTTGATGGGATTAAATTGGAGTCCCCTGGTATGTTTCTAACTCTACCATTTGGGGCAAGTCAGCTTGAGCATGTCCCAAATTGTACATCTCTTCCCTCTCTTATTCCCACTCTTATGTTTAACAGGGATCACATTTCAGTTAAATTTCAACACTTAAGAATAACTGTGTATTAATTACAGAATTAAACCAGTAGTATTAAGTAGAACAGACAAAAAAATTCTAAGAGGGATAATGTATTAAGTTGTTCATTAACAGTCAGGGCTATGCTGATCAAGTCACCGTTTCCCATAGTGTCCATTTCACTTCAACAGGTTTCCTTTTTGGTGTTTAGTCAGTTGTCACCGATCAGGGTGAACATATGGTATTTGTCCCTTTGGGACTGGCTTATTTCACTCAGCATGATGTGTTCCAGATTCCTCCATTTTGTTGCAAATGACTGGATTTCATTGTTTCTTACTGCGGTATAGTATTCTAAAGAGTACATATCCCATAATTTCTTTATCCAGTCTACCATTGATGGGCATTTAGGTTGGTTCCAGCAGAAGAGACCTTGAATAGCTAAAGCAATCTTGTACAACAAAAACAAAGCTGGAGGCATCACAATACCAGATTTCAGGACATACTACAGGGCAGTTGCAATCAAAACAGCATGGTACTGGTACAGAAACAGATGCATAGACCAATGGAACAGAATTGAAACACCAGAAATCAACCCAAACATCTACAGCCAACTTACATTTGATCAAGGATACAAAACCAATTCCTGGAGCAAGGACAGTCTATTCAAGAAATGGTGCTGGGAAAATTGGATTTCCACGTGCAGAAGCATGAAGCAAGACCCCTACCTTACACCTTACACAAAAATCCACTCAACATTGATTAAAGACCTAAATCTACAACCTGACACCATGAAGTTATTAGAGAGCATTGGAGAAACCCTTCAAGATATTGGCATGGGCAAAGAGTTTCTGGAAAAGACCTGGGAGGCACAGGCAGTCAAAGCCAAAATCAACTATTGGGATTGCATCAAATTGAGAAGTTTCTGTATTGCTAAAGAAACAGTCAGGAGAGTGAAGAGACAACCGACAGAATGGGAAAAAATATTTGCAAACTATGCAACAGATAAAGGGTTAATAACCAGAATCTACAAAGAGATCAAGAAACTCCACAAAAAAACAAAACAAACAACGCACTTAAGAGATGGGCCAAGGACCTCAATAGACATTTTTCAAAAGAGGAAATCCAAATGGCCAACAGGCACATGAAAAAATGTTCAAGGTCACTAGCAATCAGGGAAATGCAAATCAAAACCACAATGAGGTTTCACCTCACCCCGGTTAGAATGGCTCACATACAGAAATCTACCAACAACAGATGCTGGTGAGGATGTGGGGAAAAAGGGACACTAACCCACTGTTGGTGGGAATGCAAACTGGTCAAGCCACTATGGAAGTCAGTCTGGAGATTCCTCAGAAACCTGAAGATAACCCTACCGTTCAACCCAGCCATCCCACTCCTTGGGATTTACCGAAAGGAATTTAAATTGGCAAACAAAAAAGCGGTCTGCACCCTAATGTTTATTGCAGCACAATTCACAATAACGAAGACCTGGAACCAACCTATTATTTATTTATTTTTTGCCAGACAGAGTTAGACAGAGAGAGTTATAGACAGTGAGAGAGAGAGAGACAGATAGAAAGGTCTTCTTTCCATTGGTTCACCCCCCAAAATGGACGCTATGGCCAGCACACTGCAGTGATCTGAAGCCAGGAGCCAGGTGCTTCCTCCTGGTCTCCCATGCAGGTTCAGAGCCCAAGCACTTGGGCCATCTTCAACTGCCTTCCTGGGCTACAGCAGAGAGCTGGACTGGAAGAGGAGCAATTGAGACAGAATCCGGTGCCCCAAATGGGACTAGAACCCGGAGTACTAGCACCACAGGTGGAGGATTAACCTAGTGAGCCACAGCGCTGGCAGGAAAGACATTATTGATTATTCTCTGGCCTGATATACCTGGACAAGTGTCCTACCAAAATAAAACTGGAGGGACCTGCACTGTGGCACAGGGGGTTAATGCCCTGGCCTGAAACACCGACATTCCATATGGGTGCCAGTTCAAGACCTGGCTGCTCCACTTCTGATTCAGTTCTCTGCTATGGCCTGGGAAAGCAGTAGAAGATGGCCCAAGTCCTTGTGCCCCTGTGCCCATGTGGGAGACCCAGAGAAAGCTCCTGGCTCCTGGCTTTGGATCAGCACAATTCTGGCCATTGCAGCCAATTGGGTGTGAACCATCAGATGGAAGACCTCTCTCTTTCTCTCTCTCTCTCTCTCTCTCTGCCTCTCCTTTCTCTGTGTAACTTTGACTTTCAAATAATTCAATAAATCTTTAAAAAATAAAATAAAATAAATAAACCTGGAAATAATATTGTTGGATGCATTTAGAAGTCTCAGGCCAAGATGAGAGGCTGCCCATTTTCTTATAAAGGAAGATCCATTCATAGGATTCAATTGCAATTGCATTGTCATAAATTCAGCAGAGACTGGTGTATCTTCCTGCATTGTCACCCAAATACAGTGTGGTAACTAAGGAGACCAAGCTGGGGAGAGAAAAGAGATATGGCATTGCAGTCTTTCCCAACATTCCTAGATGACACCAGTCATGACTCTCTACTCACTTGGGAATAGCCTGCCACCAGCCCTACTCAACAAACACCTGAAGAGTGACCAAAGACCAACAGAGGGAGCCCTTTTCTTATACAAGGTCAGGTAGAAGAGGGCTTGAGTACTGTATCTCACAAGGGCAGTTGTCACTGTAAGGTAAGTGATGTATACATGCGTGTACACACACACACACACAGACACACACACCAGATTTCTAGGATTGTTTTCATCTAAAAATTCTATTTCTACTGAATAGCATACCTTTTCTACCATCCATAACTACCCTTCTAATTTATGCTTCTCATATTCTATTTTTTTTTAAAGATTTATTTATTTTATTTGAAAGTCAGAGTTACGCAGAGAGAGGAGAGGAAAAGAGAAAGAGAGGTCTTCTATCTGATGGTTCGCCCCCCAGTTGGCTGCAATGGCCAGAACTGCATCAGCCCAAAGCCAAAAGCCAGGAGCTTACTCTGTATCTCCCACATGGGTACAGGGGCACAAGGGCTTGAGTCATCTTCTACTGCTTTTCCAGGCCATAGCAGAGAGTTGTATCAAAAGGGGAGCAGCCGGGACTAGAGCTGATGCCCATATGGGATGCCGACGCTTCAGGCCAGGGTGTTAACCTGCTGAGCCACAGTGCTGGACCCTCGTATTCTATTTTTTAAAATAGATTTATTTAATTGAAAGAGTTACAGAGATAGGTAGAGCCAGAGAAAGATCTTCCATCCACCGGTTCACTCCCCAAATGACCACAACGGCCAGAGCTGAGCCAATCTGAAGCCAGGAGCCACGAGCTTCTTCCAGATCTCCCACAGAGGTGCAGGAGCCTAAAGACTTGGGCCATCTTCTACTGCTTTTCCAGGCCATAACAGAGAGCTGGGTCAGAAGTGGAGTAGCCAGGAATTGAAGAGGCACCCATATGGATTGCCGACACGGCAGGTGGGGCTTTAAACCACTGCACTACAGCGCTGACCCCTCTGACTACTTTAAATACTTAATATGTTGGAATCTTACATTATTTGTCTTTGGGGACTGATACTTGTGGTTAATTTCACTTAGGAAAATAACCTTACTGTTCATCCATGGCACAGGATTTTCTTTTCTCTGTGCCTGCATAACTTTGCACTGTGAGTGCAGGCCACACTAAAAGTCTTGGCTACAGTGAATTATGCTGTGGCAAACAGTGCTAATACTTTATTTATATTGAACTTTCAATGCTTTTAGATATTTAATAAGAACTGAGATTATCAGATCATATAAAAATTTTGTTTTCAATGTAATGAAGAACACTCATACTGTTTTCTGTGGTGGTTGCATCATTTTACATTACCACTGACACTGTACATGTAGCTGAAAATATATATCTTCATCAAATTATGCACCTGGGTTTTTTGTTTGTTTGTTTTTAAAGAACAGGAGCAGGAGGTCACGTTGGCCATTACTGGCCATGGTTATGAAGATCCCTCTGCACAGTTATGAAGATCCCTCTGTACTTGCATTCAAGGTGAATCAGCATTGGGCTTCATTGTCAGTGTGGTGAAATTGCCCATCACCCAGGGAGAAGTGTATGACTGTTAAGTACATTTTCAACTTCCTGCAGTGGTTCTAAAGCCAGTTCTATAGGTATCATAATGCCATCTGGCTTTCAATACTGTTTCTGTTCCAGGTAACTTTCTGTTAGCAAGGTCAAGCACAGATTTCCATCTGAACATTTCTCTAGCTTGGGATTCACATAAAAGATGAGTGCCAGCACAACATTCCTCTACCCATTCTGCCTGCCATGACCTAGAGATAGACCTAACAGGCTAACCCAGATTTTAACTTTTCCAATAAATTGTTCCTACATGGGACAGGACAGCCTACATGAAGCTCCCAAAAATACCCACAAAAGGGGAAGTAGTGTTGCAATACCCAAGTAGGATCAGTGTGGTGACCTTGCCTAGAGTTTCCTTCTTTGGGACAACCCATGTCACCATGGAGTCCTTCCTGCCCAAATGCCTGAGGTATCAATAGCAAGAGCTGAGTCAATATCTGAAAAGTTATAAAGTATTCACATCCTAGATTTCTTGAGTCTGGGCCCCTAGAAAGTCAGGACAGAAGAGAACAGATGGCTTTCTCCAATGGGGCTTCAGCAAAGAAAGCTTAGACACCCTGAGTTCCAGGTTCTATTGTAGACTTTCATCAAGAAATTGATTTCATTTCTTGGGATTCTCTTTCATGGGATTCCTCAGCAGAAAAGACCTCTCCAAAGACTCATCCTCCATCTGCCTCATGCCATGTCAATAATCACACACATTTATGACACATAGCTCAATCTGAAAACCCCAGGGAGTGCCTGGGTACAATCAGGACCCAGCTTTGCAAACAAACTGAGTTCCAAGAGGGTTCCCTCTACCCTCTCAGTTATGTGACCCTGAAATATCACTATCTCCTAAAGACTCCATAGTCTGGGCAATGGCAAGTAGAATGGCAGTTACTGGGAGTTGGTGGTGGTGGAATTGTAAAAACTTTCCTTCAATGGGTAGAGAGTTTCAGTCTCATAAGGAAAAACAGTTCCGAATATTCGTCCCACAACAATGTGCATATCCTCAACACTTCTCAACTATACACTTCGAAATGCTTAAGATGATAAAATTCATCAGCTATATTTTGTTTTCTCAGAACCACAATAATAGTACATTTTAAAAGCAGTCAAATAGGAGCTAGACCTGTGGCACAGCAGGTTAAAACCCTGGCCTGTAATGTCAGCATCCAACAAGGGTGCTGGTTCAAGTCCTGGGTGCTCCACTTCCCATCCAACTTTCTGCAAATGTGCCTGGAAAAGCAATAGAAGGTGGCCCAAATACTTGGATATCTGCACCCACATTGGGGACCTGAAAGAAACTCCTGGCTCCTGAATTCAGATTGGCCCGGCTTGGCCCATTGTGGACATTTGGGGAGTGAACCAACCAATGGAAATTTCTCTCTGTCTCGACCTGTCTTTCTCTAACTCTGCCTTTCAAATAAATAACACAGATCTTAAAAAAAAAAAAAAAAGTTGATATGAAAAAAGTGGCCAAATACACAGCTCATAAAAATTAACATGTTTTCTCAGAAGTGCAGTTAATACTTACTAATTTTGTACAATCTCTTATATTTGCCCATTTTCACAATAACTTTCCTGATTCCATTTTGTTGAGCTTTATATCATCAATTTTTTTTTGAAATAGGAATCCGATGCCATCCTCTCTCACTAAAGACACTGATGACAGAGTGCAGAAGCCGTGTTCAGTGTGGGTGTGGCCTGGGTTCCCTCCCTTCTGGCTGTGTTTGGGGGAGACATAATTTGGTCATCCCTGGGCATCTTACACTAGGTGGAAGCAGGTGTACCTTGTGCTGAACAGAGAGATGTTGTGTCCACAGCCAGGGCTAAATCCTGGGGCCTGTGCATTCCCTCAAAATGTGCACACCTGAGCCCCAACTCCTCATGCACCAACACTGCCACAGCAGGAAGAACAAGCATGACCCTTGCCCCTGCAGCAGGAGCTAGTTTTATGGTCACTTAATGTGGGGAGCAACTGAGACTAGACTAAATTACTGGAATTAAGACTTATTCTATGCATCTGCTCTCCCACAATATGGCGCTGAGGGAGCAAACAACTACGCAGCTGCCTCATCAGTCTGATAAGCTGCAGGAGCTGATCCTGCTCCTGATTGGAGGAGAGCAGCATTCTCGGCGTGTGGGTAGCAGAGTTGGGATTGGTGGAAGAGGACTATAAAGGAGGAGAGAGACAACATGCACCAGGAACATCTGAAGGAACACCTGAGCAGCCCCCGAGAGAGCCGGCCGGTGGTGTGCTGCTCCTCCGCGGAAGCGGGGAAAGTGGCAGAGGGAGCCGCCCCTCCACGGAGGTGGAGGAGTCAGCAGCCAACCTGGGAAGGACCAGCAGCAAACCCGGGAAGGGCCGAGCAGACAAAAAACAGCGCAGGGTCTAGTGTCATTGCTCCGCGAATGGGGGAGCAACAACTTAACACTTGCACTGACAGGTGGGATGGATCACTCTGAAGAAATCATTGGATGATGCTCTCAGTAGAAGACATGGACTTGTGCCAGGGAAAAGCATCAGAGTTTGAGGATCATGCAAGTCCAATCCCATTTCTCCATAACAAAATGTTTTTTCTATTGTGTGTTTCTTTGGAGTAGAAGTTTTCTATTTATTTTGATTTCTTTTTATTCACCATTTTCTACATCTTGAAAATTGATTGATTCTTCTTCATTGTTCTATGTGTTTTTTGAATTCCTCATTTTGTTCCTATATTATTATTGATATTCTTGAGTGTTCCTCTGTGTACTTTTTGAGGTTGAACAACATGCATTTGCAACCGCAGAACACCAGAATATATAAGCAAATGTTGACAGCTCTGAAGGGATAAAGAGCAATGGAA
The DNA here is from genome assembly GCF_051225735.1 of Oryctolagus cuniculus. NCBI lineage: Eukaryota > Metazoa > Chordata > Mammalia > Lagomorpha > Leporidae > Oryctolagus > Oryctolagus cuniculus. The sequence continues at coordinate 1,656,718 of NC_142873.1, read as the reverse complement.
CAAACAGAATGTATTACTACTCCACTTTCAAGAGTGGTAGATTTGAACAATATTATAAATCAACTTTTCCTAACAGTTATACAGAGAGCATTCTACCTGACAGCAGCAGAACATGTGTTCTTCTCAACAGCTGTCAACAATTCTCCAGGTGGGATCATCTGTTATTTCAGAAAATATGTGTCAACAGTTTTTAGAAAATTGGAGTCATATCATTGCTTTCATGACTCCAATGGAATTAAAATAGAAATCAATTCCAGAAAAATGGGAAAAGTCGCACGTATGTGGATGTCAATCCACACTGTGTCAAACAGCCATTGGCTTGAAGAGGAAATCAGAAAATATTTCAGTGGGTACATTTTGAGTTTTGAGCTGGGATCCATAGCCACAATCACAATCTTCAAGTCCAGGCTTGGTACAGAGAAACCAGGTGGACATGGAAGGTCACCAGCAGAAAAGCTCTATGAACACTGAGAACCATGGGGATCTTTAAACAGAGCAGACAGAAGTCTTCTTACTGCCCACAACAGTTAAGGAGACAAGGATACTGATGCTTATGACCGAGTTCAAAGGCAGATTGCAAATTCATATATATTTTATATACAATATAAACATTTCATAGTCAGCTGAGCTTTATTTTATAAATGGACTGTTTGAACATAAGCTCCTTCATTAACATTTAGTAAATAGTTCAGTTTGTTCATTCAACAAATGATCTTTGCATGTCAGGCACTAGACACTATTCTAAGTATTTGGGATGGAGAAGCAAAAGACATACAATCAGGAAGGTTGCTTTGTAATAGGTCACACACTACATATGAGAAAATGAATGAAAACTCACACTGATGCTGTCATAAGTGCTATAAAAACGTAAGTGTGGAGAGAGAAAGAACTGAGATATATACAGAAGCTGCTTTGAGTACTCTGAACAAATCAATCCATTTCCTCCTAAAGTGTAGTATCCCCCAGATGCTTGATCCTGAAGGGAGATTTTTTAGAGATTTATTTATTTTGCTGAAAGGCAGAGTGAGAGGGAAGGAGATACACACACATAGGGGAGGAATAAAGAGAGAGAGAGAGATTTCCATTCACTGGTTCCTCCCCTAAATGGCTGCAACAGTTGGGCCTGGGCCAGACTGAAGCCAGGAGTCAGGAACCTCATCTGAGTATTTCATGTGGGTGGCAAGGAGTCAAGTAATCAGGCCATTATCTGCTAATTCCTAGGCACAGGTTAGATTGGATCAGAAAGAACACAGCTAGGATTCAAGTTGGCACTCTGATAGGAGATGCAGGCATCATAAGTGATAGTTTAATGTGCTGTACCACAATGCCAGTCCCAGCAAGTGAGTTTTATGTTCATGTTCTTGATGATTATTTCCTATTCCATATTTGCACTGGAACCTGTGAACTAAACTGCAGTAGGAGGTGAAGCAAAGTCTATTTTCCTGAGAACAAATGTAGGTTTCACTCAGATTTGTTCCTGGAGGATATTTAACACATATCAGGTTGTTTCTTTGCTCTGGAACCTGTGAACTAAACTGCAGTGGAAGGTGAAGAGAAGTTGGAGAGGTCCCCTGCTCAGAGGCCTGGTCTGCCTCTGTGGTCTACTCTGGCAGTAGGCTGATAGGGACTCCAGACAAGGTGGTGAGGCGGCATCTTGGCTGGAGCATCTTGTAGTCTCCTTGTGTCACTTAGCAAGGGGGCTAGGGAGCTGGTGCTTCAGCTCCACATGTGAGGAGATCCAGAGGTTTGCACACACTGGGCCCATGCACACACACACACACACATACACACAGACAGTGGGGTTACAGCTCAGGGACAGCTCTGAAGGTTGGCTTGTGCCACTACCTGCTCCATGCAGAGTAGTGAGCTGCCTCTTCAGCTCCGGATGTGAGGAGATCCAGAGGTTCACACACACCAATTTGGAAGAGTATTCATTTGGTGAAATATGAGTGGTTCAATTTAATTTCCATCCAAAAGCACCTTGAGTTGCATTGTGGCTGATTGAGCAGCTTATAGTTACAATCCTATTACTAAGAAGAAAGTGGTGTTCTATTGTAATACTGCATGTCCTGTATGTGTGTTAAATTTAAGAGAAGTTGGCTGTTAAGTGGATTTTTTTAAATGTTTATTTTATTTGAAAGGCAGAGTTACAGAGAAGCAGAGGCAGAGAGAGAGAGAGAGAGAGAGAGAGAGAGAGAGAGAGGTCCTCCATCCACTGGTTCACTTCCCAGGTAGCTGCAATGGCCAGAGCTGGGCTGATCTGAATCTAGGAGTCAGGAGATTCCTCCCAGACCCCCTCCACCCTGGATGCATGCCCAAGCACCTGAGCCATCCTCCACTGTTCTCCCAGGCCACAGCAGAGAGCTGGATCACAACTGAAGCAGCAGGGGGTGGCCCTAACTGGCACCCAAATGTGATGCTGGCACTGTGGGTGGCTGCTTTACCCAATATGCCACAGCATCAGCCCCTGTTAAGTGGGTTTCCTATAGTAGAGGTTTTGTGAGAGATCTGGTAAATGCGATGGAGTAAACATTTAAATCCCTTAAACTATCCAGCAACTGTGTCTGTGGCTGTTGATGCCCAAGGAGACAGTTAGGAGTCCTTGTCAATTTAGAAAATGCAGGAGCTTTAGGGATATTTGTCCCATTCTTGGCTCTTTTTTTTCCTTCCCTCCCCTCCCCTCCCCTCCCCTCCCCTCCCCTCCCCTCCCATTCCCTTCCTTTCCCTTCCGTTCCTTCTCCTTCCCTTCCCCTTCCCCTCCCCTTCCCTTCCCCTTCCCCTCCCCTTCCCCTCCCCTTCCCCTCCCCTTCCCCTCCCCTTCCCCTCCTCCTCTCCTCTCCTCTCCTCTCCTCTCCTCTCCTCTCCTCTCCTCTCCTTTCCATTCCTTTCCTTTCCTTTCCTTTTATAAAGCATTTACTTAATGAATACAAATTTCATGGATACAGTTTTAGGAATACAGCAGTTCTTCCCCCCATACCCACCCTCCCACCCCCACTTCTCCCTGTCCCACCTTCTACTCCCTCTCCTATCCCATTCTTCATAAAGATTCATTTTTAATTATCTTTATATACCAAAGACCAACTCTACACTAAGTAAAGATTTCAACAGTTTGCTCATACACAGACACACAATGTATAAAGTACTTTTGAAGATGACAAGTTTTACCATTAATTCTCATAGTACAACTCATTAAGGACAGAGGTCCTACATGGTAAGCAAGTGCACAGTGACTCCTGTTGTTGATTTAACAATTGACACTCTTAATTATGAAGTCAGTGATCACCTGAGGCTCTTCTCATGTGCTGCCAAGGCTATGGAAGCTTTTTGAGTCCACAAACTCTGTCGGTATTCAGACAGGGCCATAAGCAAAGTTCTCTTCTCCCTTCAGAGAAAGGTACCTCCTTTGATGGCCCCTTCTTTCCACTGAGGTCTAACTCACAGAGATTCTTCATGTAGATTTTTTTTTTTTTTTTTTTTTTTGCCACGGTGTCTTAGCTTTTCTTGCCTGAAATGATGTCATGGGCTTTTCAGCTAGATCCAAAGGTCTTATGGGCTGATTCCTTTGTCAATATGCTGCTTAGGATATTTGTCATCAGCTCCCCATCAAATTTCTCTCAGCTGCGGCCCAGACAAGCTATGCAGGGTGGGTACGGATCATGGATGGGTGAGGGTGTATAGTGCAGGAAGATGAATAGGGTTAGGACTCATGGGAAGCCAGCCTTTATCATGTTGCTGTTTTTCCTTTTAATAAATTTTGGGGAATTATTAAAATCCCTTAAATGTCTCACCACCCTGGTAGGTAGATTTGCAACCTCTACAGACTGCCACTATTTCTAAGGTATACTAACTAAATACAATGTTTGGAGTTCTCTCATCTTACACTCTCACATTATGCTAGAATCTATATACAGCATCCATACTGGGGTTTTCAGATCTGAGATAGATCTTGGAATTCCTGGTAATCAAGAAGCAAGAAATAGGACTCAGAATACTGACTCAAATTTAAAAATTTAAATATTTAAAAATCTGGACATTGCTAGCCAAGACTGCCTAATGCATGTAAGAATAACAGCCACTGATGATGTACTATGGAGAGGCAGAGCAGTTCACTCTTGGACAGCCCATCTCACTATTGCAACCTCATAAACAACAGGGAGGTTCCCAGCTCACAGTCACATGACCTGCTCATTAATCTAAAAATGATGAGTGTCAGCCACCTTTCTTCTAAAGCCTTCCAAGGAACATGTGCATGGATGCTTGGAACACTGTAGTCCAGCAAGCCTGTATGTGATTGACATCCCCTTTAGAAATTCGGATCTGGAACTCATTTTTTTTTAAAGATTGATTTTCTTTATTTAAACAGCAGGGTTATAGAGAGAGAAAGCGGTAGGAAACTATGCTTTTTCTTATTATGCAGGTGCCTATTGGATGGTGAAGGAGAGATAGAACTGAGCTTAAATTTCCCTACTGAGGAAGGCAATCCCCCAAAGCCAAATGGCTTGAAACACCCTCATGGCCATCCAAAGAAGAAATTTGTGCCTCCATCAAAACAAGATATTGTGTATAAAATCCCAATAGCTCTGGGATCATTTTCCTAGCTAACATGCCCATCCAGTTTAATACTATGTCTGACCTACAAACTGAGCCCTAGTCAATGGCTTTACTTACTTGAGGTTAAAAATTCTTAGTGAAAGCTGCCAACAGTTTTATGATTTGCTGTTTAGGTAGAGTAATGTTAATATGTTGTTGCTTTTATTATTACTGTGAAATGATAAGGCACCTGCAAGGTAAAACATGTGGAAACTACCTGTGTGGCTCCCCTTTCCCAAGGAGGTAGAGACTGGCTTTCAAATTCATTTCCTGGATACCATCTGGAACCAGGTCTATTTTAGGAGGAATTTTAAATGAGGACTAACATTCTAATAATGTTATTGGGAATTTACTTAGGGTTTAAAGTCACTATGTTACAGAAACTTTACAAATGAACCTATGAGCCAGAAGCTAAACAAATGTTCTTGCCTTTATCTCTCTTCAAAGGGAGAAAGCAAGGGTCAAAACAATGTCAATTTTCCATTCCAAAAATTCCCCTACATTACTTTCATTCAGCAGAAAGTAGCCAGAATGGAGTCAATTCCCCTATTCCATACATATGGATCAGAAAACTTGACAGTGAGGAATTATTAGCCATAATAAAGGCACCTTCCCTTCCCACATTTTACCTTCATGAAGGCATCTACTCTAACCCTAGTCTTGTGAATATTGTTTTCATAAGAATTTTAGGAGTCCACTGAAAGGGGATGATTTGGAATGGCAGACTTTTGACCCAGCTACAGAAAGTCTCCTCCCAACTGATGTTGAGCTCTCCCAACTGATTTTGAGCTCTGTATCAAGAACTGCCAGCTGAGGGATCCATGCTACACTCCTCTGCCAAGGTAGGACCCTCATCAGAACAAAGCATGAAAATCTGCATAATTGTTAATCAAATAGACTCATTGTTCTATTTCCAACCTCACTCTGCAACTGTCCTGTTGGCTTGTTGGGAAAGAGCTCACTTCGGATTGGGGGATCTCTTTCCCCCAAGAGTACTGGATTTTTTAAATTAACCCTTCCCTTTTACCAACACTCTGATGAATTGACCATCTGAGCAGCAAGCAGCAAGGGCCTGATTATTTGGTAACTATCATTGAGATTTGATAGACTTCTGTGTCCTCGTTTGCAAAGGATTAACTGCTCTGTTTTATTCTCCCCAAAACCATGTCCTCATTATTTTAATTGGCACTTGCTGTGGGGAGATGGGCCCTGCTCCCCACAGGGCCCTGCTCCCCACAGCTCCCCCTTCTTTTTATTCTTTGTGGTGTTCATACACGCCTGTCTTCGGTGCCCCTTGGCACATACTCTGCTCTGCTAGAGTTGCCCACAGGTGCTTATCACCCTAGGCAGTCCGAATCCAAGCCCTCTCATTGCCATGTTGTGGAGAGACTTTCTTATTTTTTTTTTCTATTTCCCGACTCGCTTATCCCCCCCACAGCTTTTTTCCCCTCAGCTTTCTTTCTCTCCCTGCGGTTTTCTTCCTGCGGCTTTTTCTTATTTTCCTTTCTCCAGCTTTCTTATTTCTCTCTATTTTTCCCCCGTGGCTTTTTGTCTCTCGCTCCCCGTGGCTTTTTGTCCCCATCTGTATCTGAGTCACGGAACCACTTGTCGCTCCCCCACGGGCTCACAGGGGGAGCTACACCAGACTGGACGCTGTTGTTTAAGCGAATGACTCTGCGTTGTGTGCTCAAGTTTGCTCCTGTGCTAACTGCATTCTAACCGCATTCCACTTGGTGTGTGTCCGCATTCTTGTTATTCTTTTGGTGCATTTTGTGAGATGTCTGTGGTGCATAAGCGAATCCCTCCATGCTGCTTCTATCTTGCCTTTATAGTCCTCTTCCACCAATCCGTGCTCTGCTGCCCACGCGCTGAGCATGCTGTTCTCCTCCAATCAGAGGTTGGATCAGGAATCAGCTAATTGATGAAGCAGCTGTGTAAGATTTGTTTACTTCCTCAGAGAGCCATATGGTGGGAGATCAGGCGCATAGAGTTAGTCTCAATAGTCTCAGTAGTCTAGTCTAGTCTTGGTAGTCTCAGTACTTATTTCACCATGTTGCAGGAGATGGGCCCTGCTCCCCACAGGGACCCGCTCCCCACACTTGGGACAGAGTCCAAGCCTTTGGAAAGAACATTATTCTAATTTCTAATTAAATTTTAGTACTTTATCATCAGGTTTGATTTCCAAGTTATCTGGTTGAGCAGCTTGTTAAAATAAACAGACTACAAGAGAATATTTTACATTTCTGATTATTAAATGAGGAAAAGACATTTTATGTTTTGTCAAAATCTCATTCTCTACTTTTTTTGCTTTTGAACATTTATTTATTTATTTATTTGAAAGTCAGAGTTACACACAGAGAGAGAAGGAGAGGCAGAGAGAGAGAGATCTTCCATCCACTGGTTCACTCTCCAATTGGCTGCAATGGCCGGAGCTGTGCCAATCCAAAACCAGGAGCCAAGAGCTTCTTCCAGGTCTCCCATGTGGGAGCAGGGGCCCAAGGACTTGGGTCATTTTCTACTGATTTCCCAGGCCACAGCAGAGAGCTGGATCAAAAGTGGAGCAGCTGGCACTCAAAGTGGTGCTCATAAGGGATACTGGCACTGCAGGTGGAAGCCCTACCTGCTCCATCACAGTGCTGGCCCCCAATATGTATTGTTTTTATAAGCAGATCATATAGGGGCCAGTGCTGTGGCACAGAAGTTTAATCTCCACCTGTGGCACCGACATCCCATATGGGCATCAGTTCTAGTCCTGGCTGCTCCTCTTCCAATCCAGCTCTCTGCTGATGGCCTGGGAAAGCAGTAGAAGATGGCCCAAGTCCTTGGGCCCCTGCACCCATGTGGGAGACTTGGAGGAAGCTCCTGACTCATGGCTTTGGATCAGCCCAGCTCCAGCTGTTGCCACCATTTGGGGAGTCAACCAGCAGATGGAAGATCTTTCTCTCTGTCTCTGCTTCTTACTGTCTGTAACTCTACCTGTCAAAAAAATAAAATATTAAAAAAAGAAAGCCATATGAAGACACACAGAAAGGAGATGTCATGACAACAGGGGCAGAAATTAGAGAGATACAGCTTCCAGCCACTGAATATCAATGATTGAAGGCAATCATCAAAAGCTAGGTAAAGGCAAGGAGGCATTCTTCTCTAGAGCCATTAGAAGGAACATGGCCCTGCTAACACCCTGATATCAGATTTCCGGCCTCAAGAACAGAAAAAGAATATATATTTATTCCACATTTTTATATGCCTATCCCATTTTAGTTGTTTTAAGTCACGTATTTTGTCATGATTTTATGGCAGCCTAGGAAACAATACACGTTCACAATGCTGACATCTTTTACTCTGTGACATCAGATTCCGCATTTATTCATTAGCAAGGCATTAATTTTTTTTATAGGCAAAGTGGACAGTGAGAGAGAGAGACAGAGAGAAAGGTCTTCCTTCTACCATTGGTTCACCCTCCAATGGCCACTGCAGCTGGTGCACTGTGGCCGGTGCACCGCGCTGATCCAATGGTAGGAGCCAGGTGCTTCTCCTGGTCTCCCATGGGGTGCAGGGCCCAAGCACTTGGGCCATCCTCCACTGCACTCCCAGGCCACAGCAGAGAGCTGGACTGGAAGAGGGGCAACTGGGACAGAATCCGGTGCCCTGACCAGGACTAGAACCTGGTGTACTGGTGCCGCAGGTGGAGGATTAGCCTATTGAGCTGCGGCGCCGGTTGGCATTAATCTTTCAGTCTGTCCTTCTCCAAGATAAATCTACATTGCTTCAAACATTTTTGATGTAGCACAATTACTACAACCTGGTTGATTCTGTATCCTGCAATGTTATGGAATGCATTTTTGGATTTAATAGTTTTTTTTTTTAATTTTCCTTTTTAAAGATGTATCTATTTTAGTCCAGCAACCACCTGCCATTCCGCTATACCACGTGTGCACTGATTAGAGTCCTGGCTCTTCTACTTCCTATCCAGCTTCTTGCTAATGCACTGGAAAATCAGGGAAAGATGGTTCAGGTGCTTGGGCCTCTGCAACCTATGCTTCTGGCTCCCCAGCCATGCCACTGTAGACATGTGGGCAGTGAACCAAGATCAAAGATCTCTCTATCTCCCTGTAACTCTGCCTTTCAAATAAATGAAAGAAATCTTGAAAAATATTTATTTGCTATGTTTGCTTGCTATAATATTTATTTACTTGAAAGGCAGTTACAGAGAGAGAAAGAGAGAGAGGATCAGTTTTTCCATCTGCTGGTTCACTTCTGCAATAACCAGGGCTGGGACAGGCCAAAGCCAGGAGCCAGGAGCTTCTTTCCAGGTCTCCCATGTGGTTGCAGGGGCCCAGGCACTTGGACCTTGGACCCAGGTGTATTACCTGAGAACTGGAATGGAAGTTGAGCAGATGGAACCCACACTGGTATCCATATGAGATGCTGTTATTACACGAGGCCACTTAACCTCCTCTGCCACAGTGCTGGTCCCTATTTGTCATAAAAGCAGGAGACTCTGAGATAGGCAGAGACAGATGGGGAGAGAGAGTAAGAATGACAGTTTATTTCTTGAATGGCTACAACAGGCAGATCTTTGGCAGGCTGAAGCCAGCAGCCATCATTGTCTCTTACATTGGGTAACAGGCACATAAGGCTTGGACCATCCTCTGCTGCTTTCCCAGGCATATTAGCAAGAAACTGGATCAGAAGCAAAGTAGCTGGGATTAGAGCTGGTGCTCTGATAGGGAATGCTGGCAGCACAAACAATGGCTTGACATGCTGCATAATTCAGGATAATGAATAGCCTCTCATGGAATCATTAGGGTTTTCTAAATAGCTAAGGTCCAGTTTTGTTTCTTTTTCTCACTAATTGCTCCCACTAGATGTTTCAGTCCTATACACAATTGAGGTGATAAGAGTAGACATCCTTGTATTCTTTGTTGTTATAGGAAATGTTTTTCTTTTCTTTTTTTAAGATTTATTTATTTATTTCAAAGTTAGAGTTACACAGAAAGAGGAAAGGCAGAGAGAGATAGAGGGGTCTTCCATCTGCTGGTTCACTCCCCAGATGGCTGTAACAGCTAGAGCTATGCCATCAGAGGCCAGGAGCCAGGAGCTTCCTCCAGGTCTCCCACATGGGTGCAGGGGCCCAAAGACTTGGGCCGTCTTCTACTGCATTCTCAGGCCACAGCAGAGAGTTGGATCAGAAGAGAAACAGCTGGACTAGAACCAGTACCCATATGGGATTCTGACACTTCAGGCCAGGGCTTAATCCACTGCACCAAGCGCTGGCCCTGGAAATGTTTATATTTTCAAGGAGTCAGGAGAGACAGAGAGAAATCTTCCATGCTCTGGTTCATTCCTGACGGCTGCAATGGCCAGCCTTGGGCCAGCCGAAAGACAGGGGCTTCTTTTGGGGCTCACATGGGTTACAAGGGCCCAAGCATTTGGAGAATCTTCTTTTGACATTTCCTGGTCATTAAAAGGGAGCTTCATCAGAAGTGGAGTATCTGGGACACAAACAATGCCATATGAGAGGTTGGCATTAGATGGTGACTTTACCCAGTATTCCACGATGTCTGCCTAAGAGGAAAAGTTTTCAAATTTTCACTGTTGACTGTGGTGTTAGCTGTGAGCTTGTCATTTATGGCCTTTATTTTATTGAGATGCATTTCTTTTTTTAAAAGATTTATTTAGTATTTCAAAGTTACAAAGTACAAATACAAAGTATTTCAGAGTTACAAAGAGAGAGCAGAGGCAGAGATCTTCCATTCACTAGTTCAACTCCCCAAATGAATGCCCAACTGATGGCAGGGCTGGGCCAGGTCAAAGCCAGGAGCCAGGAGCTTCATCCAAGTCTCCAACATAGGTGCAAGCAGTTGGGCCATCCACTGCTGCTTTTCCTGGCACAGTAGCAGAGACCTGGATCAGAAGTGGAGCAGCTGGGACTTGAATCAGTGACCATGTGGGATGCTGATGCTGTAGACAGTGGCCTAACCATCTGTACTGCAACACTGGCCCTGTCTCTCTCTCTTTTTTAAAGATTTATTTATTTAATAGAGTTACACAGAGAGAAGAGAGGCAGAGAGAGAGAGAGAGAGAAAGAGGGAGAGAGAGAGAGAGAAAGAGAGAAAGAGAGAAAGAGGTCTTCCATCCAGTGGTTCACTCCCCAGATTGTGAGAGAGAGAAAGAGAGAGAGAGAGAGAGAGAGAGAGAGAGAGGTCTTCCATCCAATGGTTCACTCCCCAGATGACCACAACAGTTGGAGCTTCACTGATCCAAAGCCAGGAGCCAGGAGCTTCTTCCAGGTCCTCACTTGGGTGCAGGGGCCCAAGGACTTGGGCCATCTTCTACTGCTTTCCCAGGCCATCAACAGAGAGCTGGATTGGAATAGGAGCAGCTGGTTCTAGAACTGGCACCCATATGGGATGCTGGCGCTTTAGGCCAGGGCGATAGTCTGCTGCACCACAGCATCAGCCCCTGGCCCTCTCTCTTGAAATTTTTAAATAATGAATCTGGGTTTGTTTTGCCAGATGCTTTTTTCTTTGCAGCTGTTATAGAATACAAAATTAAGAGAATTTATATAACCTAAGAACCAATTTTTTGAAAAACAAATTCTAGCAGAAAAAATAAATATATAGGAATGAATTTAATCTAGGAAGATAATTACCTGAATGCTGAATATTTTATAATGTTGATGAAGAAATTGAATACAACAGAAATAATTGAAACATTACTCAAGTTCATAAGTTAGAATAGTATTAGGATATTCTTACTATCCAAATCAATATACAGACTCAGTGCAATTGCGAAGTTTCAATGCTATACTTTAACAAAACTTTTTAAAAGATTTATTTATGTGAAAGAATTGCGGAGAGACAGAGACAGAGAATCAATTGTTCCATCCACTGGTTCACTCCACAGATGGCCACAAAGGCTGTGGCAGGGTGCTGATCCAAAGCCAAGAAACAGGATTTCTTCCAGGTCTCCAAGGACTTGGGCCATCTTCCATTGCTATCCTAGACCACAGCAGAGAGCTGAATCATAAGTGGAGTAGTCGGTACTTGAACTGGCACGCTTATGGGATGCTGGTACTGCAGGTGGTGGTTTTACCCACTAAACCACAGTGCCAACCAGCCCCTCTTTAACAAAATATTTTAAAGTCCCCAGAATTGTACAGAACTGTGAAGGATAATGAATAGTCAAGTCAATATTGAAGTAAAAGAAGAAAGCTGGAATGGTCACAATACTTTATTTTACAAAGCTATAGTAATCAAAATAGCATATCACTAGCACTAAAGCAGATACATTAAGCAATGGGGCAGAATAGAGAACAAGTCATTAACCTATAGTCAAATGACTTTTTTTTTTTTTTTTGGACAGGCAGAGTGGACAGAGAGAAAGGTCTTCCTTCTATTGGTTCACACTCGAATGGCCGCTGCGGCCAGCGCACCACGTTGATCTGAAGCCAGGTGCTTCTCCTGGTCTCCCATGTGGATGCAGGGCCCAAGCACTTGGGCCATCCTTCACTGCCTTCCCGGGACACAGCAGAGAGCTGGACTGGAAGAGGAGCAACCGGGACAGAATCCAGCACCCCGACTGGGACTAGAACCCGGTGTGCTGGTGCCGCAGGCAGAGCATTAGTCTATTGAGCTGTGGAGGTGGCCAGTCAATTGACTTTTAAGGTGTCTAGAACAGATGAAGAAAAATAAGTAGTCTCTTCAATACAAAGTGTTTGGAAAAGTCAACCAATTCTTTTTGCATTTGAAGAGAAATTATCCAGATAACATTGAGAGCCTGGAGTGCTTCATGAAATTTATGGGGTCATGTGAGGGTATTTTAAGGATGAAAAGAGAGGAGGTTGTAGGCATTTCTTTAATTTCTTTATTTGCTTACTTATTAATTAACAGGGAGAGAGAGAGGGAGAGATCTTCCACCTGCTGTTTCACTTCCCCAGATGGTGGCATCAGCCAGGGCTTAATCATGCCAAATCCAGGAGTCAGGAGCTTCTTCATGGTCTCCTGCCTGGGCAGCTGGGGCACAAGTACTTGGGACATCTTCCACTGCTTTTGAAAGGCCATTAGCAAAGTGCTGGATTGGAAGTGCAGCAGCCAAGACTAAAATCAGTATGCTGGAGTCATAGTTGGCAATTTTACCTGTTACACCACAACAGCAGCTGCTGTAGGTGTTTCTTTAAGAAAAAACTCCCAAGTTCTGGGTTTAGCTGTAGTGATCTTCTGCATAAATAGAAGGTTTACACAGCCAGTTTCTGCATAGCTTTATCTTGCAGGTGCATCACCATTCTACAGCAGTAATAAAAGCAACATGCTAGTATTTCTGTACCTCAAATGAAACCAGAGAAATTAGTGATTTTTCTGCCTGAAAACTTTCAGTTTAAAACCAGGAAGAGTCATTGATTAAGACTTTGTGTGCATGGGGCTTCCACTTTAGTGTAGAGGATAAAGCCACTGCCTGTCTTGGCAGCATAATATGGACATGGGTTTGAGTCCCAGATGCTCCACTTCTGATCCATCTTTGATAATGCACCTGGGAAATGAGCAGAGGATGGCCCAAGTCCTCAGTTCCTACAACCACTTGGGAGACCTGGAGAAGCTCTTGGCTCTTGACTTGGGTGGGCCCGTCTCTGGCTGTTGCAGCAATTTGGGGAGTGAACCAGCAGATGGAAGATCTCTCTGTCTCTCCCTCTCTCTCTTTGTAAGGCTATCTTTCAAATAAATAAATAAATATTTAGCAAAAATAAAAAAGACTTAGAATGAGGCCAGACATTGCATTTTAAGACATGTTGAGTTCGGAAGCAGTCCACACAGCAGACTCATAGAATGACAATCATTTTAAATAGCATATAGATGTAGCATTAGGTGTGAGAATATTAAGTATCATATCTAGTTCTCCTCTCTTTTTCAAAATGGGAGGGCACTCTAGAGATTGTAGTTCTAGCAGAGTCTTTTTGTGCCAGTTACTATCCATCATTCATTAAAAATCTTTATAACTTCTTTGCTTTATCTAATTTGCTTTAGAGTTCACACCAGTGACTCACTACATCTTGACTTTTGTTTCTTCCATGTGATCAAGATCTAGTTCTGAAATCACAGCTGATCAATCATGTTCCATCTGTCTCTTGTTGCAAAGTTGTATTTGACCTGGTTTTTCATGCAGACCCATGTCAAGATAGAAACATTTGATGAGAAGAAGTCAGTGTAAATATGTTTTTAGTCACATTTGATTAACAAGGAAGATTTAGGAGTGGTCATCAGGCTAACTTTATCTGTAGTCCATTGCTAAACTTAGATCTATCTGTTCTGTATACAGAAGACGTTGCCCTGAAGTACCTAGCCAGGATTATTTTGCTGGGAATTGTACTTCTGCAGAAGTATGCCATTCAATAGGCCCAAAGTTCAAAATAAAAGTGTTTAACAAAACCAACAAGATGATAACAAATTGAGTTACATCTATGCATATAAGCTATACAGAAGTTATATGTTAAAACAATGAACAAGGTTACAAGCGAATACCAGAATACCATAATTAACATCATATAAGTACACAGGAAATGCTTATTAACCTCAGTGAAAGTTTTCAGGCCCATGAACATGGGCTGGTATTGTGGCCCAGTGGTTCAGCTGCCATCTTTGATGCCTACATCCCATACGAGTGCCAATTTGAGTCACTTCTTATTTGGCTCCATGCTAATGGACCTGGGAAAGCAGTAGAAGATGACATAAGTGCTTGGACCCCTGTCACCCATGGGGAAGACTCAGATGAAGTTCCTGATTCCTGGCTTCAGCCTTGCCCCATTCCATATATTGCAACCACTTGTGGAGTATACCATGGATGGAAGACCTCTCTTTCTCTGTCTCTCCCTCTTTGTCTGTAATTCTGCCTTTCAAATAAATGAAAAACTAAATCTATGAAATAAAACAAAAACAATGAACAGAGTTGTGATCTGAAAGAAGGAGTATTACAGTGTGCTAACTACTTACATTAAATATGTATAATGTCTGATCCAAAACTTCTGAAAGTTAAAAATTGAATCCAAGACAGGCTTATATTTTCTTTTTTAACAGCAATATCTGGTATTTTCAAGTTTTGGGGTTCACTAAGAAGTGAAAACTCTATTCACTAATTGCAAGGGTAGGAGTTCATGATGCCAGATATTCTGTGCATAATTTTTGTATATGCTAACGTTTTCAAGGATATTGTGGTATGATGATAATAGATTCTTCTTTTTTAAAATTTATTCATTTTTACTTGAAAGCCAGAATTACAAAGAGGCAGAGGCAAGAGGGAGAGAAAGATGTCCTCCATCTGCTTGTTCACTCTTCCAAATGGCCACAATGGCCAGAGCTGAGCTGATCTGAAGCCAGGAGCTTCTTCTGGTTCTCCCACACTGGTGCAGGGGCCCAAGGGCTTGAGCCATCTTCCATTGCTTTCCCAGGCCATAGCAGAGAGCCAGATCAGAAGTGGAGCAGTCGGGACCTGAATCATTGCCCATATGGGATGCCAGCACTGCAGGTAGCGACTTTGCTTGCTATGCCACAGTGCCGGCCCTGGTAATGGATTCTTACTGGGCTCATACAATAACGTTGCCACAAGAAATCAAAAAAGTTTTGCATTTTAGAGGAATTAAGTAGGTAGAAAGGTAAACATTTCCACCTATTTATAAAACTATACTAAAGTATAGTAACCAATAGAAATTGTAGAAATCTTCCTGAATCTAGATGAAACACTGAAATGCAGAACCAAAAACATTTAAATAAAAGCATAGAAATCCATAAATATGATTAATTCAATCTCATGTAACTAATTCTATGTATTTGAAAGACAGTTACAGAGAGAGACAGAGACACACAGAGAGAGAGAGAGCACTTGCATTTGCTGGTTCACTCCCCAAGTGGCTGAAACAGTTGGAGCTGAGCTAATCTGAAGCTAGGATCCAGGAGCTTCTTCTGGGTCTCCCATGTGGATGTAGAGGCCCGAGGACCTGAGCCATCCTCTGTTGCTTTCTCAGGAACATGAATAGGGAGCTGGATCAACAGTGGAGCTCCCAGGACTCAAACTGGTGCCCATACGGAATGCTGGAGTGTCAAGCCAGGGCTTTAACCCACTGTGCCACAGCACTGGCCCCTCTACTAGCAGTTTAATGGGATTTTTAGTTTTTTTCTTTGCCGCAGCATTCTGGAAATTAGTGTCTAAAGTAGCCTAAGATCTGTATTTAAGAATATTTTCTGCTAAACTGATTTCAAATGTTTTTAGAAAATACAAAATTATCCTTTGACATATCCAAGGGTCCAGCTAGAAATCTCAAGGTCAAAATGCTTAGAACCTTGATCCTGAGAAATCCTATCAAGAATGCAAAAAGGGCTTCACATGTTTGGTCAAAACTTCTCTTGTCATGAGCTGTACCAAATCCTCTCTGGATTTGGGGGACCAAAAATTGGGAATTTCTTACATCCAGGGGGCTGAAGCTCATGGCTCCAAGGCAGTTACCATGCTGAAAAATGACTATTTGACTCCTCAGGTACCCTAGTCTCTACTGTGGACCACATATTGATTGTCAGAGTGCTTTGCTTGCACACTAGAGTTTCTCACCTGATTTCACTCAGATTTAAAAGCTGTAGGAAATCATGGGAGTATCCATTAGGAGTTTAGGTCTCCAGACATCACCAGTCACTGGGTTCCACATTCCCCTTCCTTCCCACAACTAAGTTCAGCTAAGTCAAAGGAAAAGGGTAGCTCTTTGTATTTCCTTTCTGAAAACATCAATGCTGAAAACATTTAAGTGAAGTCTTCTCTAGAAATTTCAAGTTGGATGGGCCAGGGCCGTGGCTCACTTGGTTAATCCTCTGTCTGCAGTGCTGGCATCCCCTATGGGCACCAGGTTCTAGTCCCAGCTGCTCCCCTTCCAGTCCAGCTCTGCTGTGGCCCAGGAGGGCAGTGGAGGATGACCTAAGTGGTTGGGCCCCTGAACCTGCATGGGAGACCAGGAAGAAGCACCTGGCTCCTGGCTGCAGATTGGTGCAGCTCTGGCCATTGCAGCCATTTGGGGAGTGAACCAACAGAAGGAACACCTTTCTCTCTGTCTCTCTCTCTCTCACACTGTCTATAACTCTACCTGTCAAATTAAAAAGAAAAGAAAAGAAATTTCAAGTTGGAGAGAACATTTATCCAAGGTCTATGATCTAGATTGCTGATTATTTTTAGCATCTTTGAGCAAGAATTGTTAATGAGCTTTTCATCTTAGATCACCAAAGTGTTCCAAGTTTCAGTGAAGCACCACAGAATTCAAAGGAAATCTCATCAATCTCTTCCTAGCAGTTTATTTCCTGACAGTCACCTCCCAATAAAAGCAGCCAAAAGAACTTCGAAGATCACAGACACACATTAATGGAGCAATATGCCAAGTCCATGTTTATAAATTAGCTTTCAAATGGTCGGGGATTGGGGTAGTAATCTTAAATCTCCATGCACAAGTCCACAAAACAAGACAAGCTGTGTGCCAAGAAAGAGGAGACAGAGCATGGAGCCACAGGCAGACCAGGTTTATTCAGAATGTTGATTCCCTCCAAGGTGAATGCATGGCAGAGAGTTCCCAGCAAACACAGCAAAGAGAGAACCCTCTGTCTTACAGACTGGTGCTTTATATAGCACAAAGTGGTGGGAAGGAGCTTGGAGGTCTGAGCTAAAGCAGGGCTGCTGAGATAGAGAAGAGCTTGGGCTAGATTTAAAGGTCCTTTGAGGTCACAGTGTGAGCTGGGAGGGGTTTGGGCTGAGGCTGGGCTCTGAGGCTGAGCACTGAGATAGAGGGAGACAGCTTGGGAGGAGTGGGGGAGATCTCAGGCTGATAGCAGAGTTTTCACATAGTGTTGTGTCTAAAAGTTGAGGCAGGGCATGGCTGGTCAAGGCGGGGTGGGGGGGAGAGGCTGTATTAGCAAGTCAGAGAAACAGGGGACTGCTTGTTGTGTAGGTGAGAGATCAACATGGACATAAGGATTTTTGTCCTTTCTCCATCACTGTGTATGACAAAGTCAGAATAAAGCAGACTTTGGTGGGAAATTTCTGATATAAATTCTATAATAAAATTTAGCCAATCACAATCTTTTGCAGTTCAGATAGATTTCTATGGGTGATCCCATGGGACTGCCTGCCCTGCCCATGCAGGAGGTTGAGAGGGCATGGTGTGCTATGCCTCCCAGGAGGGACCCCACAGCCTGGCTGCTGGCAAGTGGCAGGAGCTCCAGGCCCATTTCCTCCATCCCCTCTTCCTGTTGGAAGCCTTGTGGCTATGCTTTTGTGGTTCATAAACAGAGAGCTGATAAGCAACTCCCAGACATGGGCTGGTTGCACAAAGGAGCCCAGGGGCCTATGTGTGCTAAGTGACCTAGAAGTCAATTAGTTGGAGGCCTTTTGGCATGTTGCCCCTTCTGCTCTATAGACTTGCTGTTGCCACCCAAGGTTTTTTCTTCCCCTCTTCCCCTATAAATTCTGAGCCTGATTGCTAAAAAACAGACAGGCTCATCAGGCCTGTCTCCAGTGTTTCTTGTGGAGAGATGCTGTTGCTCTTCCAGCCGGACAGCTGAGGGTCTCACGCAGAGACCACAGATGTCAGTCTTTAGATAATGGGATTCATGTTTGGCTGCCTTTCAGCTGGGAACCTGAGGAAATGTCTAGCAAGGGTGAATGCCATAGGAGTTGTCAGAGACCTAGTTGAGAAAATGATGTGCACCACCAATGGCAAAATCCAGCTCTAATGACAGAACTCCCAATCCCAATATGGAGCCACACATTTAGCATCTTTCAAGTCAGCAAGGAGTACTTACATTTTGCAAGAACTCTCAGTCAAGTCTCAAGCTATGTGCATGCCTATATTTGTTTTAAGCAAATATCATTTGTTGGGCCATGTGTAGGAAAGATAAGCAGAATATTAGCCACATTAGGCCCTTTATTCACAAGTTCCAACATCATTACTGGCACCAATTCAGATTTAAGAGGAAGGCAATTACTAACCTTGGGTGTGCATCTTGGGGAAGGGGCAAAGGAGATGCTGTGTTTCCTGTCTCTTTGCTCATTTTCTAGCCTGCAAACCTTTCTTCTTCTCTAGTAGCCCCAGGCAAGAAATCAGCCTGCTTCACTTGCTCATAAGTTCTTCTTGAAAATCCCATGGCACGGCCAGCGCTGCGGGTCACTAGGCTAATCCTCCACCTTGTGGCACTGGCACACCGGATTCTAGTCCTGGTCCGGGCACCGGATTCTGTCACGGTTGCTCCTCTTCCAGGCCGGCTCTCTGCTGTGGCCAGGGTTTGCAGTGGAATATGGCCCAAGTGCTTGGGTCCTGCACCCCATGGGAGACCAGGAGCAGCACCTGGCTCCTGCCATCGGATCAGCGTGGTGTGCCGGCTGCAGCACGCTGGCCACGGCAGCCATTGCGGGGTGAATCAACAGCAAAAGGAAGACCTTTCTCTTTGTCTCTCTCTCACTGTCCACTTTGCCTGTCAAAAAAAAAAAAAAAAAAAAAAAGAAAAAAAAAGAAAAAGAAAAGAAAATCCCATTGCCCACTCTCCCTCTGTCTGACCCTCATTCATATCAGGCATGTGAGTGAACACATGAGACAGCACCCAACATTGCACATTAAGTTGTCATTATGACCCACAGCCTGCATACATTAACCAGAATCTCATCTGGTGGTCTCTCAACATCACCCACCCAGCTTGTTGTACTCAATTGAGGCTCATCTAAGTTCAGAGGAGCATAAGGGGATGGGCATGTAGTCAGGAGTCCACCCTGCCTTGCAGGGCTACCCCTGCCACATCACCTTCTGAAAATATTGTTGCTATGGCAACTTTCCAACCTTGAGGCCAGTGCTTCATACTTCCTCTGACTGTAGGTCTACACATATCCCTTGGCCTCATCAGGCACTCCAGGAGCAGACTTGCTCCATGCATACTGCAATGCTGGCCAGACAGAGGCAGGATTAGCTCAAACCACTGCCACCAGTCATCCCTGATGTGTCAACAGCTGCAGCCAGTACCACGAGGCCACAGCTCACAGCACATCTGT
Organism: Oryctolagus cuniculus; assembly: GCF_051225735.1. Lineage (NCBI taxonomy): Eukaryota > Metazoa > Chordata > Mammalia > Lagomorpha > Leporidae > Oryctolagus > Oryctolagus cuniculus. The sequence continues at coordinate 1,637,068 of NC_142873.1, read as the reverse complement.
GACCATCCTACTCTGTGGGCAGATGTGTGATGTGGCAAGCCTCTGAGTCTTCTGCTGGATCCTTTAATCAATGGGTTCTAGAGGGGCAGGGCCTTTCCTCCCCAAATGTTTTCTACACTGTCAAGAGAGTGCCTGCCCAACTCTGGTCTTAGGGGATTTGTCATTGTTCCAGGAGCATGTACTCAGGGGTGGTTGGCTGGGCACTTCTGAAGTGTGAACAGGATTTTCTGTGTTTTTTTTTTTTTTTTTTTTTTTTTTTGCTTTGTAAGGAGGACTCTATGGTTGAACATGACCAAAGTCCCCTGCCTCAGTTTTCTCACCTCCAAGTACACCCATAAGGTGAGAATAGATTCATGAGTCTTCCATTTACATGATACCTCAAGATTCTCTTCATTCAGCCATTCACATTCACATGTGCCCGGTGATGTGGGGCTATGGGAGGTCTGGTGGCTTGAAAGGTTTATGCTAAGAAGACAAGGTCAGGAATGAGCCTTCCTATGAAAGAGGAAATCTCAGGGTTAAAAAGATTCTGGCTTCAAATGTGGGGAGCTCCCACAGTCCCCTCAGCCAAGGCCAGAGATGATTTTCTCTTTCTTGGTTATGCCTCTCTGCCAAGACATGGGCACTAGGATACAAGTTGGGAGATCCCAGCCTAGTCCAAGTTGATGATTGGTTTGACAGCCTGCCAGTCAAGATCCATGTGCTGATCCCAGCTTTAGTTACCAAGCTTCTACCTACATCTGCCTATTTTCATTTCATACAATGGTGTCATTTCTGGGCTCTGCTACCTCTGAGATCTGACTCTTTTTTAAAAAAAGATTTATTTATTTATTTGAAAGTCAGAGTTACACAGAGATAGAAGGAGAGGCAGAGAGAGGAGGTCTTCCATACACTGGTTCACTTCACAGTTGGTGGCTGCAATAGCTGGAGCTGCACTGCTCAGAACCCAGGAGCCAGGAGATTCCTCCAGGTCTTCCCATGAGGGTGCAGGGGCCCAAGGGCTTGTGCCATCTGCTTTCCCAGTCCACCTCAGAGTTCTGGATCAGAAGTGGAGCAGCTGGGAATTGAACCAGTGCCCATATGGGATGCTGGCACTGATGGGGGTAGCTTTACCCTCTACACCACAATGCCAGCCCTGAGATCTGACCTTAACCTGGTGGTTCCTGCCTGATGGGCATGGCATCCACAAATGATGTAGGTGATTGTATTCTGCACCCACAACTTTTGTCACATTGTTTTTAATTATCTATGTCCTTGTCATTTGCCCACCAGGACTGAAATCACCTTTAGGGTAATCATGATATTCACATTATTCGTATTGCATCAATCATACCCAGGAGAGTACCAGGCATAATGCAGACAAGTCACCCCTGTCTCCCTTCCTCCTCTGCTCCTCATTCCCACAGTGCTAGGGGCTCTTGCTCTTCTCCTCCTCCACCCCTCCCTCTGCACAGCTACCACCACCATGAGACCCACACACCATGCTCCTCTACTCCCTCTGACCCCATACACTCTCCAGTTCCAGTGGATCCTAACAGGAGGACATATCAAGTGTGGAGGTTTAGTTGTACTCATGAAGCGAAGCTACAGAGCTCCACTATCACTAAGTGAATTGTGGATGTTGGACTTGAAAGCTCTGATTCTTGTGCTCAGTTCCATGGTCCTATGACAACTGAGAGCATGGCAGAAATTAAGGAGATGCCTGCCTGCATATCCCATTCAGTTAGGAGCCACAGAGCTCTGCAGCATTGTTGTTGGAGCCCTTTCCATTTATTCACTGCTCAAACCTATTGCTTTCTTTTCTGCTTTGTGTCCATCCACTCATATCAGAGTAGCCAGGACAGTGAGTTTTTGTGAGTCATGATGGTGAGCCAGCGGCTAGACACCTTACTTAGACTTTATAATGTGCATTTTGGCTATTCCAGGAAATTGTTTTTTAAAGATTTACTTATTTATTTGAAATAGTTACACAGAGAGAGAAGGAGAGGAAGAAAGAGAGGGAAAGGTCCTCCATCCGTTGGTTCATTCCCAGTTGGCTGCAATGGTCAGAGCTGTGTCAATCTGAAGCCAGGAGCCAGGAGCCTCTTCAGGTCTCCCACATGGGTGCAGGGGCCCAAGGCCTTGGGCCATCTTCTACTGCTTTCCCAGGCCATAGCAGAGAGCTGGATCAGAAGTGGAGCAGCCAGGACTTGAACTGATGCCCATATGGGATGCCACACTGCAGGTGGCAGCTTTACCCACTATGCCATAGTGCTGCCCCCTCCCCAAGGAATTTTTTTTTACTTCTTTCCTGCTTAATTGTGCTTTAGTTACCTAAGGTTGATGAATCTATAAATTGTGAATTAGCGAGGTATTCCAAATTTAGCTTTGAAATATATGATTTTGTGGGTTTTTTAACTTAACTTTTTTTATATAATTTTTTTTTTTTGACAAGCAGAGTGGACAGTGAGAGAGAGAGACAGAGAGAAAGGTCTTCCTTTTACCATTGGTTAAACCCTCCCATGGCCTCTGTGGCCGGCGCACTGCAGCCATTGCACCACGCTGATCTGAAGGCAGGAGCCAGGTGCTTCTCCTGGTCTCCCATGGGTGCAGGGTCCAAGGACTTGGGCCATTCTCCACTGCACTCCCTGGCCACAGCAGAGAGCTGGCCTGGAAGAGGGGCAACCAGGACAGAATCTGGCACTCCGACCGGGACTAGAACCCGGTGTGCCAGTGCCACAAGGTGGAGGATTAGCCTATTGAGCCACGGCGTCAGCCTTTTTATAAATATTGACCATTACTACTCTTTTTAAAAAATATTTATTTACTTACTTATTTGAAAATCAGAGTTACACAGAGAGAGGGGAGGCAGAGAGAGAGAGAGAGAGGTCTTCTATCTGATGGTTCACTCTCCAATTGGCCACAATGGCCAGAAGTGTGCTGATTCAAAGCCATCAGCCAGGAGCTTCCTCCAGGTCTCCCATGTGGGTGTAGGGGACCAAGTATCCTCTACTACTTTCCCAGGCCATAGCAGAGAGCTGGATTGAAAGTGGAGCATCCAGGTCTTGAACAGGGGCCCATATGTGATGCCGGCACTTCAGGCCTGGGTGTTAACCTGCTGTGCCACAGCGCCAGCCCCTGAATTTTACTTTTTTATTTAGAGAAATGGATTATGTCTTCTAGTTTCTAAGTAACTGCATCATAATGAGGACCATTGTAGATTGTAGCAGTTAAAAATATTTGGCTTGATGATCAACATAAGGCTTATAGATAGTAGCTACCCATGAGATTGTGTCTTGGATTTAGGGGAAGTTTATGTCAGTTGGAGGTAGCCTTTTATTACTGATGAACATGAATGTACTGAGAACTCCTTGTCCTTTAAATAATAAAATCCAAATTGAAGATTTACACATGAGTTCCCTCCTGCCTTCATCTACCATTGAAATCATGCTGTTTCTGCCTTTTGGATCTCCCTGTAATCTGTTGCCTCTTCTTCATTCCCACTACCACCATACCTTGGTTCAGGTCCTACTAAATTACCTTTGATATACTTTTTAATTGACCTCTCTGCTTTTTGTTTTTCTTACCTTTGTGTAAAGCCTCTTATTTCATCCATTTTTCTGATTGCTCAGGTTCTCTTATTCCAATAACTAGGAAAATCATGTGGCTGGTAGTTCTTTCAACACACTGTGTTTCTCTACAATGAAGATTAGGATTGTAGATACTCTTCCTCTCCCTCACTTTTTATTTTAGAGATGAGAAATCTGGGGTTTTAGAAACTGAGCCTGCAGATAAAAGAAATATTTCTTTTTTTAAAGAAGATTGTTTTATTTGAAAGGCAGAGTTACAGAAAGGCAGAGGCAGAGAAAGAGAGAGAAAGAGAGAGAGAGAGATAGAAGTCTTCCATGCACTGGTTCACTCCCCAAATGGCTGCAATACCCATAGTTAAGCTAATCCAAAGCCAGGAGCCAGGAAATTCTGGGTCTCTGATGTGGATGCAGGGTCCCAGGCATTTGGGCCATCTTCTACTGCTTTCCCAGGCTAGAGTAGAAAGCTGTATTGGAAGCAGAGCAGCAGGGACTTGAACTAGCCCCCGTATAGAATGTCGGTGCTGAAGGCGGAGGCTTAGCCCACTATGCCACAGTGTTGGTCCCGAAAGACTTCTTAAACCAATATTTCATGTTGGTTGGCCTTTAACCTAGACTTTTTTTTTTTTTTTTACCATACTTCCATGGGCAAATTCAATTCTAATCTCTTTCCACCTCAGCTTTCTCTTTGTAAATTGAAAATATGGTCTCCAGAATTAACCCAAGGTATAATTGATACAAAGTAAGGCATTTACTCTGTTAATCTGGACCCTAGAAGATACTTGGCAATGTTAGTCCTGTATCCAGTTGTCTTTTTTTTTTTTTTTTTTTTGTACTTGGTGAATTAGAGGGTGGTGTAAAATGCTTTGAAAAGAACCACAAATAAAAGACACAAGTAAAAATTGTATTCTCAAATCTAGATGTTAAACTGTGCCGTGTACACCTGTGCTGAGAGTTACATTGAAATCCTTGTCATGGGTTACTTGAGAGAAGCTGTCCAGGAATAAAGCAGCAGGGGATTTTCCTGAGGGAAACAGCGTGTGTGAGGGAACCGGGATTTGGGACTCAGCAGCAGTGGCTGTCACTTCTTAAGATTTTGTTCAAGAAAGGAAGAACAGCAGCTGACCCTTGAGATCTGGGGTGGGAAGGAAGGGAAGGAGGGATGGAAACAAAAGCAAACGCTCTCTGGTTCCCAGCCTGTCTCCACCCACCCCGCACTGAAGCCCTAGGAGAGGGCCAGTAAGTCTATCTAGGAATGCCCTGGCCTGGACTCCATTTCCCAGAGTCACCTGGTGCTCCAACGTTTTCCGTGCTCTGAACGCCTGTGCGTGTGCATGTGGGAGAACGTGCGCATGCGTGCCTTTCCCTGTGGCTCAGGGCTGGGAACAGAAGTTCATTTACTATCAGAGAGGTCCCTGAGAGGCCGCGCTGCTCCTTCTCCCACATTCACTGGGGAGACTTGCTGTGCAAGTGCAATTGCAGGCGGTTCGGGAGCACACACCCCAGACCTGCCGCCCGCTGCTTCTGTGCCTCTGCATCTGCCACCGTGGGCCCCAAGTTCCAGCGACTTCTCCTGTCCCACACTCTCCGCTTTGCTCCCTGTGTGTCCTGAAGGAAGGGGATGTGCTCCCGAGATTTTCCACAGCAAGTATGGAGAACAGGAGGGGCACAGATGTGTGTGTGGGAGAGGGGAGGGTGCGATGGCGGGTGGCGGCTCCCAGACCTCGATCACTTGCTTCTCAGTGATGCTGGGAGCTTCTCTGGCAGAGTCAAGTCTGGGAACCAGGTGTTGTGTCTCCCACCGCCACTTCCCAGTCTCCTGATGCTCGGCCAGTCCCACGGGCTGCCTTACTCAAATTCTCCTTAAAGTACACTGGGTGAGGAACAGCACCAGCAGGGCAGTTGAGAGCACGCTGAAGGAAGGAGTCCCATTCCCTAAATTTAAATAAGCCCAGTTCTCACTTTGGGTGGATCAGAGAATGCCTTGTGGCTGGCCTCCGGCTATATCCCCTGGTAGTTCCCGCTGGGCGGGGCTCGGTGGCCCTCAGCCAGAGCCTGAGGCAGTGGAGAGGTGGAGATGGAAGATCAGAGTAGGCTCTGGCTCCTGGCCCCCATGCTGGACCCCGCGGACACATTTTCAGCTGGGGCGCTGTGTGTTTGGCTGACTTTCCCAGCAGCACGTGAAGCTTGTGCAGTAGCTTTGTGGATTGATCGCTGCTCCGTGTTTAATTAACAGACTCTTTTTCAATCTGGAGCTTGAGGCCATGGAAACCTAGCTGATTTATTTTCCTGCGTTTCGATTTCTGTCTTCAACCCTTCTTTCTTCTCATGTTATTAGGGATGTCAACTTTTATTACCTGCTGCTAATCCCTTTGCAAAGTGAGAAGTGAGCTGAAATTAATGCAAGTCTACCGTGTGAGTTAATAATGAGCTACTTCAATCTGCATTTTCATAGTGGAGAGCTACAAAAACATAAATACAGAAAAGTATCAATTTTTCTTCTCTAGTTCTTTACAGTCACTCAATGCTCCACCAAGCTGATTATCTTACAGTCCATACGGTTTTAATTAAGGGGGCCAGTTACATTTTTTTTTTTAATTTGACACGCAGAGTTAGAGAGGAAGGTCTTCCTTCTGGTGGTTCACCCCTAAATGGCCACTATGGCTGGCGCGCTGTGCTGATCTGAAGCGGGAGCCAGGTGCTTCCTCCTGGTCTTCCACGTAGGTGCAGGGGCCCAAGCACTTGGGCCACAGTAGAGAACTGGACTGGAAGAGGAGCAAATGGGACAGAATCCGGTGTGCATATGGGATACCGGCGCTGCAGGCAGAGGATTAAGCAAGTGAGCCACGGTGCCGGCCAGTTACTTTTTAAAAAAAAATTATTTATTTATTTATTTGAAAGGCAGAGTTACAGAGAGGCAAAGACACACACACACACAGAGAGAGAGAGAGAGAGAGAGCTCCCATCTGCTGGTTCACTCCCCAGATGGTCACAATGGCGAGAACTGCATGGATCTGAAGCCAAAAGCCAGGACCTTCTTCCAGGTCTCCCACACAGGTACAGGGGACCAAGCACTTGGGCCATCTTCTACTGCTTTCCCAGGCCATAGCAGAGAGCTGGATCAGAAGTGGAGCAGCCAGGTCTGGAACCAGCACCCATATGGTTTTACCCGCTCAGCCACAACACCAGCTTCAAGTTACTTTTCTTATTCTGGGTTCTGTGTTTAACACCATGATATTTTCAACATGGGAGGATATTAGTGATAGATTTGCAAAATGACTGGTCTGTGGAAGACTTTGTACAAGGTGTTGATGTGAAGACGGGTAAGGAAGAAAAGAGAAAATGTGCCCCTCTCCCCCACAGAGATGCCCACACAGTACGGTAAAAGATGTGGCTTTGGGCTGGCACTGTGACTTAGTAGTTTAATCCTCTGCCTGTGGTGCCAGCATCCCATATGGGCACCAGTTCGAGACCCAGCTGCTCCTCTGATCCAGCTCTCTGCTATGGCCTGGGAAGGCAGTAGAAGATGGCCCAAGTGCTTGGGCCTCTGCACCCATGTGGGAGACCCAGAAGAAGCTCCTGGCTCCTGGCTTTAGATCAGTGCAGCTCTTCTGGCCATTTTGACCAACTGGGGAGTGAACCAGCAGAAGGAAGACCTTTCTGTCTGTCTATCCATCTCACTATCTGTAATTCTACCTCTCAAATAAATAAATAAACATCTTTTAAAAAACGAGAAATGTGGCCCTGAAAACTATTGCTATAGACTAACTTTCAGTGTAATGAAGTTTTCACTTGATTAACTGAGTGATTCATAGATTCTGTTAGAGTCCTGTTGTCACCAGATTACTAATCTGTGAAACTCACTTAGCATAGTAAGGTTACCTAGGAAGTAAGAATAGAAAGGGAATCCTGGATAGAGGTTGCTAGGGTGACAGCATTCTTCCTCTCAAACCCAGTGTGTTTTGACCTTTTCTCCCATGTACTCCCTATCACAGTGCTTGCGAGTGGACAAGCAGTGATGTGTTTCTGCTGAGAAGAGCTGCTTCACACCCAGGAAACAACTGTAAGACACTTTCTCAGCAACTATGTTGTGTGTACATTAATACGAACTTGAAAACAGCCAAGAACAGGATTGCTGGACTACTCAGGCTAACTCACTGTCCTTGGCACATCATTCCCTGCTCTGCAATAAGTTTCTGGCAAGTTCTTTAAAATTTTTAGGAGAGACATATTTCACATGAGAGACATAATCTGGTAATGCAGCAGTGATGTCTTTAAGAAAAGGTGCCATGTGAGGAAGCAGTCTGATGTGTCCATTCATCTTCCCATTAATAACTCTCATTGATGTCTAGCATAGGGTGACAGAAGCAATCCTCCTTCTGAATTGCATCAAGCCAGGAGGATTCCTCTACAATTTATCTGAGCTTTCCTTGTATGAGGGAATCACCAAATACTACATTGTATAGGGTTTTTTTTAATGCATTTTATTTACTTGAAAGGCAGATTTACAGAGAGAAGGAGAGACACAGAGAGGTCTTCCATCCATTGGTTCACTCCTCAAATGGCCACAATGACTTGGGCTGGGCTAGGTGAACCCAGGAGCTAGGAGCTTCTTCTGGTTCTCACACTTGATTTCAGGGGCCCAAACACTTGGGCCATCATCCTCTGCTTTCCCAGGTGAATTACTAGGGTGCTATATTGGAAATGAAGCAGCCAGGTCTTGAACCAGTGCCCATGTGGGGTGCTGGCACTGCCAGGGTCTGCTTAACCTACTACACCAGTCCCATGTGCATGTTTCAAAGAGGGGGAGGGGTTACATTTTTTCTAATATAACTCTCAAAATAAAGATTATAATGTGTAGTAGATGATGATTTTGGTTATATTTTGAGTTTCATTAAATTTCAATATTTTTTAAGTTAATGAGTACTAGTAGTTATCTTATTTTTTTTAAAGATTTATTTATTTTACTTGAAAGTCAGAGTTACAGAGAGGAGAGGCAGAGAGAGAGAAGTCTTCATCTGCTGGCTGACTCCCCAATTGGCTACAGTGGTCGGAACTGTGCCGATCCAAAGCCAGGAGCCAGGAGCTTCTTCTGTGTAGTAGTTATCTTATGCTATCCTTGCTTTGGATAAACAAACTCTCCCATCCCTCAGTTAAAATGTTTTTTAAAACAGGTTTATTTTGAGGGCTGGCACTGTGGCATGGCAGGTGAGACTGCCACCTACAGTGCTGGCATCCCATATGGATGCTTGTTTGAGATCCAGCTTCCTGCCGTGGCCTGGGAAAGCAGTGGAAGATGGCCCAAGTTCTTGGGTTCTGCACCGCATGGGAGACCTGACAGAAGCTTCTGGCTCCTGGCTTCAGATAGATCCAGCTCTGGCCATTGCAGCCATTTGGGGAGTGAATCAGTGCATGAAAGACTTCTCTCTGTGCCCTGCCTCTCTGTAACTCTGCCTTTTAAGTAAATAAATAAATTTTTACATGCTACACCACTGTGCTGGCCCCAAGACCTAACAGGTTTTCTGGGTGTACTAAGCACAGTTATTCTGTGTGACTGCATATTTCATGTTCCTTCTTATGGAAAAGTTTTTCTCATGATCTGAGTGATTGGCTACATCTGCCCGTAGTGGAAACTAAAACTTAATTTGGCATTTGAACGCCCAGAGTGCTGAGTCCTGTAATCTTTTGAATTTAATCAAAAAATGTGTTTTGAAACATTTGGTCTGTGGGTAGGCAGGGCAGTTTTCCTGGATCCCTGTGAGAACTGATGAGCTGATGGTGTGTTTCTACCCCACATTATATTCTGAAATTTACTTCCTTTTATTTTCTGAAAATAACTATATTTGAAATTTGCTCCTCCCTTCTCAAATGTTTGTGCTTCTGTCCTCCTTATAACCATGGACATGAGTAGCCCTTTTCCTTCTCTTTATGATACTACAAGAGCAATGGGACATTGCAGCTCTCTCCCCTGGCAGCACATCTTCCTCATTATGTCTCTTTGAATTAGACCCTGGGTTAACTTGGCTGCACAAAAGGCATATAGCTAAACCCAGTGTACCTAATGAATGAAAGTCATCATAAAGTCAATATGCCTTGTAAACCTCTCATCTCTTGTTTTGGAATGTGTTGTGAATGTGTCTTTTATGTCAGTGTCTGTAAGCTGGAGACTTCCCACTTAAGGCAGAAGGCTGCTGAGGGACAGCACAACTATAGCTTTGCTCTGTTACTTTAATGTGGCTACTCTCTCACCCTCTCTATTTTATTAAGATTTAAAAATTTTATTTTAAAGCAGAGTTACAGAGGAAGAGGCAGAGACAGAAGGATGGGGATCTTGCATCTGCTGGTTCACTCAAGAGACTGCAATGAATAATGCTGGCCCAGCCTGGAAGTCCAACCCAGTGTCCCACATTGGTGCAAGGACCCAAGTACTTGTGCCATCTGTTTCTGCTTCCCTAGTTGCATTACAGGGAGCTGGATCAGAAGTGGAACAGCTGTGACTCAAACTGGCACTCATGGGGCTGGCATTGTGGCACAATGGGGAAAGCCACGATCTGCAATGCCAGCTTCCCAGATGAACAGCCGTTCATGTCCCAGTTGCTCCACTTCTAACCTAGCTCCCTGCTGATGGTTTGAGAAAAGCAGCAGCAGATGACTCAAGTGTTGGGGCCATTGTAACCCATGTGGGAGACCCAGATGAAGTGCCTGGCTCCTGCTTTCTGTGTGCTTCAGCCCTGGCCATAGCAGCCATCTCAGATGGAAGATCTCTCTCTTTTTTAGCATTTATTTATTTATTTACAAGGCAGAGATAGAGAAAGGGAGAGAATGAGAAAGAGATTTTCCATCTGCTGGTCTACTTCCTGGATGGCTGCAATGGCGAAGACTGGGCCAGGCCCAAGCCAGGCACCAAGAGCTTCATCCAGGTCTCCCACTTGGGTGTCAAGGACCCAGGTATTGGGCTATCTTCTACTTTTCCAGGGCCATTAGAAGAGAGCTGGATCAGAAGTGGAGCAGCCAGGACATGAACTGGTGCCTATACCAGATGCCAGCACTGCAGGCAGCAGCTTTACCTGGTAGTCCACAATGCCATCCCATCTGACTCTCCCTCCTCTCCATAACTCTGACATTTTTTTTTAAGATTTATTTTATTTATTTGACAGAGTTACTGATAGAGATAGAGACAGATAGAGAGGTCTTCAGTCTGCTGGTTCACTCCCCAAATGGCCACAGTGGCCAGATCTGAGCTGATCTGAAACCAGGAGCCAGTAGCTTCTTCTGGATCTCCCACGTAGATATAGGGGACCAAGGACTTGGGCCATACTGTGCCACTTTCCCAAGCACATTAGCAGGCAGCTGGATTGGAAGTGGAGCAGCCAAGACCTGAACCAGGGACCATATGGGATGCAGGCTAGTGTCTCAACCAGCTGTGCCACAGCACTGGCCCCCAAAACTCTGACTTTCAAATAAATAAATCTTTTTTAAAGGATGGACACACATATTGGATCCCAGCATTTTATTTGGTGGTGGTTTAATCCACTGTGCCACAAAGCCAGCCCCACCCTTTATCCTTCTGATGATCGTGTGTCAAGATCTGGGTAATATCTGCTGAACAACTGTTGGTATTATGGTAGACTCTTCTGTTTTATTTTGGTTCTCATTTGTTGAGTTTATTTTGGCTGCCACTTTTGGGTAGCAAGCTGTGATGTCATCAGTGGCTAAAGCTGCTGGGTGTTAGGCTGGCACTGATTCTACCTTTCCATTTCTTCAAGTAGAAGTGGAAAATGAAATCCTCTCAAAAGTAACAAGCTACAAGTAACAACTGGAAATCAAGCTTCCTTTCTTCTCACCTAACAGACCCAGCTGGTCTCTGTGTTTCTCATTTTAGCCCAAACCGACATCAGATTCCTAGAGCAGAAGGAAGCTTATTTTTTAATGCAGAATTCATAGATGTGGTTGTCCATTCACCTCTGAGAATTAAAGCCATCACTCTGCTTTTTGACTGGTTTTCAATTTGTGGTGGTGCCCTCTCTCACAGGAGGACAGATTCCTCACAGAAGAATACACCTAGGTGGAGAAAACTTTATGGAGTGGGTTTTCCAAAGTGAAATGGAATTCTGGCCTGGACATCCTTGAGATCATGATCAGCAGAGTGGGGAAATTCTTGGCTATGTCCATTCACATCCTTTCCTTTTTGTTCATTGTATTCCTCCCTTACATAGTGCTCTGTGCTCTCCTTCTGTTGCACACACACAAGGCGTGTCTGTGATTGAGGCTGTTTGTGTACCACTGCAGCATCTGGAGTTGCCTTTGTCTCCATCTCTAACCAGAAACTCAGATGCAGAGTGAGAAGGGGACTGCCAGCCTGCCACACAGGGTTTGGACCCCTTGCTCCTTTACATTTTTTTTTAACCCGGTGTGCCAGCTCCACAAGGAAGAGGATTATCCTAGTGAGCCATGGTGGCAGCCGCCAGGTGTTTTTAAGTTGCTAAATATTCTCCTAATTTGTATTTATTTAAAGACTATTAACTCAGTATGACAATTCTTGTTATAATAATTTGATTGCCAATAAGGAATTTACAAATTCATACCTTGACTAGAAGTTTTACTTTGTAATAATCACAGACTAGCAGAAGTCATTAACCATTAACCCTCATTTTTCTAAAATAAGAGGTTGTAATTAATATGAATATTTAAAGAATATATTTTTTAAGATTTTATTTATTTATTTGAGAGGTAGAATTACAGACAGAGGGAGAGTGAGAGACAGAGAGAAAGGTCCTCCTTCCATTGGTTCACTCCCCAGATGGCTGCAATGGCCAGAGCTGCATCAATCTGCAGCCAGGAGCCAGCTGCTTCTTCCTGGTCTCCCATGCAGGTGCAGGGGCCCAAGCACTTGGGCCATCTTCCACTGCTTTCCCAGGCCATAGCAGAGAACTGAACTGGAAGAGGGGCAGCCAGGACTAGAACCGGTACTCATACTAGATGCTGGCACCACAGGCAGAGGATTAACCTCTGCACTGCATCACCAGCCCCAAGTACATGAAGAATTTAGAACAGAAAATCTACCAACCTCATGGAGTTTATCTCCCTTTCAAAACTTTTAATAGCCTTTGGGATGGAGAATGCTAATTTAAGGTACTGTAATTAAGTTCACACAAACAAAAGATGTTTTAGGATGTTTTCCTTCATTATTTAAGTTAGATACTGTTAGGAAATTCTAGATTATTTGGGGATAAATTGTAATTTCTTTTCACAAGTGTATTTGAGTAGAAACACAAGCTTTCATAATAAATTATTTATGTTTAAAACATATGCTTATGTATGTTTTGTATTAAAATAACAGCATTTTATGAAGTTTAGATACATCTTGTTCAATACAAGCCTATACTTTTTTTAAGTTTTCTTTAAAAAGAATCTTTGTATTCATTTTTTTTAACACAGCAAACTCAGGTGACACAGTAAGTCCATAATTTCCCACAAAATTCATAAACTTAACAACTGAGTATCTTAAGTCTTATAAATCTTCTGAATCATTCATAGTTATGCACTCGATGGAACGTACTCCTCAGCAGCTGAGAAGAATCTTAACTTAAAAGCACCAACTCTTCAGGCACCTCTACAGACCTCTACTTTTCATTCCCTAAGACATGCAGTCAGACTGCTGATGCGCAAATACCAATTCACCTTAAGCTGAATGGATAAGAAAAAGCACTTGGGAAACCAACATTCTTAATATTAAGTCTGAAAGCATTTCTACCTCTTTACTGAATGACTTTCCCTTCTGTCAATGTTAAACTCTAATGAATAAAAATTGTGTTTTGAACATAATTTTTTCAGGTTAATCTAGCACTTTAGGACATTTGTATTTGTTTTATAAGCCTTAAGGAAAACAAAAAGATAATCTCTAATCTAGACAATTCTGGACTCTTTCATTAGATTTAGAATTTTACAGCAAAGTAATATGATGTGTCCAAATAGAATGCCTTTTAAAAACTTCTCTTCATGTATGTAAATTAATAAAGCTTATTTCCAATATATATTTTCTGTATTTTCATTTGCTGAAGCAGGGTTCAAAGGGTGTTTTTAGGATCTTGCCAACATCAGCCCTATGTACCCATAAATTATTGGAGCCATTAAATGGACAATAAAAACTGGTTGAGGCTACTGATGAATGCTTCAAAAGGAATCTGAATCTTTTCCAGGTGTCTTTTTAGGCCATTACGGCGATTGATAACATCCCAAAACCCTGTAGTTTGGAACATACACCCTAGCAGTTTGGACCCTACACTTTAGCCAATCATTTTAAAAAGCATCACCCCCAAAGCCATCTAACCACCTTTACTAGGTCTATTCCCACCACTGGATTTACTAATCAATTTTAAGAGATGTTCTTTAAATTCCTGCAGAATGAGATGATTTGCTGAATGGTGCTATAATATGTAGAATGTCTCTGAAAACTCTATATAAACCCCACAAAGTATATGGGATGGGTCCTCATCAGATGACCACTGTGATGATTGGAGGAGTGGACCCTAGATCAAGCTAGAACAATGAACCTCTTTGCTTTTGCATCATTGAAGTCTCTCATTGGGATAATTGAGTTCCATCCAAGTTCGGTCTAACAGAAAGAGAGTTGGCCTCTGCCATGCGCTAGTTCACTCCCCAAATGGCCACAATGGCCAGAGCCTTGCTGATCTGAAGCCAGGAGCCAGGAAATTCTTCCAGGTCTCCCACATGTGTGCAGGGGCCTAAGGACTTGGGCCATCTTTCTACTTCTTTCCCAGGTCAGAACAGGGAGCTGAGTCAGAAGTGGAGCAGCTGGGACTTGAACTGGAGCACATATGGTGTGTCAGCACTGTAGGCCAGGGCTTTAACCTGCTGCACCACAGTGCCAGCCCCCCAACTATTTATTAAGAGCTCCTAACTGACCTGTTAATTTTGATAAAAATTTTATGACACTCATGAGTTTTATTATGAATCTTCATTCTAGTTTGCATGGCATATAAATGACCCCCTTGGTGAAATACATAATGATCAAACAATGGCTGACAAGAAACACCCCTCAGATCAATTCTTGAGCAACTGTTCAGTAATAGGCCACCACAGGGCCCTACTTGTCATGCTCCTGAACCATCAGGTGATGTTGTATGTTCTTTTATTTTTTAAATTTTTTATTTTATTTTTTTTATTTTGACAGAGTTATAGACAGAGAGAGACAGAGAGAAAGGTCTTCCTTCTGAATGTTGTTGGTTTTTTGATTGAGATCATGTTGAATCTGTAAATTGCTTTTGAGGGGCTAGCACTGTGGAATAATAGTTTGAGCCTCTGTCTGTGGCATTGGCATCTCATATGGATGCCAGTTTGGGTCCCAGCTGGTCCTCTGATCCAGTTCTCTGCTCATGGCTTAGGAAGGCAGTGGAAGATGGCCCAAGTGCTTGGGCTCCTGTATCCACATAGGAGATGAGGAGGAAGCTCCTAGCTCCTGGGTTCAGATCAGCCCAGCACCAGCCATTACAGCTATTTGGAGAATTAACCAACAGTTAGAAGGCATCGCTTTTTGTCTCTCCGTCTCTCTGTCTATAACTTCTTCTTGAATAAATAAATGATTGTAAAAGTAAAGTTAAAAATAATTTCTATTGGTAGAATGGGAATTTTGATGATATTTGTTCTTCCAATTTATGAACATCAAAGATTTTTCCTTTTTTTGTGTTTTCTTTTTTTTCTTTAATGTTTTGTAATTTTTCTTATAGAGATCTTTCACACCCTTGACTAAATTTATTCCAAGGTAATAAAAAATTTTATGGTTTTCGAGAATGGCACTGATCTGATAAGTTATTTTTCAGCCATGGCATTTTTGTGTATATAATGGTTATTGATTTTTGTGTGTTGATTTCATATTTTACAACTTTGCCAAACTTTCTTGTGAGTTTCAATAATCTCTTGGTGGAGTCTTTTGGTTTCCCAATATTTAGGATCATGTCATCTGCAAACAAATTATTGGACTTTCTCCTTTCTAATTTGTTTTCCTTTGATTTCTTTTTCTTGCATTATTGCCATGGCTAAAACTGTCAGTAGTGTATTGAACAGCAGTAGTGAGGGAGAGCAACTTTGGTTTCAGATCTTAGTGGAAATGCTTCCACGATTTCCCATTCAATATGATGTTGGTTGAAGATTTGTCATATATTGCCTTGATTGTGATAAGGAATGTTCCTTCTATTCCCAACTTGCTTAAGGTTTTTATAATGAAAGGCTGTTTTTGATCAAATACTTTCTCTTCATCTATTGATCATCATGTGGTTTTTATTCTTTAGTTTGCTAGTGTCACATATCACATTTATTGATTTGCATATGTTGAACTATCCCTGCATACCATAGGTACATTCCACTTGGTCCAGGTAAATTATCTTTATGATCTGTTGTTGGATTTTATTAGCTAGTATTTTGTTGAGAATTTTGGGATCTGTGGGTATCAGAGATATTGTTCTTTAATTCTCTTTATTGTATCATTTTCTGGTTTAGAAAATAAGGTGACACTGGCCAAGCAGAAGGAGTTTGGGAATACTCTTCTCTTTCAATTGCTTTGAATAGCTTAAGAAGAATTGGAATTAGTCTTTTTTTTTTTTTTGGACAGGTAGCCTGGACAGTGAGAGAGAGACAGACAGAAAGGTCTTCCTTTGCCATTGGTTCACCCTCAAATGGCCGCCGTGGCTGGCACGCTGAAGCCAGCGCATTGTGCTGATCCAAAGCCAGGAGCCAGGTGCCTCTTCTGGTTTCCCATGGGGTGCAGGGCCCAAGCACATGGGCCATCCTCCACTACACTCCTGGGCCATAGAAGAGAGCTGGCCTGGAAGAGGGGCACCTGGGACAGAATCCGGCGCCCCAACTGGGACTAGAACCCAGTGTGCCAGTGCCACAAGGCAGAGGATTAGCCTATTGAGCCACGGCGCTGGCCAATTAGTTCTATTTTTAAAAGTCTGGTAGAATTTAGCAGTGAAGCTTTCTGGTCTTGGGCTTTTCTTTGGAGGGTTTTTGTTACTGATTCAATATCTGTTTTGGTTTTTGGTTTGTTTAGGTTTTCTATATGTCTTCATGGCTCAATTTTTTTACCTAGCATGTGTCTTGATTTCTTCCAGGTTTTCTAATTTGTTGGTCATTGCATGTGATGCCTACATTCTATATTGCAGTGCTAATCTATGTTTTCAGTGTTTCACTTCCAAACTAGTTTCCTGCTTAATATCTCTGAGAAGCATGGGGTAATGGCTCAAATTCTTCAGTTCCTTTCACCTAAGTGCAAGATCTACTACTTAGGGGACCTGATAGGCTGGTCCAGCCATAGCTGTTGCAGACATTTAGAGAGTGAACCAACATATGCAAGACCTCTCTTCCTCTCTCTCTTCACCCACTTTCTGTGTGTTTCTCTGCCCTTTCTAAAATCATTTTAAAAGTTATTTACTTCTTTATTTGAAAGTCACAGTTACAGAGAGAGAGAGAGAGACATAGAGAGATCTTCTATCATCTGTTTCACACTCCTGATTTCTCCAATGGCAGGTGAAGGGCCAGGTTGAAACCAGGAGTGTCTTTTGAGTCACCCATGGGGGTGGCAGGAGCCCAAGTACTTGGGCCATCTTCCACTCTATCAGGCCATTAGCATGAAGCTAAATCAGAAGTGGAACAAGTGTGACTTGAACTGGTGCCTATATAGGATGCCAGTATAACAGATGGCAGCTTTGCATACTGCAGCACACTGTCCTCCTCTCTGCCTTTCAAATAAACAAATCTTTAAAAAAGAAATGAAAATGTCCTTAAGATAGTAAAAGTCATCATGATTGAGCACTGAGGAATAGATTGAAATGATTACATTTTAAAAGATTTATTTATATATTTGAAAGGCAGTGTTAGAGTGAGAAAGGGAGAGACTGATTTTCCTTCTGGTTTGTTCTCCTCCAAAATGGCTGCAATGACTGGGGCTAGACCAGGCTGATCTTGTAAGATAGGAGCTTCTTCCAGATATCACATGGGTTCAGGGGCCCAAGCATCTGGGCAAGCCTTTGCTGCTTTCCCAGACACATTAGCAGGGAGCTGGATAAGTTTGGAGCATCAATATCTATGACATCTTCCTTGCAGTACAAGGATATAGAGCCCATCTGGCACAATTAACGTCCTATATATGGGTGGGCCAAGTATAACAGCTTCCAACTCTCAAGGTTTGGACTAGATGGGTTCTGAGGAATTGTGTTATAGCAGATATTAATCCATAATTCTTGGTTTAAGCTTTTGTTAGCAGATAATGCTGTGACTACTTTGGGTCTCTGGATTGTCACCAGTGAAGGCATCCAGATTAATAGTAATGAAATCAACAGTCGGCAGAATGGTGTCCAGCTGAACTTAAATGGTTTTTCTTTATTATTGTTAGAATAGTGACCTCCTGCTGTACCCTGGCATCTGGACATAGACAGCAGACATTGGAAGCCATCCCCTTTGCCAAATGGAGTATGCCAAGTTTGGGTCCATCATCTATTAAGGAGGCCTTAGTAACCATTCTCATGTTTTACTGTTCTATATCCATGGCCAAAGTCCTACTAGATAACAAGGTTTGGAGAATCACAGGCTCAAGGTGTGTAGGTGACTGCTTTTCCAGTCTAGCACAATTAATAGAAATCTAATTTAATTTTACTGGCACATAGCAAGGTTCCAAGAGAGGTTATTCCTTGCATCACAGCCCTTGAGAAGCAGTGGATATCACAAATGATCCAGAGAATTTAGAAGGCATATGATCTCCACGAGTGAAGAAGTCACTGAGAGCACTAAGGATAGTGCCTACAGAATTCAATTTGACTTTTCATTGGAAGGGGGGGCCATATAAGCTGGACTGATTTGTAGCATCCATGACAATTAATTTTTTAAATGAGGCATGCATTGCACCAAAACCCAGGAAGGACTAAAAGGTATTAGCATTGTATGTTCTTCACAAGTGTCACAAGTGTGTCAAATAGTCTCATGAAGGGAGGAAGTCATCAATGTGATGTATTCTTGTGCTCCTGATAAAAGCTGGTACAGTTAAATTCTTTGCAAAAATTATGTTTGATGGCCAAGTCAATGAGATGCTCATGTATACCCTAGAAAAAGTGTCTTTCCAAAGTGAAGGCAAACTAGACTGAGGAGCTGTTGGAAAAACTTTGAGCAAAAACACATTTGCCACTTTTGTAATAGTTAAGATAGGTCATTTATCTACTAAGAGGCATGAGATATGTTAATATTAGATATAAAGTATGGTGAACATAATCGATGGCCTATAGCATTAAGATTTTAGTAATCTACCATGAGATGGATGCCATTTACTTTTTTCCAGATTCAACAGGTAAAATTGGGCTGCCAAGTGGGAAACAGCTGGAATAATCACCTTTTTGTTTATTAAGTTTAATGTAATACATTTTAATGCATGAAGACACTGAGTTTCCTTTTATTATGTCATCTTAATTATTTTAGTTTGGGACCTGTGGAGTGTTATTTTCCCTGGTTAAGTTGTAGCTTAAAATTTTTATTTTAATAATTACTTGCTATGTTAGGCCATCTCTCCCACCTGTGGGAATTTTTGAGTACATCTGACTATTGGAAATTTAGGTAATACTATAGTTAAAATGAGATGTACCAAATAAATAATTTTTTTCTTCTGATACATATTTTGGAACTTTTCTAAAATGGTATTGAGCACCCTGTTTAAATTTAGGGGGATTCCCTGGGTAAGACTGTTATTTGAGACACATTACTGATTACTTCTATGAAACTCTGTGAATAAGTGCATCTAGAACCTGGAAAAGTTGATGTCTTATGCTGAAGAGACATAAGAATCAATGTCTTTTTATCTTTTTTTTAATTATATAATTTACAAATAAGTTTTAGATGACTAAAAGGATGAAATTATGTACTTTTCAGAAATTTATACCTATATACAACTATAATTGATATATTATACATTTTCTTTCTTTAGGTTTTTAAGACTTCTTAGGGCTGGCACTGTGGTGTGGGCAGAGGCCCACACACTTGGGCCATCTTTTGCTGCTATTTTCCCAGGTTCAATAGCAGGGAGCTGGATCAGGAGTGGAGAGACTGGGACACAAACTGGCACAAATATGGGATACCATTCCCATCTAGTAAAACTTGATCAGATAACACTGGTTGCTTCTATTAGTGATAAGTAGCTCAAGCTTGACCTCAAATTTAGTCCTTGTAGGATCCTGAATTAGTTTCAGTCTGTGATCCTCACTCTCTATATCTTAGGGACTATATTTTTCATTATTGATTCAGTAAAATCAAGTGTTAGAGCTCCTATTTCTAAGTGCTTGAAATTATAAATGCTGGTCAGAGGTGTATTTAGGGTTTGGCGCCATGGCTCACTTGGTTAATCCTCCACCTGTGGCACTGGCATCCCATATGGGCACCGGGTTCTAGTCCTGGTTACTCCTCTTCCAGTCCAGCTCTGTGCTGTGGCCAGGGAAGGCAGTGGAGGATGGCCCAAGTGCATGGGCCCCTGCACCCCCATGAGAGATCAGGAAGATGCACCTGGCTCCTGGCTTTGGATCAATGCAGTACTGGCGACAGCGGCCATTTGGGAAGTGAACCAGCACAAGGAAGACCTTTCTGTCTGTCTCTTACTGTCTATAACTCTACCTGTCAAATAAAAACAAAGGTGTATTTAAAATCAGTGAGAGAAAATGAATTGTAAAAGATCAATCAACAACAATTGAGTGTTGCATGCTGCCTTCCCACTTTCTTCTCAGGAATCCCCACAGAATTTTCCAGCATAATTCTAAAATCAGCAACTCCTGCTGTCAGAAGTGTGTGGCTACCACTATGGGGAGCAATAATTTTTAGAAAGGACAAGGGAATTCACTATTTCATGATACTATTCTTGTTTGATGCCTACAACTTCATTTTCTGTTTGCATTGTATGATGCTGGGAACTAAGTAATAATTTTATTCTGGGTCTGAGGTGAAGTTATGTAAGATTGAAGTTCAAGACTGAGGTCCTTCAATTTGCAGAATGAAGTCACTGAAAGGCAATTACCAGATAAGTGCTGATACAGGCATTTGCATGGCACAATTCATACACTATACATAGAAAAAATGACCAGTAGCTGTGGGCCAACAGTCAATGGCCCATGAGACCATCACTCAAATCCTCAAGAGTTTGTCTATAATTTCATGGCAATTCTCATTAGACTAGTTTCATACAAGATGGCCGTGGGAGGAGTAAAAGCAGGAGCTCCGTGACACCCTAATATTTGTCTCTTGCCTAATTTGTGTCAGAAACTACTACTTAAGTGCAGTTTTATTAAAAATATAGCTTTGTTAAAAATATACAGATAACTGGATGTGATGGATAGATGAATTTCAGGATGTTTTGGGTAAAGAATTTCTAGATAGTGCAGTTTTAAATATCCACAAAGATTTTACAAGGCATTCACCCTGTTTTCCAGCCATATTAATGCACCAAATTATTACTATTTTACTGTAAAATATGATCCATTGATGGTCCACAAATTATTTTAATAGGTAAGATCAAGCATCATTTTAAAGGATTAAAAATGATTTATTCAGGATATTATTTTCTTCTTTAAACACCAAAGTTAAAGAGAGTCCTTGGTGGTTTATTCTAAGTATCTGTAGAAGTATTTGAGGTTTTAGAACCACAATTTAATTATGAGAATTTAAAAAATATTAATATATATAATGAAAATTTCCAAAAATTCTTTCCACATTTTAATTTCTCGACTTACAGTATGTTTCTTTTCTTTTCTTTTCTTTTCTTTTTTTTTTTTTTTTTGACAGACAGAGTTAGACAGTGAGAGAGTGGGAGAAAGAGAGAGACAGAGAGAAGGGTCTTCCTTTTTCTGTTGGTTCAAACCCCAAGTGGCTGCCATGGCTGGCACGCTGTGCTGATCCAAAGCCAGGAGCCAGGTACTTCCTCCTGGTCTCCCATGCAGGTGCAGGGCCCAAGGACCTGGGCCATCCTCCACTGCACTCCTGGGCAACAGCAGGGAGCTGGACTGGAAGAGGAGCAACCGGGACAGAATCCAGCACCCCGACTGGGACTAGAACCCGGGGTGCTGGCGCCGCAGGTGGGGGATTAGCCATGTGAGCCATGGTGCCGGCCAAGTTATAGTATGTTTCTTTCAAATGTATTTGCCAAGCCAGGAATTAATGAGGAATTGGAATATTATGCGAGCACTTCATGTGGTTAGACAAGTTTTATGTATCCTCACTGTATCCTAAGAGGTTGATTTTCCAGCAAATTTCTTTCTAATGGAGCTGCGCACTGTTTTACAGGGAAAGTAGCTTCATCAGCCCATGATGTCAACAGGGAAAGATCATGGAAAGTCTCCTTTGTTTTCCTTCTCAGCATATGCCATTGCAACCACTCCCACCATCTTTAGAGAATTTCTGCTCCTGAAGCTGTCCTCATATTGCTCAAGGACTGTGTGATTGGTTTCTAAGTCTGTGAATGTTAGTGTGGGGGTAAAGGGAACTTTGGAGAGCAGGGCAGGTTCCTGTCTCTTGATGGCATAGGTGCAGTTGTAGATTGGAGGCATTATAATCTCTCTTTCAGATACACCCTATAGACCTTGGCTGGTTCAGGAAGGGATACCAGTGGTAGATCCTCAGTTCCAAAGTCATAGAAGGAATGAATAATGTTGGATTTTCAAGGATTTTTTTTTTTTTTGTCAGAAGATGAGGGGCTAGCACTGTGGCTCAGTGGGTTAGCGTCCTGGGCTGAAGTGCCAGCATCCCATATGGGTGCCGGTTCTAATCCCGGCTGCTCCTCTTCTGATCCAGCTCTCTGCTGTGGCCTGGGAAAACAGTAGAAGATAGCCCAAGTCCTTGGGCCCCTGCACCCATGTGGGAGACCCAGAAAAACTCCTGGCTCCTGGCTTCGGATTGGCACAGCCATCTGGGGAGTGAACCAGCGGATGGAAGACCTCTCTCTCTGTCTCTACACCTTTCTGTAACTCTGCCTGTCAAATAAATAAAAATAAATCTTTTTAAAAAAGAGAAGATGATGTGTCTGACAGAAGACCAGTGGGTCTCCAGGTACACAGAAAGGGGTTCTAAAATTTCTGTAGACAACTAGTCTCATACAAGATGGCCGTGGGATGGAGATGGGTATTCAGACCATTTGAGCTGAATTGTATATGAGCTGAATGTAGGTTGCACCTCTGTCACTGTTTACTCATCTTTAAGATGAGTATAGCAACAATACTAGTGAAATGTCTTCACTGTGAAATGTGTGCACTCTGACTTACACTGTGTTGCAATTGCATTTATGGGGTTTCTGGTGTATCTTCTTTAAATGAAGTTTCTCATTTCCTGCACTGTATAGCCTTCCCAGTGCTACTCATTCAAGGTTACAGAACTTATACAATAAACAGTTTCTGGGAACATGGAAGTTTGGGTACTGGGGGACAGTCCCATTTCCTTTGGAAGTGAGAAGTTTTTATGGCATTTGAAGAAGGGAGCTCAATAAATAGGAATCTTTTCTAACAGAATACAACTTAAAGCTCTCTGAGATAACACCTTAAGGCTCAGAGCAGAGACAAGAGTCATTAAAAAGTAAAGATCCTAGTTGCATGGTTCAAGCAGTTATGGGTCATACTGACCAGAGTGAACAAGATGTGCTTGATATCACGTTACCTCACCCATTAGTTTTCAAAACTTGGTGGTAATAGAAGTCCTGGACCAGCATTCAAAAGAGAGTTGTGAGTGGATTAGAAAGACAAGGGTCTTAAGGGTACAGCCTGGAGTGGAGGGATAACCTCTCCAATCTGAGAGTCACTATTTGCATTGCTTCCTGCCACATGCCCATTACATCACTCCACTATCAGCATCTCTAGAAATGGAGGTCTGTAAAATCTAATCTGTTATATACTTGGTACCTGGGCTATGCTTCTGCCCACTGTATTCTTTTCCTCTTTAACTTTTATTTAATAAATATAAATTTCCAAAGTACAGCTTTTGGATTACAATGGCTTCCCCCCACCACCTGCAACCCTCCCATCTCTGGCTCCTTCTCCCATTCCATTCACATCAAGATTCATTTTCAATTATCTTTATATACAGAAGATCAATTTAGCATATATTAAGTAAAGATTTCAACAGTTTGCACCCACACAGAAACACAAAGTGTAAAGTACTGTTTGAGTACTAGTTATAGCATTAATTCACATTGAACAACATATTAAGTACAGAAATCCTACATGGTGAGTAATTGCACAGTGACTCCTGTTGTTGATTCAACTATTGACAGTCTTGTTTATGGCATCAGTAATCACCCTAGGCTCTTGTCATGTGTTGCCAAGGCTGTGGAAGCCTTTTGAGTTCACCGACTCCAATCTTATTTAGACAAGGTCATAGTCAAAGTGGAAGTTCTCTCCTGCCTTCAGAGAAAGGTAGCTCCTTCTTTGAAGGCCTGTTCTATCCATTGAGATATCACTCACAGGGATCTTTTATTTAGGCTTTTATTTTTTATTTATTTATTTTTTCCAGTGTGTCTTAGCTTTCCACACCTGAAATACTCTCATGGGCTCTTCAGCCATATCCAAATGCCTTAAGGGCTGATTCTGAGGCTAGAGTGCTGTTTAGGACATCTGCCATTCTATGAGTCTGCTGTGTATCCCGCTTCTAATGTTGGATCATTTTCTCCTTTTTAATTCTATCAGTTAATATTAGCAGATACTAGTCTTGCTTATGTGATCCCTTTGACTCTTAATCCTATCATTATGATCAATTCTGAACTGAAATTGATCACTTTGACTAGTGACATGGCATTGGTACATGCCACCTTGATGGGATTGAATTGGAATCCCCTGGCACGTTTCTAACTCTACCATTTGGCGCAAGTTTGATTGAGCATGTCCCAAATTGTACATCTCCTCCCTTTCTTATTCGCACTCTTATATTTAACAAGGACCACTTTTCAGTTAAACACCTAAGAATAATTGTGTGTTAATTAAAGAGTTCAACCAAAGTATTAAGTAGAACAAAAAAGTACTAAGGGGTGATAAAGTCACTGTTTCTCAAAGTGTCCATTTCACTTCAACAGGCTTCCTTTTAGGTGCTTGGTTAGTTGTTTTCAGGGAGAACATATGATATTTGTCCCTTTGGGACTAGCTTAATTCACTCAGCATGATGTTTTCCAGATTCCTCCATTTTGTTGCAAATGAGCAGATTTCATTGTTTTTGACTGCTGTGTAGTATTCTATAGAGTACATGTCCCATAATTTCTTTATCCAGTCTACTGTTGATGGGCATTTGTGTTGATTCCAGGTCTTAGCTATTGTGAAGTGATCTGCAATAAACATTATGGTGCAGACATCTTTATTATTTGCCAATTTAATTTCCTTTGAGTAAATTCCAAGGAGTGGGATGGCTGGGTTGTATGGTAGGGTTATATTCAGGATTCTGAGGAATCTCCAGACTGATTTCCATAGTGGCTTTACCAGTTTGCATTCCCACCAACAGTGGGTTAGTTCCCTGTTTCCCCACATCCTTGCCAGCATCTGTTGTTCGTAGATTTCTGAATGTGAACCATTCTAACCAGGGTGAGGTGAAACCTCATTGTGGTTTTGATTTGCATTTCCCTGATGGTTAGTGATCCTGAACATTTTTTCATTTGCCTGTTGGCCATTTGGATTTCCTCTTTTGAAAAAATGTCTATTGAGGTCCTTGGCCCATCTCTTGAGTGGGTTGTTGGTTTTCTTTTGGAGATTCTTGATCTCTTTGTAGATTCTGGTTATCAACCCTTTATCTGTAGCATAGTTTGCAAATATTTTTTCCCATTCTGTCAGTTGCCTCTTCACTTTCCTGACTATTTCTTTTGCAGTACAGAAACTTCTCAATTTGATGCAATCCCAAGTGTTAATTTTGGCTTTGACTGCCTGTGCCTCTGGGGTATTTTCCAAGAAGTCTTTGCCGGTGCCAATGTCTTGCAGGGTTTCTCCAATGCTCTCTAATAATTTGCTGGTGTTGGGTTGTAGATTTAGATCTTTAATCCATGTTGAGTGAATTTTTGTGTAAGGTGTAAAGTAGGTGCCTTCCTTCAAGCTTCTGCATTTGGAAATCCAATTTTCCCAGCACCATTTATTGAATAGACTGTCTTTACTCCAGGGATTGGTTTTGGATCCTTGATCAAATATAAGTTGGCTATAGATGTTTAGATTTCTGGTGTTTCAATTCTGTTCCATTGGTCTATCCATCTGTTTCTGTACCAGTACCATGCTGTTTTGATTACCACTGCCCTGTAGTATGTCCTGAAATCTGGTATTGTGATGCCTCCGGCTTTGTTTTTGTTACACAAAATTGCTTTAGCTATTCGAGGTCTCCTGTGCCTCCATATGAATTTCAGCATCATTTTTTCCAGATCTGAGAAGAATGTCTTCGGTATTTTGATTGTTATCGCATTGAATGTATAAAGTGCTTTTGGGAGAATGGACATTTTGATGCTATTGATTCTTCCAATCCATGAGCATGGAAGATTTTTCCATTTCTTGCTATCCTCTTCTATTTCTTTCTTTAAGATTTTGTAATTCTCATCGTAGAGATCTTTAACATCCTTGGTTAAGTTTATTCCAAGGTATTTGATTGTTATTGTAGTTGTTGTGAATGGGATTGATCTTAGCAGTTCTTTCTCAGCCATGGCATTGTCTGTGTATACAAAGGCTGTTGATTTTTGTGCATTGATTTTATATCCTGCTACTTTGCAAACTCTTCTATGAGTTCCAATAGTCTCTTAGTGGGTTCTTTGGATCCCCTAGATAAAGAATCATATCATCTGCAAAGAGGGATAGTTTGAGTTCTTCCTTCCCAATTTGTATCCCTTTAATTTCTTTTTCTTGCCTGATGGCTCTGGCTAAAACTTCCAGAACTATGTTGACTAGCAGTGGTGAGAGTGGGCATCCCTGTCTGGTACAAGATCTCAGTGCAAATGCTTCCAACATTTCCCCATTCAATAGGATGCTGGCCATGGGTTTTTCATAAATTGCTTTGATTGTATTGAGGAATGTTCCTTTTATACCCAATTTGCTTAGAGTTTTCATCATGAAATGGTGTTGTATTTTATCGAATGCTTTCTCTGCATCTATTGAGATAATCATATGGTTTTTCTTCTGCAGTTTGTTAATGTGGTTTATCACATTGATTGATTTGTGAACATTGTACCATCCCTGCATACCAGGGATAAATCCCACTTGGTCTGGGTGGATGATCTTTCTGATGCGTTGTTGCATTCAGTTAGCCAGAATTTTATTGAGGTTTTTTTCATCTATGTTCATCAGGGATATTGGTCTGAATGTTCTTTCAGTGCTGCATCTTTTTCCAGCTTAGGAATTAAAGTGATGCTGGCTTCATAGAAAGAATTTGGAAGGATTCCCTCTTCAATTGTTCTGAATAGTTTGAGAAAAATTGGAGTCAGTTCTTCTTTAAATGTCTGGTAGAATTCAGCAGCGAATCCATTCAGTCCTGGGCTTTTCTTTCTTGGGAGGGCCTTTATTTCTATCTCAGTTATGGGTCTGTATGTTTTCTATGTCTTCCTGGTTCAATTTAGGTAGGTTCCATGTGTCCAGGAATCTATCCATTTCTGACAGTTTTCCCTGTTTGCTGGCATACAAGTCCTTGTAGTAGTTTCCGATGACTCTTTTTATTTCTTTGGTGTCTGTTGTTATGTTTCCTTTTTCATCTCTGATTTTATTGATTTGGGTCTTTTCTTTTTTTAGTTAGTTGGGCCAATGGGGTGTCAATTTTATTTATTTTTCAAAAAAACCAGCTCTGTTTGGCTGATCTTTTGTTATTTTTTTTTTGGATTCAATCCTGTTGATTTCTTCTCTGATTTTAATTATTTCTCTTCTACTAGATTTGGGTCTGGTTTTTTACAGTTTTTCTAGATCCTTGAGATGAATTGAAAGCTCATTTATTTGGTGTTTTTCCAATTTCTTGATGTAGGCACCTATTGCTATAACCTTTCCTCTTAACACTGCTTTTGCTGTATCCCATAAGTTTGATATGTTTTGTTGTTATCCTCATTTACTTCCAGAAAGTTTTTGATTTCTCTTTTGATTTCTTCTATGACCCAGTGTTCATTCAGGAGCATGTTGTTCAGTCTCCATGTGTTTGCATATGCTCTAGGGATTCCTGAGTTGCTTCATTCCACTTTGGTTTGAGAAGCTGCATTGTATGATTCTAATTCTTTTAAATTTGCAGAGACTTGCTTTATGGGCTAGTATGTGGTCAGTCCTAGGGTAGGTTCCATGCACTGTTGAGAAGAATTTAAATTCTTTAAGTGTAGGATTGAAAGTTCTGTAGATATCTGTTAGATCCATTTGGGCTGTAGTGTCAATTGAATCTGCTGTTTCCTTGTTGATCTTCTGTTGGGTTGATCTATTTCTGAGAGTGGAGTATTGAAGTCCCTCAATACTATTGTATTGGAGTCCATGTCTCCCTTTTAAGTCCCTTAACATATCTTTTAAATAAACCGGTGCCCTGTAATTAGGTGCATATACATTTATAACAGTTACGTCTTCCTGTTGAATTGTTCCCTTAATCAGTATATAGTGCCCCTCTTTGTCTCTCTTAACAGTTTTTGTGTTAAAGTTTATTTTGTCTGATATTAATATGGCTACACCTGCTATTTTTTTGGTTACTGTTGGCATGGAATACATTTTTCCAACCTTTTACTTTCAGTCTGTATGCATCTTTGTTGGAAAGATGTGTTTCTTGTAGGCTGGAAATAGATGGGTTTTTTTCCTTAATCCATTTGGCCAGTCTGTGTCTTTTAACTGGAGATTTGAGTCCATTAACATTCAATGTGACTATTGATAAGTAGTAACTTTGCCCTGCCATTTTCCCAAAGATATTTCTAATACATGCTTTGAAATTCCTGTGATCTTTTACTGGGATATTTTCTTCCTTTACCTTTTTTCATATTTATGGCCGTGTTTCTGTGTTTCTGTGTGTAACACATCTTTAAGCATCTTTTGCAGGGCTGGATGAGTGGTGACAAATTCTTTTAATGTCTGTTTGCTATGAAAGGTGTTTATTTCACCTTCATTCACAAATGAGAGCTTAGCAGGATATAATATTCTGGGCTGGCAATTTTTCTCTCTTAGTACCTGGGCTATATCTTGCCATTCCCTCCTAACCTGTAGGGTTTCTGATGAGAAGTCAGCTGTGAGTCTAATTGGAGATCCTCTGAGAGTAATCTGATGTTTCTCTCTTGCACATTTTAGAATCTTTTGTTTATGTTTCACTGTAGTGAGTTTGATTACAACGGGTCATGTCGAGAATCTCTTTTGGTCATGTTTACTAGGGGTTCTATGAGCTTCCTGTACTAGGATGTTTCTGTCCTTCTCCAAATTCAGGAAGTTTTCTGCTAGTATCTCACTAAAAAGGCCTTTCTCTCTCTCCATGCCTTCAGGAACTCCTAGAACCTGAATGTTGGCTTTTTTAATAGTATCCTGTAGATTCCCAACAATATTTTTTAGATTTCTAATTTCCTCTTCTTTTCTTTGGTTTGACTGTATGCTTTCCTGTGCTCTGTCTTCTAAGTCTGATAGTCTCTCTTTTTAAGGCTCTCAAATGCATTTGTCATTTGATCTATTGAATTCTTCATTTCATTTTGATTTCTCTTCACTATCACAATTTCATGTTCTACTAAATGCTTCATTTAATTTTGATTTTTCCTTAAGATTTCATTTTCATGAGAGAGATTTTCTACCCTGTCCAGTAAGGATTTCTGTAGTTCAAGAATTTGTTTATGAGAACTTCTAAGTGTTCTTTTCATATATTTTTGGAAATCCATATGTTGCATTTCTTCTATCTCATCACGTTTATAATCTTGGCTTGGGGTGTCTTGTTCACTTGGGGGCATTATAATGTCTTCCTTGTTCTTGTTTCCTCAGTTTCTGCATTTCTTGCTTGGCATTATGGAGATATTCTTTGGTTTTCTTTTTCTTTTTTCTTTTTTTTTTTTTTTTTGCTGTTGTGGTTTTTCTTGTTATACTATGACTCGATTAAGTGGACTGTCTGCTTTTGATGGATCCTTAGAGGCTTGTGATGGGTGTGGCAAGAGAGCTCTGTTTGATTCTTCAGGGTTAAGGGTGACACACCCAGGTTAGGCATATTAAATTTTTTCTCCTTCTCTCTGGTTTTTTATTTTTATTTTTTATTAAGAAGGTAAGTAATTCCACACAGCTAGTGGAATTGAAGGCAGGCAGTGTCTGAGCTCTGGCCCCTGTGGGTATAATATTCATCTGCTCTGTCCTAAGGACCACACAAAGGATCTGTGCAGTCCTCAGTGTAAGCTCAGATTCGCCTGCAGTCTTCCACCAGGTTGCCAAGTTACCAAGTTTGCAGCGTCTTCCAAGAGTACTCACATCTCAGGTGCTCCATGAGTTCTCTCACACACCCTCAGTTTTTTTTTTTTTTTTCACAGTCACAGTTCATAAGCTCCCACACATCACTAGGTCCTAACCTCCTTTTATTTCTCGCACCAGAATCAGGTTTTTCTGCTTGGCTGAGGGCGGGCATAGCCCTGAGGTAGTACAGCTTTTACATATGTCCAAAATGGTGCCTGCTCTTTGTCTTGCTCACCTTTGTAAGGTGAGTGGAGAGAGAGAATCATGTCCATACTGGTCCCTTTTATTTTATTTTATTTTATTTTATTTTATTTATTTTATTTATCTCTTTTAGTTAGCCTAGTGGACTTTCCCCCATAGGGCCTTAAGGCTCATTCCCTCTAGGCTCTTCCTGCAACTTCCCTGCCAGTGTCTTCGGCTACTGAAGTTTTGTCTCACCTCCCTTTCCAGCACTGGCGTGTAGACTCGGCAGCTGGGGTCCCGAGCCATGGGCACCCGTGCCCTCCACATAGGTCCACCATGTCCCACTAGTTCTGGAAGAGTTTCTTCTGCAGTTTTTTCCCCCTAACTCTTCCCTGAAACTACAGTATCTCCACTTTTACTTTTTTTTTTTTTTTATTTTTTTTTTGACAGGCAGAGTGGACAATGAGAGACAGAGACAGAGAGAAAGGTCTTCCTTTGCCGTTGGTTCCCCCTCCAATGGCCGCTGCGGCCGGCGCGCTGCGGCCGGCACACAGCGCTGATCCGATGGCAGGAGCCAGGAGCCAGGTGCTTTTCCTGGTCTCCCATGGGGTGCAGGGCCCAAGCACCTGGGCCATCCTCCACTGCACTCCCTGGCCACAGCAGAGGGCTGGCCTGGAAGAGGGGCAACCGGGACATAATCCGGTGCCCCGACCGGGACTAGAACCCGGTGTGCCGGCGCCGCTAGGCGGAGGATTAGCCTAGTGAGCCGCGGCGCCGGCCTCCACTTTTATTAAACTATCTTTTCCTGGACTATCAGTCTGCTCCCTTCCTATTCCACCATCTTGGAGGACTCCTGCCTCCTGTATTCTAATAGTCCTTCTTGGTAGCTCAAGGAAGTTTTGCCAGGATCTCGGTAAAAAGGATGAAATAAATTGTATTTCAGGAGAAAAGTGCTTTGTGTAGTGTCACATGATTTGTAAATAGCCAGCACCTTAACTTCTGCCTAATGTTCTCTATCTTGCCACACTTAATTAAAAAACATTTATTTTTCAGATCCATTTCAGAAATTGTCACCAGTTCAAATAGTACTGCTTTAGAAAACTTTCATGAGCATGTCTTCCCTTTTGCTACTAAAGCTATGTTTGGAGTGTATGACTTCAAAAAGCATATCATGAGGCTGGTGCTGTGGCACAGCAGGTTAATGCTCTGGCCTGAAGTGCCCACATCTCATATTGGCACGGGTTCAAGACTCGGCGGCTCCACTTCTGATCCAGCTCTCTGCTATGGCCTGGGAAAGCAGTAGAAGATGGCTCAAGTCCTTGGGTCCCTGCACCCATGTGGGAGACCTGGAAGAAGCTCCTGGGTCCTGGCTTTGGTTGGTGCAGCTCCGGCCATTGCAGCCATTTGCAGAGTGAGCCATCAGATGGAAGATCTCTCTCTCTCTCTCTCTGCGTAAATTTGACTTTCACATAAATACATCTCTAAAAAAAAAAAAAACAAAAAGCATATCATAAAAATTTTCCCCCTTTCAGTAATTTCTTCCTGAAGAACATGCAGTATACATGCAGCTACAGAAAATTGCTGTGAACCTTTATCCTGCCTTCTGAGATAGCAAAATTATATTAAATTAGATTTCATATGATAAGAAGCTTCTTAAAATATAAACCAAATGAACACAATGACCATATATAAGCCGAAATGTGAAGAACAACCTTATGGTCTCCAGATAATTTATTTTTATGAATCCCAGGACTTTTTTTTTTTTTTTTTTTTTTTTGAGTAGCAGCTTTTCTAAGGTCTAATTGATAGGCAAAGATTGTGTTTATAGGAGCTTTTTTCTAAGTTTTTTAAAAAAAATATTTGAAAATATTGTATATAGAGGAGAGACCCAGAAAGATCTCCCTTCTGCTTGTTCACATCACAGATGGCTGCATTGAGCAGTGCCAGGAAAGAATGAGGTCAGGAACCAAGATCTTCACCTGGATCTCCCACATTGGTAGCATTTGCCCAAGTATTTGGATCATCTTCCATTGCTTTTCTCAGGCCATCAGCAGGAAGCTGGATCAAAAGCAGAAGAGCCAGAACATGAACCAGTGCTCATATGGGGTGCTTGTATTGCAGACGGCAGGTTTACTTGCTATGTGACAATGCTGGCCCTGTTTTATGGGAACTTCCAAATGAAATTTTGAAGTTGTATGCATTGTAGTTTGCATGTAATTCAATTTTCTGCCATACTTACTGATATATATCAGCATTTGATGTAGGACAAATCAGAAAACACAATGGCTTAACAAATAGCCAGCTGATTTGCAGTTCTGACTCTGTGTTTTGGGCTGTACTCAGCTGGGCAGTTCCTATGATCAGTCCAGGAGCAGAAATGAGAGTTCAGCCATTTGGGGAACTGATTGAGGGTTCACTTAAGTGTCTGGGGTTTGTGGTGAATCTTGGCTATGTATTATCTCTTTTTTTCTTTTTTTGACAGGCAGAGTTAGTGAGAGAGAGAGAGACAGAGAGAAATGTCTTCCTTCCATTGGTTCACGCCCCAATGGTCAGCATGCTGTGCTGATCCAAAGCTAGGAGACAGGCACTTCCTCCTGGTCTCCCATGTGGGTGCAGGGCCCAAGCACTTGGGCCATCCTCCACTGCCTTCCCAGGCCATGGCCGAGAGCTGGACTGGAATAGGAGCAACTGGGTCAGAACCAGCACCCCAACTGAGACTGTCACCTGGAATACCAGTGCCACGGGCGGAGGATTAACCTAGTGAGCCACGGCGCCAGCCTACATACTATCTCTTCAACAGGCAGGCCCCAGGGTTTTTCAGAAGATAACTGTCAGAAAAAGAAAATCTGAGAAGGCAAATACTTTACAAATTGTCTATTTCTGGGGCTGGTTCTGTGACATAGCAAGTAAAGACACCGCCTGCAGTGCCAGCATCTCATATGGGTGTCAGTTCATGACTCGGCTGCTCCACTTCTGACCCAGCTCTTTGCTACAGCCTGGGAAAACAGTAGAAGATGGCCCAAGTCCTTTGGCCCCTGCTCCCTTGTGGGAGACCTGAAAGAAGCTCCTGGTTCATATCTTTGGATCTACACAGCTGCAGCCATTGCAGCCATCTGGGGAGTGAACCTGCAGTTCAAAGGCCTCTCTTTATTCCTCCTTCTCTCTCTCTCTCTCCCTCTCTCTCTCTCTCTCTCTTCTCTGCCTCTCCTTCTCTCTTTGTGTAACTCTTTCATATAAATAAATATTTTAACAAATTGTCTATTTCTATCACATTTACTGGTATCTCATGGGGTAAATCAATTGAAATGGTGAAATTCATGGTCTTTTTCATAAAGATTTATTTATTTATTAGAAAGAGTTATACACAGAGAGAGGGAGAGGCAGAGAGAGAGAGATAGAGAGCTCTTCCATCTGCTGGTTCACTCCCCAGTTGGCTGCAATGGCCAGAGTTGTGCCAATCCAAAGCCACGATCCAGGAGATTCTTCTGGGTCTTCCACATGGGTACAGGGGCCCAAGGACTTGGGCCATCTTCTACTGCTTTCCCAGGCCATAGCAGAAAGCTGGATCAGAAGTGGGGCAGCTGGGAATCAATCCAGTGCCTATATGGGATGCCAGTCTGCAGGTGGCAGTTTTACCACTAGGCCACAGTGCCAGCCCCAATCCAGGGTTTTGTGAAGGGATGAATACAGGGAAAGGTGCTACTTGGAATCATTACTGGTAAAGTGCACTGCATTAAATATACATTATGTGTATTTGTTAACTTTCTTTAGTATAAACTTTAATAACAACATAAGGTTTATCTCTGATAACATTATTCATTTGAATACTCAACTTTTCTTTTTCCTTTTACATTATTATTTTACAAAATTTGTAGATAATGCTTTTGTTAAACCAATGCTAACTTCTGTTTAATCTTTGCCACTTAATACAGGTGGGTGCATTTTCCTATGTATTTCTATTTTTAGAGGTTTATTCCTCCACAGTGAAGCTGATGTTTTCTTGGTTAATGTATTTATTATTCTTAATTCATTCTATTATATCCTTTTTTTCCCCAATGTTCAGTGCAGAAGGAAACCAGAGGGTTTTTTTTTTTTAAGATTTCATTTATTTATTGAAAGAATTGCAGGGAGAGAAAGTCTTCTATCTGCTGGCTCACCCTCCAAATTACTGCAAAGGCCAGAGCTCAGCCAATCCAAAGCCAAGACCCAAGAGCTTCTGGGTCTCCCATGCAGGTGCAGTGGCCCAGGGACTTGGACCATGTTCCACTGCTTTCTCAGGACATAGCAGAAAGCTAGATTGTATGTTGAGCAGGCAGGACTTGAACCAGACCCCATATGGAATGCTGGCACTGAAGGCAGCAGCTTTACCCATTATGCCACAGCGTTGGCCTCCCGAGTTTTCTTTGAACTCCTGCCATTCACCTTCTCTCCCTGGTATGATTCTGGGTCCTCCACATGTTTCTAAGAGGAAAGAAAATTAATATATCACCTGTAAGTGGTTTTTTTTTTTTAAATTATTCCCCAGCTTGTCAGTACTCATTTTAGGTGTTTAATGCTAGTTTGTTTATTTAATTTTTTTAGATTTTTTTTATTTATTTGAAAGAGTTACAGAGAGGCAGAGGGGGAGAGAGAGAGAGTCTTCCATCTGCTGGTGCACTCCCTAGTTTGCCACATGGCCAGAGTTGCACTGATCCAAAGCTAGAAGTGAAGAGCTGCTTCTGGGTCTCCCACATGGGTTCAGGGGCCCAAGGACTTAGGCCATCTCCTACTGAATCCCCAGGCCATAGCAGAGAGCTGGATTGGAAGTGAAGCCACTGGGACTTGAACTGGCACCAATATGGGATGCCAGCACTGAAGGCAGTGGCTTTACCTGCTAGCCACAGTGCCAGTCCCAGTATACTAGTTAATTAAATTGGAAAATATGGGGCTGGCTCTGTGGCTAAGTGAGTTAATGCCCTGGTCTAAAACATCGACATCCCATATGTGCACCAGTTTGAGACCCAGCTGCTCCACTTCTGCTCCAGCTCTCTACTATAGCCTGGGAAAGCAGTGGAAGATGGCCCAGGTCCTTGGGTCCCTGAACCCATGTGGGAAACCCAGAAGAAGCTTCTGGTTCCTGGCTTCAGATTGGTGCAGTTCCAGCCATTGCAGCCAACTGGGGACGGAACCAGCAGATGGAAGACTTCTCTCTCTCTCTCTGCCTTTCCTCTCTCTGTGTAACTCTGACTTTCAAATAAATAAATAAATCTTTACAAAATTTTAAAATAGAAAAATAAACATAAAATTTGTTCTCACAGAATATACAGAAATGAATTATGAATTTGGCATGATTATGAAACATTACTGTCATCTATAATAATGCAGTTTGGTCTCTTGTCTTTCTGTTGCTATAGCAAAATATATATTTGTTACATGAATTGAGTTGAAACTAAGCACAGTGTGCTACATTTTTGGGGTCATGTCTGAAACATTCTACACATAGAAGATGTACTGAACAGTGTTTTAGTGCTACCTATGAAGTAAACACTTAGCATTCTGCAAGAGGAAGAGTTACCTAGTGCTGGAACACAAATCAGTTAAGTTTGTTTTCGAATTGTTAGAGTAATGGAGTCCTTAATACCTTTGAGAAGCTGAATTGGATTCTGGAATAGGATAAGGAATGTGTGGAGAAAAGAGTCTACTGGAGGCTCATTTATTTTTTTAAGATTATTTATTTGAAAGGTGGACTTGCAGAGATTGGGAGAGACAGGGAGACAAAAGGATATATCTTCTTTCTAGTGTTCATTCCCCAAATACCCACAATGGCTGGGACTGGGCCAGGCCAAAGCCAGGAGCCTGGGACTCCATGGGTCTCCCACATTGGTGGAAGGGTCCAAATACTCAGGCCATTTTCACTGCTCTTTCAATCACATTAGTAGGGAACTAGATTGGAATTGGAGCAGCAAGGACTCAAGTCTTCTGTTTACATGGGATGCCAGCATTGATGGTGGAGGCTTAGCCTGCTGGATCACAATTCTGGTGACTATTGCAGGTTCTGAAATGAATCTCTAAGCATTTTTCTCAGTGAGTCACAAATGCAGATTGTACTGCAGACATTCCCAGGTTCTCTTTTTGGGCAAATAATTCCATTGCTTTCATTTAATTATGTATAATGTCATTTCAAATGTTTATCATTTGAATGCTTTGGGAAAGTATTTCCATTGCTTTCACTTTAATTAGGTATAATGTTATTTCAATTGTTTATCACTAGAATAATCATAGACAAGGGCAAAAGCTAATTTGTATTCTTTGTCTTACCTGTATTTTCTCTTTTACTTAAAAAAATATTTATTAGCTTGATAGAGAAAAAAGTTGATGGACTGAGAGATAGAGAGCTTTGATACTTTAATTCACTTCCTAGATAACCATACCAAACAGGTGGGGCAGGACTGAAGCCAGGATTGGGGAATGGAATCTAGGCCTCCTTCATTGGTGACATCACCATTGCTTCCCCAGGTTTGCATTATCTGGGAGCTAGAAACTAGAGCTGGCATTGGAAATCATAGACACTCTGAGGTGGCATCATAAACAACACTAAGCTAAATGTCTGCCCTGTCTTTTAATATATTTTTTCTCTGACATATTGGAAATGATATGCATGGTGTTTTCCTGGAAATTGTTTTCTGTTCATTCCCATCGTAGTTTCACTGATGGTTTCTTGCCTTTTTTCTCAATGCTTCTACATACTTCTCCTTAACATTGCCCAGTCAAGAGTCAGTATTGCCCCTCTTCTAGCCTGCTGTGCAATTCCCCTTGACAGATGTGGCCTTTGTGATTTGAACCTCCTGTTTCCCTCCAGCTTGGGCATGTCTCACAGCCTGTAGATCATGGGTTTGACTCTGTTGAATGCTCCGTGTAGCTTTCTAAACACTCAACAAGTCTAATGTGAAACCATATCCTTCCTTTTTTCCTTCATATCCATACACAACTGTCAGTGTTTGTTTTGTGACAGAGTTAACATGTTGACTGGAAGTGTATTATTATAGGTGATGACAGCATTTGAAGACCTGGCTGTGTACTTTACGTGGGAAGAATGGCAGAAAATGAACAATGCTCAGAAAATCCTGTACAGAGATGTGATGCTGGAGACCTACAGCAGCCTGTTCTCCTTGGGTGAGTGACACCCATCACATGCCCAGTGATAACATTTTCTTGCTATTTGACAAATAAGGAAACACTTTATAATGTTTAATATTGGGCAGGATTAGAATTTGAGTCCATGAATAATCCGAATATCTACCATCTAACAAAAGATTCAAATTGGAACATTTGTTGCATAGCTCCTGAACCAAGCTGTAGTCCTTTAAATAACCCAAGATAGTGATTTTACAAAGTCTTACTTTGTTTCCATTAATAGGGCACTGCATTACCAAACCTGACTTGATCTTCAAATTGGAGCGAGGAGAAGAGCCATGGATCGTGGATGAATGCTTGAATCTGAGCCTTTCAGGTCAGTCTGCACATAAGAGACAGGGAGGCCAAGGCAGAAAGTGTGCAGATGTTGACTGGTGTTCTTTCCATGAATTTTTCTCAAGCCTTACTCCTGATGACAGCTGGTTTTGTGCATCAGACACAGGCATTTAGAGATACCAATATCTTTCTAATTTTTGTTCTTAGTGAAGATGTCCTTTGATTAAAAAAAAAAATCCAGTCATTTTCTGATGTTACTAAGGCTTTTATCTAGGTTTGATACATTCCCCCAATTCTAACTTGTCCTTCTCCACACTTTCATACCTTTTCCTTCATGCACTTATTAGTTCCTTCAGTGCTTGTTAATTAGGCAACATACAGAAACTTATTTTTTTTTTAGGATTAATTTTTCTGTTTGTTTTTGGTTTTTTTTTTTTTTTTTTTTTTTTGACAGGCAGAGTGGACAGTGAGAGAGAGAGACAGAGAGAAAGGTCTTCCTTTTGCCGTTGGTTCACCCTCCAATGGCCACTATGGCCAGTGTGCTGTGGCTGGCACACCATGCTGATCCAAAGCCAGGAGCCAGGTGCTTCTCCTGGTCTCCCATGTGGGTGCAGGGCCAAAGGACCTGGGCCATCCTCCACTGCACTCCTGGGCCACAGCAGAGAGCTGGCCTGGAAGAGGGGCCACTGGGACAAAATCCAGCACCCCGACTGGGACTAGAACCTGGTGTGCCAGTGCCGCAGGCAGAGGATTAGCCTATTGAGCCACCACAGCCTGTTTCTGTTTTTTTTTTTTAAAAGATTTATTTATTTATTTGAAAGTCAGAGAGAGAGAGAGAAGAAGGAGAGGCAGAGAGAGAAAGAGAGGTCTTCCATCCACTGGTTCACTTCCCAATTGGCTGTCGTGGCTGGGGCTGTACTGATCTGAAGCTAGGAGCCAGGAGCTTCTTCCAGGTCTCCCATATGGGTACAGGGGTCCAAGTACTTGGGCCATCTTCTACTGCTTTCCCAGGCCATAGCAGAGTGCTGGATCAGAAGTGGAGCACCTAGGACTTAAACTGGTACCCATAAGTGATGTTGGCACTGCAGGTCATGGCTTTACCTGCTATGCCACAATGCCAGCCCCCAGAAACTTATTTCTAACTCATTGCTCAGATTGCGTTCCCACTCATGATTTTGCCCAGGCATAGAACTTGCTCAGGACTGAATCAATAAATGTGAACTCTCTCTTTCTTAGTCTCTTTCTTTTTTTTCCTCTGTTCCTCTCAAATAAATAAGAAAATTATAGTCTGTTGGAAACATTTGAGGAGTGAGCCTACAGTTGGCAAACCTCTTTTTCAGTCTGTCTTTATCTCTCATTCTGTCTCTCTGACTCTCAAGTAAGCAAATAAGTAAATGCTAAAAGATGGTCATGTGGCTGGCGCTGTGGCACAGTGAATTAACACCCTAGCATGAAGCACCAGCATCCCATATGGGCACCAGTTTGGGTCCCAGTTGCTCCACTTCCAATCCAGCTCTCGGCTATGGCCTGGGAAAGCAGTAGAAGATGGTCCAAGTCCTTGGTCCTCTGCACCAGAGGGAGACCCAGAAGCAGCTCCTGGCTCCTGGCTTCAGATCAGCACAGTTCTGGCCATTGTGGCCAACTGGGGAGTGAACCATTGGTTGGAAGACCTTACTCTCTCTTTGCCTCTCCTCTCTCTGTGTAACTCTGACTTTCAAATAAATAAATAAATCTTTAAAAATAAAACATGGTCATGAGTAAGCCTCTGTGCTGTGACATCAGAAATTATGAAGCTAGGAATGACACTGTGGTACAGTGTGTTAAAACTCCAGCCTGCAACAGTAGCTTTGCATATTGGTGCCAGTTCAAGTCCCAGCTAGTCCTCTTCTAATCCAGCTCTCTGCTAATGCACCTGAGAAAAGAGCAGAGGTTGCCCAAGTCTTTGGCCCCCTGTACCCATGTGGGAGACAAGAAAGACACTCCTGGCTCCTAACTTCATTTTGGCCCAGCATTGGTTATTGTGCCCATATGGGGAGTGAACCAGCAGATGGAAGACTTCTCTCTGTCTCTCTATAATTCTAGCTTTCAAATAAATAAAGTAAATCTTTGAAAAAAAGGAAATCATAAACTAAGCATGAACTTACATAAAACATGAAAATAAGTGATCCTAGACTCACCAAGAAAATAATGAGATTTTGAGACCCAAGGTCAAGTAGCCTCATGGGGTTATGTTGAGTGACTCAGATTTCTTTAAGGGTGGAGTTTGAAGTATGATTTCTCTCTTATTTTTCAGTATCATTGAAAATAAGCAAATAAAAAGATAAGAAAAGCATAGGAAATGAAGCTTTCAGGGAAATAGGAGGCAACTTATCAAAAGTCTCCTGAAATTCAAATTATCACACAGGAATGTTTCTAGAAAGAATTTAGAGGAGGTAACCAGCACTGATGATTTCAGAATGAGTTATAAAACACTTTTCAAAGAAGATGAGCACATCCCGATTTGCAGAAACAAATTCTTCAAACTGATTGGGAGTGTTTAACTAAAGTGGTATATTGGGAATTTTCTGTACCTGTTGTACTTCTGAGAAGCTGAAGGTGTTGGGTGTCCTTAGGAATTTGGGGAAGCTGTCATAGAGTAGAGACAAAGTCATTTTTCATTTGAAAAATCCCACAAATGATGTTTACCTAGGAAGACTGAGCATGAGACACTCATAGATTCAAATCCTACTCCTTAAATGTTGTCCTGCTTAAAGTACAGGCACATTTCACTCTTCTCCACCTGCAAGTAAATGATCAGTGAAACTTTTTCATGTTTATGGTTGAGATATCAGAGAAGCAAAAAGCACACAATTTTTATAAAAATAAACTGGAGAAAAAGCACAGGGGAAAAAATGGTTGCTAGGTAGTGGGTAAATATTTTTATTAAATATTTGCCCATTCTTTAAAATATTTTATAGTTATTTCATCTTTGTGAAAGGCAGAGTGATAGTGAGAGAAGAGAGAGAGAGAGAAAGAGGTCCTCTATTAGCTCACTTCCCAGATGCCTGCAACACTTAGGTCTAACTAGTCTGAAGCCAAAACTCTAGAATCCCTCTAGTCTTCCCTGGTTTCTCACAGGTTCCCAGGCACATGAACCATTATCTGCTTCCTTCCAGTTTACATAGGCAGAGAGCTGTACTGAAAGCAGAGTAGCCGGGGCTCAAACCGACACTGTTTTGAGATGCAGGCATCCCACACATCAGCACAAAAGTCATTCTACCATCCTTAACAAATTCCCATAGTAAAAAGGATCATGTTTGAACATTGGGAAACCTCATGGTATATTAATGTATTAAGGAGAAAAACATAATGGTCACAAATAAGTACCTCATACTGATTTTGTGAAAATCTTATGCCACTTGGATAACAAGTAACTTCATTCCCTTTACATGAGTATGCCAGGAGAAACAGTTACATGTGATTCAGTGACATGATTGCTTTTTTCTCATTTCAGTGGTCATGAAAAGGGATGACCTGATTAGGATCAACCAGGAAAGTCAGGACAAAAATCTGAATCAGGATTTTATGAAAAATAACAAGACATCAGCTCTCAAGAGAATTGAATTAAGAAAAACACTTAGTTTAAATTCAAGCCATGTTCCAACACTGATTATTAAAAAGGGAATCTATTCAGGATTAAAGCCTGAGGAATGCAATAAATGTCACACTGTGTATCCCCCCAGTGGGCCTGATCAACTACAGGCTGGAGAGAAATTTGATAACACTAAGATACCTGGAAAATCTCTCCAGTTCTGTGAGCCTCTTAATCAGCTTGATAATATTCACATCATGAAGCAGCCATTTGGGCCCACTGGACAAGCAAAACTCTTCACAAGAAAGATGTTCTGTAAATCTGAGAGGGTTCATATGGCAGAAAACTGTAATAAGTCAACTGTCACTTTTGGAAAAGCAAAGCAAATAGAAAAAGCTATCCATGAAAATTCTAGCCTCAATATGCATCAACAAACTCACACAAGAAAGAAATTTTATAAGTACATTATGTATGTTGAACCTGTCATTCACCAGTCACATCTTGCAATAAACCAGAGACTAAATACAAAGGAAAAACTTTACACATGTAAACCTTGTGGAAAATCACTCAGTTTTAATTCACCTTCTGAATGTAATGACTTTGAAAAAGCCTTTGGACAAAATTCAGTCCTCAGGAAACATCAGCAAATTCACACAGGGGAGAAACCTCATAAATGCAATGACTGTGGAAACGCCTTTGGACACAAGTCAAACCTCATGATACATCAGCGAATTCATACAGGGGAGAAACCTCATAAATGTAATGACTGTGGAAAAGCCTTTGGACACAAGTCAAGCCTCATCATACACCAGCGAATTCACACAGGAGAGAAACCTCATAAATGTAATGACTGTGGAAAAGCCTTTGGACACAAGTCAGCCCTCCTCATACATCAGCGAATTCACACAGGGGAGAAACCTCATAAATGTAATGACTGTGGAAAAGCCTTTAGACAAAAGTCAAACCTCATCATACACCAGCAAATTCACACAGGAGAGAAACCTCATAAATGTAATGACTGTGGAAAAGCCTTTGGACAAAAGTCAGAGCTACTCATACACCAGCGTATTCACACAGGGGAGAAACCTCATAAATGTAATGACTGTGGAAAAGCCTTCGGACACAAGTCAGTTCTCAGGAAACATCAGCGAATTCACACAGGGGAGAAACCTCATAAATGTAATGACTGTGGAAAAGCCTTTGGACGAAAGTCAAACCTCATTGTACACCAGCGAATTCACACAGGGGAGAAACCTCATAAATGTAATGACTGTGGAAAAGCCTTTGGACAAAAGTCACAACTCATAATACATCAGCGAATTCACACAGGGGAGAAACCTCATAAATGTAATGACTGTGGAAAAGCCTTTGGACAAAAGTCACAACTCATAATACATCAGCAAATTCACACAGGGGAGAAACCTCATAAATGTAATGACTGTGGAAAAGCCTTTGGACAAAAGTCACAACTCATCATACATCAGAAAATTCACACAGGGGAGAAACCTCATAAATGTAATGACTGTGGAAAAGCCTTTGGACACAAGGCAGGCCTCAGGAAACATCAGCGAATTCACACTGGGGAGAAACCTCATAAATGTAATGACTGTGGAAAAGCCTTTGGACACAAGTCAGCCCTCCTCATACACCAGCGAATTCACACAGGGGAGAAACCTCATAAATGTAATGACTGTGGAAAAGCCTTCGGACACAAGTCAGTTCTCAGGAAACATCAGCGAATTCACACAGGGGAGAAACCTCATAAATGTAATGACTGTGGAAAAGCCTTTGGACGAAAGTCAGACCTCATTGTACACCAGCGAATTCACACAGGGGAGAAACCTCATAAATGTAATGACTGTGGAAAAGCCTTTGGACACAAGTCAGCCCTCCTCATACACCAGCGAATTCACACAGGAGAGAAACCTCATAAATGTAATGACTGTGGAAAAGCCTTTGGACACAAGTCAAACCTCATGATACATCAGCGAATTCATACAGGGGAGAAACCTCATAAATGTAATGACTGTGGAAAAGCCTTTGGACACAAGTCAGCCCTCCTCATACACCAGCGAATTCACACAGGGGAGAAACCTCATAAATGTAATGACTGTGGAAAAGCCTTTGGACAAAAGTCAGTTCTCAGGAAACATCAGCGAATTCACACAGGAGAGAAACCTCATAAATGTAATGACTGTGGAAAAGCCTTTGGACAAAAGTCACAACTCATCATACACCAGCGTATTCACATAGGGGAGAAACCTCATAAATGTAATGACCATGGAAAAGCCTTTTTCTATAAATTATACTCACATCAAAACAATTCACACAGGGCAGAAACCTTATTAATCTAATAAGTGTGGAAAAGCCTTTATAAATCATATGTTATAAATCATAGCTCATATCACACCACAGAATTCACATCAGGGAGAAACTTCATGAATGCAATGACCATAGGAGTCACTGTGCATTAACTTCCCATGCAGGACCTTAAGATTATGCTTAAAAAACAGAGGGGAGAGTATGGTACCCCCACTATGAGTGTGTTAACTTTGCTCCTTTCACCGTAAAGTTCTTACAGGTCTCACCCCCTGGAGAGCCACCAGCAGTGAGACACTGGAGACCTTTCACAGGTGCAACCCAATTGCCTCTGGTTTGATGGAGGGACCCAACCACCCAACAATGGAAGGGGCCTGATCCCCTCATAATGATGGGCAAAGGTTTTGCTTGTGCTTTCCAGAGATCACTCTGCAGCCTGTGTGGATAGCAACCTGAAATGCCAAACCCTGGACCCAGTCTCTGAAAGCTGACCCTCTACAAACCAACTTCAGCACCTTTCCCTGAACAAGCCATTCATAGAAAGATCCTCTTCAGATGGGCTGCAGCTTAAATGGAAGGGACCTTACCAGGTGCTACTGAACATGACTACCTCAGTAAAATTAGGATTAATGTCTACCTCTCAAGTCCTCACAGGTGTACTCAAAAGACATGCCTGATTATTCCTGTAAGCCAGAGATCTTAAGCAAAAAGGAAAGTAAAGCCTTTGCTTTCCTCACATCAAGAGTGCTGCACCTGAAGGCAAGCATGGTGTACCTGCCTCTTTGATTCTCTCTGTTATTAACAATAAAACTCCTATTGTGTTCTTCTAATATAATTCTCTATACTCAAGTTAAATGGGTTTATAATGTATCACCATCC
Organism: Oryctolagus cuniculus; assembly: GCF_051225735.1. Taxonomy (NCBI): domain Eukaryota; kingdom Metazoa; phylum Chordata; class Mammalia; order Lagomorpha; family Leporidae; genus Oryctolagus; species Oryctolagus cuniculus. The sequence continues at coordinate 1,592,702 of NC_142873.1, read as the reverse complement.
ACTATCTGGGAGTCTGTAGGATGTGGTCTTTTCATCTTAAAGGGGTACTCCACTTACAATTGGTCATGTTCCAGTTTTGCTCATATGAATTTACAAACTTATATGTTCCAGAACTCAACAACTTCTGGGAGTCACTGACCATGCAGGGGACACAGACATTGGTGGTGACCAAGATTGCTCCAGCTCACAAAGAGAATTTGTTAGATGAGATAGGCAAAGACTTCCAGACTGAGGACAGGCAGGCCCTGAACTACATCCCTCATAAACAGGAAGCAGCTATACAAGATGTGGTGATTCTACACCCTTCAACATCCCTAGGATTAAGGGAATGGAGTCTCTGAAGGGGGATGATGCAGGAAGTCATATATCATTAGACTTGAGAACTGGAAGGCTACGCCTTCATCACACTGTCCCTAGCCCCTGTGTGATCTCATGCCCCTGCTTTCCCATACCTGTGCATCGCCTGCCAATTACAAAGGCCTGAAACATGGTGGGCCTGGCCTTTTTCCCTTTGCCCTTCTTTTCCTCCCTGCCCTTAATCCCTGTGCTAGGCATTATTCAATTTAATTTAAAGCTTATTGTGGGCTGCGGCTTGTTGCCCTGCCACACTAAGCAGAGTCACACTTGCCCTAAAACAAAGGGGGGAGATGTGGGTGATCCTGTGAGACTTTCTGCCTAGCCCATGTGGCTAGCCTGACTGATGGTGGGAGGTGGGAGCCTCAGGCACATTTTCTCCCACCCCCACCTTCTGCCAATTAGGTAAACTGTTGCTGGGGGTGCTTCAGGCCCACCTGGAAAGCTACCCTAACTATGAGACCTTCAAGCTAATTGGAGATGCATATTGGTGCCAGTGTTGGTTCTATCCTATAGAGTTAGGGTTGCCCTGAATTAGTTATGCCCCTTCTGCCTGCCCTTTGAAAGTGTACATGGTCATTAATAAAGGTGGACATGTTCACTGAAGCCTGTCCCTGGTGCTTCCTGTGGAAGAACACCATTGCCTCACCCTCCCCGATGGTGTGGGCCTCACAGGACAAGTCCACAGCTCTTGGCCTGCTCCCTGCTTGGTATGGCCCCTACTTAATTTCCAAACTTTCTCCTTTAGATAGAGCCCTCACTCTCCTATGTGTTTCTCTCACTGAATAAAAGCTTAAAAACTCAGCTTATCATCTGGTCTATTTGAGCCAGTATTCAGAATTTGTCTCTGAATTCATGGCAAGAACCCACACAGATTATTAATTTCAGAAATATTAATAAGTGCTGAAGTCTCAGGGCCTAATTATGGAGTCTTTTATTTCTAAAAGCCAGTGGCTGCACAGGGGCGTGTGCTCTCCAAATCATACTGCCCTGAAGGAGCTCAAAGTTAAGCTTCTAAAGGCCAAAACCATATCTTGTTGAAGTTAATTACAAAGCCAAGCATTTGTTACAGGAGCTAGAGCAAGCAACATTATGCTTATCTTGGGGATATTAACAAGTTTCCCAGTACTTAATGTAAATAAACTTACAAAAAACCTCTCAGAAGATTAGTTTTGAGTAGCTAGCAGTTGTGGGACTGGTTAGAAAAAAAATAGAGGACAATCAGGGACAAAATGGAGTGATTCTGGTCAGGCCATAGATCATTTGCACTTGAAAATCAGTAAAACTTAGCCTGAGGATCTGCAGCACCTTCTGTATGGACCCACAGGCCCCTCTGACTTTGACCACCTTGACTTCAGCATGACCCTGGCATGGCTCCCCATTCTCTGTTACAGGAAACTGGGTTGCCAGCATCACTGCAGAGAACAAGGACAGACCCACAGTGACAGGTGGAGCCTGGAGCTGGAGTCTCTACAAGGGGCAAGGACCCATGGCAGTGTGGCCAGGAGTTCCCCATGTCTCACAGAGGACAGTGAGTGTGCCTCTGGTGGACTTCCTGTTGCAGGCAGAGGATTGCTCACTTCAGGACTGGTTACTACGTGAATCATGCTGGCTGTGAGGCCTTAGCTCCTTGCAAATTTTGGCTCATGCGTTGGCTGCCTAAAATTAATCTCAGATATGGTGAAGCAGGCCCCACAGCACTGCTCAGTTTACGGCATGGCCTCTGTCAGCAAGGATAGTGTCAACATAAAGAAGCCACACCACTGCCCCTGAGCCAAGCTCCCCAAAGCACTTGTCTGTCCTGATGTCTGAACACCAGCCTGTTTTCATAATCAATTTCATTGTGACAGGATGAAGACGTCAATAAAACTGGAGAAAAAGTGGGAAAAACTAATGTAATTCTACACACTTTTCAAAAGACAAAGAGGAAGAATACATCCGGACTAATCCAAAATGCAAACATTATCCAACTGCAATGATTGAAGAAATCAAATTTCCACATGAGCAGTAATATAAAAATCAAATTTTGAAACATCAAATAAATTTTGAAACAGGATATTCTTCAATAGGTGAATGTATGAGTAAACTGTGTTGTATCTCTGAGAGACCTGAGCCTGGATCAAGGCACAGCTATTTTAGAATAGGCCTCCATCTTGTAACTCGGGCCTGACCGAGCCCTGAACCCTGAAGCTCATGAAAGAAAAAATAAATGAACTCCCCTTGCAATAAGCCCCACCTAGCAACAGCCAATCATCAGATAGCAGGGAGATACCTAAAGTTTCAGGTGTCTTTTCAGGCACTTAAGGTAACTGATTATATCCTGAGATCCTGCAGTTTGGCACATATACCCTAGTGGCTCAGACCCTATACTTTAGCCAATCATTTTAAAAGGCATCAACCCCGAAGCCATCCCACCACTTTTAATAGGTCCATTCCTGCTGCTGGATGCACTAATCAATTTTAAGAGATGTTCTTTGAATTTCCCATGGAAGAGATGATTTGCTGAATGGTGCTAGAATGCATAGATTGTCTCTGAAAACCCTATAAAAACCCCATTCACTGAAGTTGGGGCTTTCAACCAGACCCGTGGCATCAATGACAGTTGATCGCCCAAGCCCAGACCTGCAATAAAACTCATGTGTTTTACAACAGTATAGGCTCCTTGGTGGTCTTTGGGGACAATCTAAGTGGGCATAACATATCATATGAAAAATTTTATTGCTAAAGGAAATGAGCTCACAAATCATGTGGTCCATTAGCATTTTATACCACATCCTGTTTCAACAGCCTGAACATGCAGATGAATATCTGTGAGATGGGATAACTTCAGTCAGAGTAAAGTTAAGTTTCAAGATAAAGTCTGGGACCTGGCACTGTGGTGTAGTGGCCTAAGCCTCTGCCTACAGTGCCATAATTCCATGTGGGCACCAGTTTGAGTCCCTGCTGCTGCACTTTTCATCCAGCTCTCTCCTTTGGCCTGGGAAAGCAGTAGAAGATGGCCCAAGTCCTTGGGCCCCTGCACCCAGGTGGGAGACTCGGAATGAAGCTCCTGGCTTTGGATTGGCCCAGTTCTGGCCATTTGGGGAGTGACCAGCAGATGGAAGATCTTTCTCTCTGTCTCTCTTTTTCTCTGTAACTCTACCTGTCAAATAAATAAATAAAATCTTTAAAAAAAAAACAAAAAGATAAAGTCTGCCTGATTTTTTTTTGGGGGGGGGGACAGGCAGAGTTAGACAGTGAGAGAGAGAGAGACAGAGAAAGGACTTCTTTCCATTGGTTCACCCCCTAAATGACCATTACAGCCAGTCCACTGCTGCAATCCAAAGCCAGGAGCCATGTACTTCCTCCTGGTCTCCCATGTGGGTGCAGGGCCCAAGCACTTGGGCATCCTCCACTGCCTTCCTGGGCCACAGCAGAGACCTGGACTGGAAGAGGAGCAACTGGGACAGCACCGGCACCCCAACTGGGACTAGAACCCAGTGTGCTGGTGCCACAGGCAGAGGATCAGCCCAGTGAGCCATGGCGCCAGCCTGAGTAGTAGTTTTACCATTAATTCACATAGTACAACACATTGAGGACAGAGATCCTACATGGGAAGCAGGTGCACAGTGATTCCCATTGTTGATTTAACAATTGACAGTCTTATTTATGATGTCAGTAATCACCCAAGGCTCTTATCTCCAGCTGCCAAGGCTATGGAAGCCTCTTGAGTTCACAAATTCTGATCTTATTTAGATAAGGCCATAATCATAGTGGAAGTTCTCTCCTCCCTTCAGAGAATGGTATCTCCTTTGATGGCCCATTCTTTCTGCTGGGATCTCACTCACAGAGATCTTTCATTTAGCAACCTGGTTATTTTTAAAGTAACAAGCTGATATAAGTGCATATGAAAATGCAAAGAATCTAGGATAGCCAAAATAACTCTGAAAAAATAATAAAATCAAAGGGATGATTTTTAAGTGTTATAAATTTATACTAACCTAAAGTGTGCTGTTGTCATACAGAAAGCCAGATGACTGGAACACAAAAGAGGTTCCAGAGAAGATCCAAACACAGTGAACAGGTTTTCTACATAGGCACTATTGCAGTGCAGGGGAGAAAGTATAGCATTTTCAACACTTGGTGTTAGCACAATGAGATACTAATTTCCAATAAAATAGCTTCTATTTACAAAATTGAAAATATGCCACAGATCTAACTGTAGTACTGGAAACTACAATACTTCCAGGAAAAAAAATCATAGAAGAAATTTTTTTTTTACTTTAAGTTAGGCAAAGATTTCCTAGATACAAGAAAAAATTAAAATCTATAATTGAGTACAGGGATAATTTACACTTAATCAAAGTCTAAAACTTCTTTTCTTCAAGACTTATTTATTTATTTGAAAGGCAGAATTACAGAGTGGCAGATGCAGAGAGAGAGATCATCCATCTGCTGGTTCACTCCCCAGATGGCCACAATGACCAGAGCTGGGCTGATCTGAAGTCAGGAGCCAATAGATTCTTCTGAATTTCCCATGTGGGTGCAGGAATCCAAGCACTTGGGCCATCTTCTACTGCTTTCCCTGGCTATAGCAGTGAGCTTGATCAGAAGTGGAGCAGCCAGGACTCAAAGTCATACCCATATGGAATGCCGGCACTGCAGGCAGCAGCTTTACCCACTATGCCACAGCATGACCCCAAAAAATTCTTTTCAAAATGCTGTTTAACAGCACTCTGGCCTCAGAATCAGCCCTTAAGGCATGTGGATCCGGCTGAAAAGCCCGTGAGAGTATTTCAGGCATGGAAAGCCAAGACACTCTGGCAAAAAAAAAAAAAAAAAAAAAAAAAAACTAAATGAAAGATCTCTGTGAGTGAGATCCCAGTGGAAAAAAAAGGTCTTCAAAGAAGGAGGTACCTTTCTCTGAAGGGAGGAGAGAACCTCCACTTTGACTATGACTGTCTAAATAAGATAAGAGTCGGAGAACTCAAAAGGCTTCCATAGCCTTGGAAACTCATGACTGGAGCATAGGGAGATTACTGATGCCATAAACAGGAGTGCAAATTTGTAAAGTCAACAACAGGAGTCACTGTGAACTTACTCCTCATGTAGGATCTCTGTCCTTAATGTGCTGTACATTGAGATTTAATGCTATAATGAGTACTCAAACAGTATATTTCACTTTGTGTTTCTATGTGGGTGCAAACTGTTGAAATCTTTACTTAATGTATACTAAACTGATCTTCTGTATATATAGAAAATTGAAAATGAATCTTGATATGAATGGGAAAGAGAGTGGGAAAGGGGAGGGTTGCGGGTGGGAGGGAAGTCATCGGGGGTGGGGGTGGGGGAAGCAAATGTAGTCCATAAGCTGTACTTTGGAAATCGATATTCATTAAATAAAAGTTAAAAAAAAATGCTGTTTAAAGAATGAAAGTCAAAGCAAAAAAAAATCCTTGAAAAATATACTATGAGACCAGCTCTGTGGCATAGTGGGTAAAGCTTCTGTCTAGAGTACCAGCATCACATATATGCACCAGTTTGAGTAGCAGTTACTCAACTTCTGATTCAGCTCTCTGCTACAGCCTGGGAAAACAATAGTAGATGGCCCAAATCCTTGGGCCCCTGCACCCTCATTGGAGATCTGGAGGAAATGCTTGGCTCCTGGCTTTGGATAGGCACAGTTCTGGCCATTGCAGCCAACTGGGCAGTGAATTAGCAGTTGAAAGATCTATCTCTCTCTGCCTCTCCTTCTGGCTCTGTGTAACTCTGACTTTCAAGTAAATAAATAAATCTTTTTTAAAAAAAGAAAAAGGAAAAATGTACCTGATAAATTAAATTTTATAGTGCAATACATAAGATGCCAACAAAACAACACTTAATTCTAAAATAGTAAGCATGTTAGAAATAGTTCACCACAGAAGACAGGAGAGGGAGCTGTTGTTTAATAATGGGTTAGAGCCATCTCCTACAATACTGGGATTCTATATGAGTGCTGATTTGAATTCTGGCTGCTATACTTCCAAACCAGTTATAGTAATGCTCCTGGGAAAGCAGCAGTGGACTCCACACATATTCTGACCCCTGGCACATATGTGGGAGACTGATATGCAGTGATCCTCACCAGAAAATCAGCGAGCCCTGAGTACATGCAACTTCCCACAGTGACTGCCCAAAGTCCCAGCCACACCCTGAGCCCTCCCACACAGCATCAGTGTTCTCACAGTCCCAGCACACAAGCCTCCCACAGTCATGAGCACCCAGCCCCCCATCAGTTCTCCCCACCAAATTCAAGTTTCTCTGCTCTGCTGTTTGCTGGGTGTGCAGACACTGGTGCATCTATTACATATGTCCAAAATGATGCCTGCTCTCTATCAGCTTGTTACAGAATGCCAGTTTCAGGGTGGTCAGGGAGAGAGAAACATGGCAGGTACACTGTCCTACCTAGGGCTCCTAGCTGGATTCCCACCAGGATCTTTCTGCAACTTTATCACCAGTGGCTTGGGTTGCTCCAGTCTGGTCTCACTTCCTGAGATGCTGCTGAGGTTCTTGGCTGCTGGGTTTCTGAGTTGTGCATGTCCACACCCTGCACATGGTCCACAGTGTCCCTCTAATTTGTGTGGAGTTTCCTCTGCCATTTTTTCCCTAACTCTTCCTTGAGACTGTACTCTCTCCACTTTTTTCATACTATCTTCTACAACAGTAAGCTCCCTCTATTCCTCCATCTTAATCCAATCCTTGATTTATTTTTTCTCAAGAAATTCATCAATAGGCTTTTACTCATCTGTTCAATTGCTTATTATTGGGTTCAACAAACACTTATTGAACAACCAATGCATGTCCATAATAGTCACGGTGGAAAGAAACATGGCTTTTAAATTTTAAAATTTTATAATAAAAATGGTAATCTGTGATAGATTGCCAATATTTTATTTTCTAAAGTACATATACCAAGTCTTCTCATTTTCCCTAGAGCATAAACAACTATTATACAGCACCCTGAAAAATCATAGCCGTTTATGATAACAGGGTCAATGACACTGTCATATATATAATGCTAAGGAATGGCTAAATTTTATCTCTCAAATTGCTTTTATTGGATGCATGCTTGTGAGAACACTATTAGAAAGGCTTGCTTGTGAGAACACTATTAGAAAGGCTTCACCCTAAGCTCATTTTCCCAACAGCACCTCCCTCCCTACAAACTGCCCTCTCTAACTTGGATTCTGTATCATCTTCACTCTCTGAAAAAGAATGCACCTGCCAACTAATGTGAAGAGCAAATCACTTCATCTCCTGTTTAGATGCTGTTTTTCGGACACTTGTGTGCTTCTACCTCCAAAAACAGCCACTCTGTCATTCAACAGTCACTGTTACGTCCTTCAACAAACAGGCACTAAAAAAAAAAAAAAAAAAAAAAAAGACAAGAGCAATCCCACACTTCATGAGTTTTGTGTCTTCCCAGAGCCTGTAGATTAAAATTCTCATGGCTAAGGTCACCAAGGAGTTGGATCAAGACAGACAGCATAGAGTTCCCTATTAAAAAAAAAAAAGGTCAGGTTTTCCTCTAACACATTTGTGTTAGCCAATTAAAATTTGTTAGATTATTAGATCAGCTACTTACTACATTAGGACAAAGAGATAACATAGCATCATGGAATGAATAAGAAAATGAACTTAGGATGCTGCTATTTTTTCCTTTTTTCATGGAGGCAGCTGGCAGTTTGAGGAAGAAAAGAGTTTGGACAAGAGTGCAAGCTCTGAACCAGCAAAAGCCAACCCTAGCTGAAAGAGTGATGGTCCACACCAAAAGTTCTTGCTTTTCAAAATTCAGAAGCAAGCTTCCCAGAAACTGAGATGCCCCAGGAAGAAAAGACAGCTAAAGAATCCAGTTAGGCTGACTCCAATGAGACAAGAAGAGAAACACATTTTTCAACATGATGCTTGAAGTATGTTCTCCACCTCATGAAGCATCTGTCCAGGGTCTGGTGCCTTATTGGTAATGTCAGCCATCAAACAGATGCCATACTTCCCCCCTAGCTGAACTGTAGCCATCATCATTCATCAGCTGGCATGTACCCTGTTCAGCAGCACTGAAGCCTATACCCCATCCCCAAGCCCTACTTCAACATCCCCAGCTTCTATAGCTGGATGGACCAGAGAGACTGGTAAGCCAAACTCGAGTGAAGACAAGGCACAATAAAAAGAAATATGGAGAAGTGTGTAATTCAGGTTTGAGTAGTAGAGACAACATTTGCTTAACTCACCAGTCTTGGTTCCAATCCAGGTCCTACAACATGTTAGTCTGTAACAAGACTTTGAGCCAATTATCTTGCTCCTCAGCATCTGTCTCCTCATCTGCAGAGATAAAACACCGACTTTGCAGAGCTACTATGAAATTTAAATACATGTGAAATTGGCCTTCAGAAAACAGTAATTAAAATTCTTATTTCTTTATTAAAAGACAATCCCAAATGCACATGAGGCAAGAATTATATTTTACTAGACACAAATCCTACAATATAACTAAGAATATAAAAAAATCAAATCTGAATAACATATAGCAGCCACTTTGATGCAGCAAAATATACATGCACATGCAACAGTTGTACAAATTCCCAGCTTAGGAAATCAGAATTATCTAAACAAAACTGATGTTAATAACCAAAATGTATGCTGAGTTCTGTTCATTTCTTCACCACAAATAAAGACCTTCCAGGATGTAATCAATGTCCTCATTTGTTTTCTCTAAGTTTGGGGGTGGTTAGGATCACTTCATTGGCCTCCTGGGGTTTTCAAGGAAACTGTTAGGGTAATTCTCAAAAGGAAAAGAACACCAAGTCTGTGGCAACCTCTCTAGTGACTCTCATACAGTAATACCACAGTATTACTAGAAATGCAGTGCTCTCAACAGCAGCTATCTCCTTTGGATTATTTACTACATTGAAAGCTCTAAGTAAGTAAACTTACACTTCTGCATAAAAAGGAATAATTATTACAAGAAACCATCAGAACTCTAAATGGAAAATAAAATTAATTTCATGAAAGTGAATTACAAAACCTAAAGCCCAAATTTGCAGCATAACCCAGTATTATCTTTCCAATAAAAAAAAAAAGTTAATTTTCAAGTGTCTACACTGAAGAGACTCCCACAGTTGCCTCATGTCATCCTTTTCCAGGAGTCCTAGGGAGGGAAACAAATGGCTAAATTATATTCAGAATGTCCTTAGTGTTTCTGTTTATTATCACATAAATTTATGATAGGTCAACTTTCAGTTCAGCATTTCAGTGTTCAGTTGTGCTAGAATATTTCATTTGTGGAGCAGGTATGTAACCTAGCAGTTAAGATGCCTGCATCCCATGTCAGAGGTCAGAGTACCTAGGTTTCATTTCTGGCTCTAGAACCTGGCTCAAGCTTCCTGATAATCCAGACCCTGGGAGACAGATAACTGCTCTTGCTACCCACCTAGGAGACCTTGATTGAGTGCCTTTTCTGCTGACCTAACCCCAAGTGTTTAGGCACTCATGGAGTGGACATGAAGAGTTTAGCTTTTTCATTACATTCCTATCTCTTTGTCTCTATGCCTTCCAAATTTAAAAAATGACAGTAATTCTATTTCTGAGCCATTTAATAAAGAATCACATCTAACCATGAACTATAAAGAAATTGAAGTTCTAAACAGAATTCTTTTTTTAATTTTTTATTTACATAAGGTGAACAAATCCCATGCATTTCATATGTACAGATTTAGGAGCATAGTAATACTTCCCACCAACTCTCACTCTTGCCCTAGCTCCCTTCTTCCCTCTTTCTTCTCTTCTTAATTTTTCTTTTAATTTTTACAATAACATACTTTTAAAACTCCACTAAGTAAAGAATTCAATAGATATCAAGTAAGAAAACCAATGTTCTTCAAGAGTATAGACAAGGGCAGTAAACAATATGCACATTTTAAAGTCTCAATTTTGCTAACATACGTATATTTTGTCACAGTAAATTTATAAAATATGTTTCAAGATTTGTACTGCCTACACATGCAAACAAAAGTATATAGAATAAACACAGCCTTCTCTACCAGATCACTTAAAGCACTGTAAAAACATATTGTAATTGATTAATTTTTAAAAGAAAACTTCTTAGAATTCCACATTCCTCAATTATCACCAACTTTTCTATTGCCTTTCTTAGTAAAAATGTTTTAAGTTCTCTGAACTTAACCATATCAGTAAAAATTCTATAGCAACTATCTATTGAAATGGTTCCTTAACAAATTCAATTATCAGCTACCTGTAAAGCATTCAAGGTCATTGATATAGTGAAATATTTTCTTGCTATGACCCAGGGAAGATACAATCTTGTTTTATTTCCAGAAAAGTTGTCACTGCTAACATTTTTGCAAAAGAAAATGACGGATTTAGTTTACCTTTTTTTATCCTGATCACATAAACAGTTTTCATCATTCACTTGTAGCAGACTCCTGTATTAAAATCAATTAACTGAGTATTTCATATAAAAAAACAATGAAGAAAAGCAATTAGCCTACTAATATAGACTGCATCTGTTGGTGTACTAAAGGTAGATATTTCTCATCTCTGGAAACATTTTTGAGGTAAACTTGATAGGATTTGTTTACAGACAAGAGAGGAGTTGTGAAAGAGATTAATCAAGAATTGCACTGTGGGCCAGTGCTGTGGCTCACTAGGCTAATCCTCCTCCTGCAGCGCTAGCAGCCCAGGTTCTAGTCCCAGTTGGGGTGCCGGATTCTGTCCCGGTTGCTCCTTTTCCAGTTCAGCTCTTCGCTGTGGCCCAGGAGTGCAGTGGAGGATGGCCCAAGTGCTTGGGCCCTGCAGCCACATGGGAGACCAGGAGGAAGCACCTGGCTCCTGGCTTCGGATCAGTGCTGCACGCCAGCTGTAGTGGCCGTTTGGAGGATGAACCAATGGAAGGAAGACCTTTCTCTCTGTCTCTCTCACACTGTCTATAACTCTCTCTCTCTGTCTCTCTCTCACTGTCTACTCTGCCTGGCAAATAAATATATAAATAAATAATTGCACTGTGGATCTCAGCACAGCAACTGCAGAAGCTGCCATTAACTCACATCAGGAAAACTACCTAAGGGACAGGTATGAGAAAGAATAACATTAATAATATTTTGGACCTGTTGGTATTTAAATACACAATAGATAATCAAAGAGAGGTCTCAGGCAGGCAGTGTGATATACCGATCTGAAATTAAGGAGGGGTTCCTGGGCTGGAGATACAAATTTGGAAACCATTAGTACAAACAAGGATGTAAAAGTCATTAGAAAGAATATCAAAGATTGAGCTCTACAGCACTTCTGTTTAAAAAGGAGTTGAGAAAAAAATCAAAAGAAACAGGCTATTATGGATACACCAGAAAAGCAATAGGAAAACCAGGTAAGTGATAGTTTTAATGCTTATTTCAGAATGTTTATGAGTGATAATGACCAGCATTTTCCATTTTTGATTTTTGAATGACAGCTGTTCTAACTGGGGTGAGGGGACTCACACTGTAATTTGTATTTGCATTTCCCTGATGGCAGTGATCCTGGAGTTTTTTCATCTGTCTGTTGGCCTTTTTTTTTTTTTTTAAGATTTATTTATTTATTTCAAAGTCAGGGTTACACACAGAGAGAAGGGGGGGGAGGCTTCCACCCACTGGTTCACTCCCCAAATGGCTGCAATGGCCAGAGCTGAACCAGTCTGGAGCCAGGAGCCAGGAGCTTCTTCTGGGTCTCCCATGTGGGTGCAGGGGCCCAAGGACTTGGGCCATCTTCTACTGCTTTCCTGGGCCATAGCAGAGAGCCAGATCAGAAGTGGAGCAGCCAGGACTTGAACCAGCACCCATATGGAATACAGGTATTGCAGGCGGTGGCTTTACCTGCTATGCCACAGTACTGGCCCTATGTTGGCCCTTTTTATTTCATCCTTTGAAAATGCTGGTTCCTGCCTTGGCACATTTTTAACTGGATTATTTTGTTGTTGTTGAGTTTCTGGAACTCCTTATATATTCTTGGTATTAATCCTTTATTGGATGCATAGTTTTCAAATATTTTCTCTCATTTTTTTGATTACCTCTTCACTTTGTTAATTATTTTCTTTTTTGTGAAACAATTTCTTAGATTGATGTAATCATGTTAGTCTATTGGTGTTTGTTTTATTACTTGTGCTTCTGCTATCTTATTCAAGAATTCATTGCTTAGGCCAATAGCCTTTCCCCTATGTTGTTCATTAGTAATGTGATGGTTTCAGGTATTGGGTTTAGATCCTTGATCCATTGTGATTCTTGTATAGGGAGTAAGATATAGGTTTGCTTTTGAACTACAGCAGTGGAAATCCAACTTTCCAAACATCATTTATAGAAGAGACAGAATTCATTTCTAAAATATTTATTTATTTAAAAGACAGAGATACGGGGTGGGGGAGAGAGAGAGAGACAGAGAAAGAGATTTTCAGTCTGCTGGTTCTCTCCCCAAATGGCTGCAATGGTCAGGGCTGGGCCAGGTAAAATCCAGAAGCACAGAGGTCCTTCTGGGTCTCTCACATGGGCTCAGGGACCCAAGGTGCATTAGAACAAAGGTGGATTGGAAATGGAGCAGCTGAGGCTTGAACCAGCACCCAGATGGGATGCAGAAACTGCAGGTGGAAGCTTGACATTCTATGCCCCAGAGCCAGCCCAGAAGCAGCTGAATTTTATCAAACTTTGAAGGAAGAACTGATCCCCATTCTTAAATTATTCAAAACAATTGAAAGGGATAAAATCAGTCAAAATCTATTCTTTGAGACAAGAATTAGCTCAATTACAAAAGCACAGAGATGCAATAAATAAGAACTACATACCAATATCCATAATGGATATAGATTCAAAATCCTCAACAAAATGGTATGAAATACATCAATAAAACCATCAATAATACATCAATAAGACCCCAAGTAGAATTTATTCAAAGGATTTAGGGGTAGTTCAACATATGCAAATGAATAAATATGTTATTTAAAATCAATAAAATGAAAAAGTCATTTGATTTTCTCGATAGATGCAGAGAACCATTTGATAAAATGACATCCTTTCATAATAAAAACTCTTAAAATTTGGGATAGAGGAAGCATACATTGACACAAGCAATATATGACTAAACCACAGGCAGCATCATATTGAATGAGGAAAAGCTGTGAGGAAGTTCACTAAGTCTGGAACCAAAGATGACCATTTTCATTATTATTTTTTCAGTAGACTTCTGAAAGTTTTAGTCAGGCATCAAGCAAAAAAAAAAAACAAAAACAAAAAAAAACAAAGTGATACAAGTTGGAAAGGAAGAATTCCAATTATCCCTGTTTGCAGATAATATAATCCTTTATATACAGGAACCAAAAGACTCCACTAAGAGACTATTAGAACTCATAATAGAATTAAGAAAATTTTCAGGATGTAAGATCAACACACAAAAAACCAGTGTCATTCTTATACACGAACAAGTCTCTGCCTGAGAAAGAACTGTAAGATTAGGCCCATTCACAGTAGAAAAAAAAAAAGACCCTTGGGATAAATTTAATCAAGAATGTGAAAGATCTCTACAATGAAAATTATAAAACCTTAATTAAAGAAACAAAAGACATAAAAATGGGAAAAATCTCTCATGTTCATAGAACAGAAAAAGTAATATCATCAAAATGTCCATACTACCCCAAGTAATTGATTGAGTCAAAGCAATCCTAATCAAAATACCAAGGACATTCTTCACGATTATGGAAAAAACTGATTTTAAAGTTCACATGGAAAAAAAGAAGACCCAATTACTCAATTTTAAGCAGAAACAAAGCTGGAGGCATCAGAATACCAGATTCCAAGACATAATCGAGGTCTGCTGTAATCAAACCAGCCTAGCACTGGAACAAAAATAGACATGTAAACAAATGGGACAGAATAGAAACCCCAGAAATGAACACACACATTGACAACCAACTAACATTTGACAAATGAGCTAAAATCACTCCCTAGATGCAAATATTTTGGAAGACAAATGAGGAAGCTATTTTGGAGAAGAGTTTTCTGTTGAGAACAATACTACTGACAGGTTATATTAAATGACATTGAAGAAATGACCTCTAATTTTATAAAAATAACTGTCAACCTGGAGAGAACAAATTTTGAATGGTCAAGGGAGTGGAAATTACTGGAATGAGTTAAGGACTAAAGGAAAAGGATATTTGAGACAATGCGTAAAGACAGTCCTTTCACAGTCATCATTGCTGAGTGACGTAATCATACACAATCTAATTTTACTTTATCTGAGTTTTCTAATCCTTAAATAACAGTTACAAATTATATTGGCAATACTTCAAAGCTTTTAAACTATGAAATGAATATATAGCAGTAACAGGCAGGTCAAGGTACTAAATGATACACATCTAAAGCTAAAGAATAAAACGACTTCTTCAAAAGTCTCAAATATGTATTATGTATACTATTTATCATCTTGCTTAGATTTGTAGATACCATAAAATGTTTGAAAATCTTAAAGACTTGGTAATTCTACCCTAGTCAAATATAAAATTTCTTAATCATATTTAAATTTTGAATTACTTAAAAAATAAAAGAAAAAAAGCAGAAAGAAACCTTATTTTGTAATTAAAGATTTGAAAGTTTTATTTGAAGTTTCACTTGAAAAATGTGGTGTGGCACACATCAGTATCCGTAAAATGGGTAATAACATGCATGCAAGATATTCTGAAAAAAACAAGATTCACCTCTTTTTGTAAATAAAGATTCATTGGAAATCAACCACATCTATTTACTTAAATCCCTTTAACTCAGGAACCTCATAGTACAAATGTTCTCAGATGTTGTCACAGGCTTGTTCTAGCTTTACTTGCAGCTTTGTATAGAGAATTATAATTCTTTTTTTTTAAGATTTTATTTATTTATTTGAGAGTTAGAGTTACAGACAGTGAGAAGGAGAAACAGAGAAGAAAGGTCTTCCATCCACTGGTTCACCCCCTAGATGGCCACTGCAGCTGGAGCTGTGCCAATCTGAAGCCAGGAGCCAGGAGCTTCTTCTGGTCTGCCAATGGGTGCGGGGACCCAAGGACTTGGGCCATCTTCTACTGCTTTCCCAGGCCACAGCAGAGAGCTGGATAGGAAGTGAAGCAGCCAAGACCTGAATCAGCACCCATATGGCATGCCAGTGCTTCAGGCCAGGGCATTAACCCACAGTATCACAGCGCTGGCCCAAGAATTATAATTCTTAAAAACATAGAGCTGCTGAAAACCCAATGAGAGCATTTCAGGCATGGAAAGCAAAGACACTGTGGCAAAAAAAAAAATGATCTACATGAAGAATCTCTGTGAGTGAGATCCCAGTAGAAAGAAGGGGCCATCGAAGAAGGATGTACTTTTCTCTTAAGGGAGGAGAGAACTTCCACTTTGCTTATGGCCTTGTCTAAATACTGACGGAGTTTGTGGACTCAAAATGCTTCCGTAGCCTTGGCAGCGCATGACAAGAGCCTCAGGTGATCACTGACATCATAAATAAGAGTGTCAATTGTTCAATCAACAACAGGAGTCACTGTGCACTTGCTCCACATGTAGAACCTCTGTCCTTAATGAATTGTACTATGAGAATTAATAGTAAAACTTGTCTTCAAACATTACTTTGTACTTTGTGCGTCTGTGTGGGTGCAAACTGTTAAAATCTTTACTTAGTATGAAGTTGATCTTCTGTATATAAAGATAATTAAAAATTAATCTTAATGATGAATGGGATGGGAGAGGCAGTAGGAGGTGGGATGACCTAGGGTTGGGAGGGTGGGTATGGGGGGAAGAATTGCTATATTCCAAAAGTTGTACCTATGAAATTTATATTTCTTAAATAAAAGCTTTCTTAAAAAATAAAGATATAGTGTGTGTTCCCTAAGAAGCTAAAAGGGCCTGATATCTTTCAGACTAACCTTAGCATTTAAAGCTCTGACTTTGAAATTGAATGATGACTACATGTGCTTGAAGATCCTCCCTTTTAGTTCCTTTTCAGTACATGTGGCTCAGGTAATCCTTGAGTGGGAAAAGAGAATTCTAAATTCTAACTTTTTCAAGTTGGATTGTGGAATTGAGGGTTGCCACTGATCTGAAAATAACTGCAGTGCAGCTGTCATCCTACCACTGATTGTTCAGTATCAGTCAAATCCTGCACTTGGAGACTACATGTATCCAACATTCTCCCTTTGTGTATCTATTCCTTTGGGTATGTGCAGCCATATCTGTCCACCTTTTTTTAAAGATTTGTTTACTTACTTAATTGAAAGGCAGAGTTACAAAGAGGGAGGGGGAAGAAAAAGAGACAGAGATCTTAAATTAAAAAAAAAAATACAGCCCCAATGAAATAGATCCACTATGGCCTTTTTTATGAAATGCATTTCTCATTCTCATAAGCTCCATATTTCTCAAGATTTTTACAACTGTTTGTGGGGAGCAACTCGGACTATACTGTTACTGGAATTAAGACTTATTCTATACATCTGCTCTCCCACAATATGGCGCTGGGAGAGGAGCAAACAGCTTCTACCCAGCTGCCTCTCACCAACTTGACAAGCTGCAGGAGCTGCTCCTGATTGGAGGAGAGCAGCGCGCTCAGCGTGTGGGTAGCAGAGCACGGATTGGTGGAGAGGACTATATAGGAGGAGAGAGACGGCATGGTGGTGTGGGTTGGTTGGAGAGTGCGTTGGAGAGTTCACGGGGAAGTTCGTTACTTCGTTCTTTCTCATTTCTCTCTACTCATTCTTGCTTTGGGAGTTTGCTGTTTACTTATTCTTACTTTACTATAGAAAGGACTTGTAAAAGAGGGAACAACAAGCGTCCGGTCCGGTGCAGCTCCTCCGCGTGTGGAGGAGCAGCAAATGGTGCCGTGACTCGGATAGGAAACCTAGGAGGGAAGAAACGGGAAGAAGTGGGAAATTACCGGAGAGAGAGACTAGCAAAAGAGCCTAGGGGAAAGCCGGATGGAAAGAGTGCCGGTGAAAAGCTAGTTAGAACCTAGGAAAAAAGCCGCGGGGGAAGAAAAATAGAAGCTAGGAAAGAGGTATTTACTGGGAATGTCTGGGAGACTCAGTCTTCCATTACGCCCACCGCTCCAACATGTCACAGACGGTACAGACAATGGAGTTCTTTGGCTACTCTTTGCCCACTGGCTACGTCTTCTTCCTGCTAGGCACCATCCTCTATTTCTCCCAAAAGATCATCCATTATGGGCTGAATGTGGTTTCTCTCTCTCTCTCTTCCTACTCCCCACCTCCTCACAGCTTTTCTTCTAAGTGAGGGAAATGAGGGGGGAGGAAAATTCATGCATTCATAAGAGCAGTCGTAGAGACATCCCCCTGGTTTCTACAGCAGTGGAGGCAGGTGGGATGGCAATTACGTGAGGCTGGGGAATCGATAGAAGTGCTGAAGCTGTGGCAACTCGTTGATCAGGTGCTTCAGGACCCCACGGAAGGGATCGAGTTGTTGCTTAATGAGGGGAGTGAATTGCAGGAAGAATTATGGCAGGGCAGCCAGGCGAGCAGCTATTGTAACGAACAGGTGAGAAGAAAATCAAAGAAGGATTTAGAGAGCCAGGAAGCTTACGGGGGGAGAAGGAAGCTGAAGAGGGAACCTCGCCCCCAAGAGAGATGCCAAGAATATATCCTGGCCCTACAAGGCTGGCAAATTCAACCATAAAGGATGAATCACCACCCTGGTATTGCCCATTGGTACTACCAAAGTTTCCTCCTGTAAAGAAAAGCCCCTTTTTTCCACATGAGATTGAAGAGGAGTGGGAGGAGGAAGAAGGAGTGATGGAGGGAGTAGGTATGCAGGAGGAGATAGAAAGGCCAAGAACCGAAAGGAAGCAAAGGGGAGCTGTTTATAGAAAACCTGCTTGGGAGCAGTACCAGGAACCAGGCCAGGTGTTTCCTGTAATTCAGGATCAACAGGGAAACAGGGGTTGGACGCCTCTTGACCATAAATTACTTTAAGAATTGCAACAATCAGTGCAATTGTATGGCCCCCATGCAAGTTTCACTCAGGCAATCCTTGATAACATTGGGCAGCAAGGCCTAATACCTGAGGATTGGAGAAACTTAGTAAAGGCGGTGTTGGGTGGGGGTGACTTCCTCTTATGGTTAGCTGCTTATAAAGAATTCACGCGAGAATATTCAAAGCAGAACTATCGAGCAGGGAATCAAGCATGGGATGAGGAAATGTTAAATGGAGAAGGGCGATTTGCCAATCCCGATGAGCAGGCCCGATTACCAACAGCTGTCCTCTTACAAGTGAGAGAGATAGCAAGAAGAGCCTGGAAGGTGATACCCAGAAAAGGAGAGATAAGACACAGCTTGACTAAGATAGTGCAGGGCTCTACTGAACCTTACGCTGACTTCGTGAACAGATTAATGGAAGCAGCGGGAAATATTTTTGAAACTGTGGAAGAAGCAATGCCCTTAGTCAGAAGATTGGCGTACGAACAGGCCAATAAAACATGTCGTGAAGCTCTTAGACCATGGCAGCATAAAGACATCCCGACCTTTTTGAAAATCTGTAGGGATGTCATGGATGATGTAGCTTCTGGATCACATGCTGCAGTAGCAGTGACCCGACAATTTAGACAGAACATGAGGGGACGAAAATGCTTTAGATGTGGTCGAGAAGGGCATCTAGTGAGGGAATGTAGGGCAAAATTTCCAGCCCGAGATCAGCAGGGCATAGAGAACTTGAGAAGACCAGGCCTTTGCCCACGCTGTAGAAGAGGGAATCATTGGGTCAGTGAATGTTACTTTAAAATGTATAGCACAGGCAATCCCCTGAGGATGCCAAATGAGCCGGGCTCCATAAAAAGATCAGGTGTATATGGACAACAACAAAAAAATGGAATGTGGGCCCCTGCACCCCGGGGCCAAAACAATCGGTGGGTGCTACGGTCCCAACAATACAAAAACCAAATATTTACTGTGCAGAGTTACGAGCCACCGGGTATTCGGTACTAACACCTCAAATGGGGCCACAAGCCATAGAGGTGAGGGCAGAAACAATTTCAGTGGAGCATAAGGGACTTGGAATAATCATAGGAAAAGAAACAAATGCTTTAAGAGGCCTAATGGTCATTACCGGAGTCATCCAATTACCTTTTGATAAGTTAAAGGTGCTAATACAATCTACAAAGGGTATTATACAAATCAAGCCAGAAGAACCTGTGGCTCAAATGCTGATTATGACTGGAGCGCAGGATGTTCATGGACCCCAAGGGGAGAAATTTGCAGCCTGGTCCCTGTCTTTAGCAGATCAACCTCTGTGGACCTTAACCATTAGAGGAAAGTCAATTCAGGGCCTGCTAGATACAGGTGCAGATGTAAGTATAATTTCGGAAAATGATTGGCCGAAGTCATGGCCCCTTCAGCCAGGAGATAATACTTTAGTAGGCCTAGGTGCGGCCATGACACCATCAAGAAGTGCTCAGGTGCTTCATTGGCAGGATCAAGAAGGGAACAAGGGAAATGTGCAACCTTATGTTAGTGCACTCCCCATCACATTATGGGGAAGAGACATTTTAGAACAATTGGGACTGACATTAACCAATGAGGACGAATTGGAGAGTTCTACAGGACGGCGTATTATGTATAAAAAGGGATATCTGGAGAGAGGATTAGGCTCCAGAGAAGGCAGAAGGGACCTAGCCCAGCCCAAAGGCGATTTTAAAAGACAGGACACAGGTTTTTCGTGGGGGCCACTGAGATGCAGCCGCTGCCATTGTCATGGCTGGACAACAAGCCAAAGTGGATACCACAGTGGCCCCTTACCCAGGAAAAGTTGGCTGCGGTAAATGATATAGTGTTACAACAATTAGAGGCAGGCCATTTGCAACCATCAACCTCCCCATGGAATATGCCAATATTCGTGATAAAGAAAAAATCGGGGAAATACCAGTTGTTGCATGATTTACGGGCTGTTAATCAGCAGATGCAACCCATGGGGGCATTACAACCCGGACTCCCGGTTCCTACTATGATCCCAAAGCATTGGCCATTAATAGTACTCGATCTGAAGGACTGCTTTTTTAGCATACCTCTACATGAACAAGACATTCAGAGGTTTGCTTTCACCGTACCTTCCATTAATCATCAAGGTCCCAACAAAAGATATGAATGGAAAGTGCTTCCCCAAGGAATGACTAACAGTCCTGCCATATGCCAGCTATATGTTGACCAGGCAGTAGAGCCAGTTCAACAACAGTGCCCAAAAGTACAAATTTTACACTACATGGATGACTTGTTAATAACGGCTGAAAGTGAAAGTCACCTTATGGAAGCATATAAGCTGCTGCTATTATATTTGGAAAAAGTTGGGTTACAAGTAGCGCCAGAGAAGATACAAAAAGGGGAAGTAGTACAGTACTTAGGGCTTAAAGTAACTTCTGAAAAGGTGACCCCATTAGAATTTGAAATTGCAATAGATGGGTTGCAGACCCTTAATGACTTCCAAAAATTATGTGGCAATTTAAATTGGTTGAGGCCCTATTGTAAATTAACCACCGAAGATATGATGCCATTATTCAATATTTTAGAAGGAGATGCCCAGCTTGATTCCCCTCGTAGATTGACAAAAGATGCCCGCTTGGCGTTACAGAAAATCAAAAAACAAATTAAAGCAATGCAGATGGAAAGATGTGATCCACAACAAGCCCTAGAAATGTTAATTTTTATGGAACAGCTGTATCCCTTCGCAGTCATTTGGCAAGGAGGACCCTTGTTGTTTGTATACCCACATTCACATGCACCGCGTGTACTATACACCCAAGGCATTGCGGTGGCTGATTTGATATTAACAGCAATAAAAAAGGCGACAGAAATGGCGGGGAAGACTCCAAAGCGATGTGTAGTTCCCTTTGCTCAAGAGGCAGTAGAAGCTTTTACAAGGGAATGCTGGCAATGGGCATACATAGTTCTCATTCTACAAATAGAGATTGACAATCACTACCCTCGCCATCCATTTGTTAACTTCTGCACACAGGTTTCAATAAAACGGGTGCAGAAGGTGCGAAGGTATCCAATCCAAGGGGCAGTTACCGTATTTACGGATGGAGCTAAAGGCGGAACAGGAGCAGCTATATTTAACAATCAACGATATTTTGTTTTAACAGCATCCCCTTCTCCACAACATGCAGAATTAGCTATTATCGCAACAGTATTACGCAGAGAGAGCGCACCCATGAATATTTTGTCTGATAGTGCATATGTGGTGAATGCAGTTCAGATGCTTGCTACACAGTGCCTTATTCTTAAATCCTCCTCAGTCTATTCTTATTTAAGTGAAATTCAGGGGTTATTAAATCAAAGAGAGCACACTATTTACATAGGCCACATAAGAGCTCATTCTAATTTACCCGGCCCACTTACTCGAGGAAACATGATGGCCGATCATTATTCAAGATTCTTGCTTGCATGCACCGCTTTGGAACAAGCTAAAGAATATCACTCTAAATGGCATGTTAACACCCACACTTTAAGTTTTAAAGTTAATATTCCCCGCAAGCAAGCAGAAGATATTATTAGATCCTGTGAAAAGTGCGTTGTTACCATAGTTCCAAAGATTCCTGCGGGAGCCAATCCCCGTGGCCTTAAACCAGGACATATTTGGCAGATGGACGTTACACATATCCCCTCTTTTGGGCGACAAAGCTGTGTTCACGTCACTGTAGATACATATTCAGGTGTAGTTATGGCCACAGCCATGAATAAAGGAGTACAACAAATAATCCAACACTGCTTGCAGGCTTTTGCAGCCTGGGGAGTTCCTCATGTGATCAAAATGGATAACGGCCCAGCGTATACATCAGCTCGTTTTGCTGCATTTTTGAAAGAATTCGGAATCTCCCATATTACCGGTATTCCATACAATCCACAAGGGCAAGCTGTGGTAGAACGCACTCACTTATATTTAAAAAATTTAATAATTAAACAAAAAGGGGGAATAGGGGAAATGGCCGCATCCAATAAGGATGCCTTGGCCTTAGCTCTTTATACAATTAATTTTCTGAACAAGAAAAAGAACGGTAAAACACCTGCAGAAATGCATGCTCAATCAGCGGATAAGGAATCAATACAGTGGGTAATGTGGAAGGATTTACAGGACAACCAATGGAAAGGCCCGTTCCCCTTACTCAGAAGAGTACGAGGCGCCATTTGTTTTTTTCCGCAGGGTGCGGCACAACCAATATGGACCCCTGAGAGAAGAATTCGGTTGGTAAACCTACCAGCAGAAGAGCTGGAAGAAAAAAACTCTATTTGAGGAAGAAAACAATAAATAACCAACCCCTGGGATCTTTGGAATATGGGACATATTTCAACGAACTCTGAAGTAGCACGACAAACAAGACAGTCAATAGCATGAAGATCACGCTGAATTTTACACAGGCGCGTATCAACGCCAAAAAAATAAAAAGAAAGGGGGATCTGTGGGGAGCAACTCGGACTATACTGTTACTGGAATTAAGACTTATTCTATACATCTGCTCTCCCACAATATGGCGCTGGGAGAGGAGCAAACAGCTTCTACCCAGCTGCCTCTCACCAACTTGACAAGCTGCAGGAGCTGCTCCTGATTGGAGGAGAGCAGCGCGCTCAGCGTGTGGGTAGCAGAGCACGGATTGGTGGAGAGGACTATATAGGAGGAGAGAGACGGCATGGTGGTGTGGGTTGGTTGGAGAGTGCGTTGGAGAGTTCGCGGGGAAGTTCGTTACTTCGTTCTTTCTCATTTCTCTCTACTCATTCTTGCTTTGGGAGTTTGCTGTTTACTTATTCTTACTTTACTATAGAAAGGACTTGTAAAAGAGGGAACAACAAGCGTCCGGTCCGGTGCGGCTCCTCCGCGTGTGGAGGAGCAGCAACTGTTAACCTGTTTATATTTTCATAGTATGAAAATCATTGGTGTTCATTATTTTCTTTGCTTGAGTTCAGATCCAAATACTTGAAGAAAGAAACTATTATGGCAGATTAGGTGCAGTTTTTATGCTTGAGAGATTTCAGTATGCTGTGTATATTCAAACTGTTACAGCTTCATGCCACCTGCTTCTGAAGCAGTGTATGGTGAGTGCTTGAGAGACTGGTATGCATTTGCATGTGTATTTTAATATAAATATGTAACTTCCTTTACACTCTATGTTGCTAAGTCATGATTCACATGTGTTATTAATAATGGGCCTTGAAATCTTTGAACCATTTGCAAATAATAAATATGTACTGCTGCACATTAGTAATATTTACTTTTCTTATGTTTACTTCTCTTTTGTAAAGACTATTTTACATTCTTATGTAATATTTGATGCATACAAAAGAAAATAATTGATATGCTGAGATATAAAACACAATAAACTAGCACTCCAAATCACTTAAGATTAGCACTGTATTTTTTTGGCAAGTGCTGGTTCTTTTATTATATATATAATAAAATAAATATTACATAACATAATATGATAATGAATATAATTTAATATATACTTATATAAATATAATAAAATACATTATATATATAAAACCTTGTACATTTGGGAAAAAATTCCTTAAATGACATCTGATTTCCTGTTTATTCTACTTTACTGAGCTGGCATTGAAAGGGATCTCAGCATTTATTCAATCCTCCCACTACTGGCACTTGTGAAGAGCATTGTGGTTGTAAAATGAAGCAGCATTCCCACCTGAAAACATAAAATGTTGCAAAAAAGGGATCTTTTCTGTAATGGAAACAAGTCTGGGAGACATCTGCTGGAAAGGAATGAAAAGCACAAGCGAACTCCTCCTCTTACTGAACTGGGCAGGTTTTGCTATTGAGTTCCTCGGTTTTCATGAACTTAGTGTCAGCAGTAAATGATAACATCAGTCACAACACCCATTTTATATTATATGAATTCATGGTTGAAAGAACTCTCTACAAATAGTTTTGTCAAAATATTGTGGTTGCTACCAAAATTAAGCATCTAAAAATGAAACCATCTAAACCTTGAATTATGTATTTAAAATGAATACTCAGGTGAATTTTTACAAACAGCATTTCAGTTACTCTGGGTAAATACAGTAAATCTCTATAACTCCATAGCATCTGGTTTCAGAGTCAACACAAAGTCAGAAAATTAAGCTGCCATGTTCACAATATTGAATCCATTCAAGAAACCAGGGCTGCTTGCTATGAGGCAAGTGGTGGGAGCAAGCCAGGAGTGGGGGCAGGGACGCATCAGCACCCTGTCCTGCAGCACAGACTTTGGCACCTGGGGAAATCTGGCAGAGCCTGGCAAGATGAGGCACCCCCAGCCTCCAGGACCTGCTTGGAAGCTGATATACCTCGGCCAGCCCCAGAGTTCTCAGGTCTAATCTCAGAGCTGGACCCCATTGCTGATCTTGATGCCTTCAGTTCCAGCATCTAAGGCAGCCCACAAGGTGGCCAATGGTCCAGGTGACTTCCTGTGTCCCCATGCCAACCCACTTCCCAAAGCCAATGCACCACAAGAAGATAAAAAGATAAAGTTATTTTAAAATGGGCAGTTTTGAGAACAGGTGCAAAGTCACAGCACCATTAAATCACAAATAGATTTAGGTTTGCTCATTGTTTCTCAGTCCTCCCTTTCCTCTCTGCTCCCATGACTGCATATTTTGCTGCTATTCTGATGGGGAAAAATGCAAAATGCCTGTTTTCTCTTTTGTGGTTTCAAGAGTTATTTAGGGCCGGCGCTGTGGCTCACTAGGCTAATCCTCCACCTTGCTGCGCCCGCACACCAGATTCTAGTCCCGGACGGGGCGCCGGATTCTGTCCCGGTTGCCCCTCTTCCAGGCCAGCTCTCTGCTGTGGCCCGGGAGTGCAGTGGAGGATGGCCCAAGTGCTTGGGCCCTGCACCCCATGGGAGACCAGGAGAAGCACCTGGCTCCTGCCATTGGATCAGCGTGGTGCGCCGGCCGCAGCGCGCCAGCCACGGTGGCTATTGGAGGGTGAACCAACGGCAAAAGGAAGACCTTTCTCTCTCTCTCTCTCTCTCTCTCTCTCTCACTATCCACTCTGCCTGTCAAAAAAAAAAAAGTTATTTAGAGCTCGACTTGGGGTCAAATCCAAGGTTTTCTTTTTCTGTGGAGTGTTGTAGCCATTACATCTACGTGCCTGACTGTGAGCATCACTTTTCCCGGCTTCCCTGAGAGGGTGCAGTTTATTTTCACAAGTACTACTCAGATATTATCTTTCATCATAGAGCACAGCCACTGTTGGCATTCAGCTCATTTTTTTTACCTGTAGACAATAAAATTCATTTGACCTGCCTTCTATATTTGATTTTTCTACTTAATATGTTTCAAATGATACATTTTCAGCATTTTGTTTGCTTTCCTCCTGTTACAAATTTTACACTAAGACTGGAGGGCCAATCCATGGCAGTTACTCATAAAGCCTCTATTAGACTTCAATAACTGACTGATGTTTTCTGAATTTTTTTGCCAAGTTGCAGTTTTTCCTCATCCTAAGCCACAAGCCTTCCCATAGGTATCACCACAGTGACACCTAGAAGTTTAACAACAATTTGCTTGAAAATTGGGTGTTTTCAGAATTGGTGACTAAGGATGGCACATTCAAACACAAAAGGGCTTGGGCTCTCTTTCTTTTTCTCTGACCATTTCAGTTACTCAAGTGTATATAAACCCTGACAGTTCATGTGAATGCAAATTCTGCCATTTAGGGTTAGAAGTAAGTGTAGGGCTAGATACAGGATGAGTGTTAGGGTTAGTATTAGGACTAGGATGAGAGCTAGGATTGGTGTTAAGGTTTAGAATGAGTGCTATTATTAAGGCTATTGTTAGGGTTGGGGTTAGGGTAAGATTTAGAGCTAGGTTTATGTTTAGTGTCGGTGTTAGTATTAGGCTTATGGCAAGAGTCGGGGCTAGTTTTAGGATTAGGGTTCTGTTAAGTTTAGGCTTAGGTCTAGGTTAGATTAAAAGCCATGGTTAGGGTTATGGTTAAGGCTAGGCTTAGGGTTAGGGCTACACATAGAGTTATGTTTAGCTTTAGGGTTAGAATAAGGATTAGGTCTAGGACTAGTGTTATATTTAGGATTAAATTTGTGATTAGAGTTATAGATAGGGTTAAGACTATTGTTAGGCCTAGGGATAGAGCTAGGATTAGGGATAAATTTAGGTGTAGGGCTAGGGATAGAGTTAGAGCTGTGGTTTTATATACATTATATATATATATAATATATATTTTTATATATGGTTATAAATATATATGGTTATAAATGGTTATATATCTATATATAATATAGAGAGAGCTGTGGTTATATATAATATAGTTATAGTTGAAGTTAGGGTTATCATCACTAGGATGAAGCTTAGTCTTTGGTTAGCACGATGGTTAGTTTAAGGCTAGTGTTAGATATAGCATTAAAATTAGCTTCAGGACTATGTTCAGGTCCACACTGAATGCTAGTTTGTTTTAGGGTTAGGCCAAAGCAGAAGGATAGGATTAGTGTTGGGGAGAGGTTTAAAATTAGTTTAAGATTAGGGTTATTTTAGTTCTATGGTAAATTTTAGAGTTAGAGCCAGAGTCAGGAATATGGTTAGAGCTCGTGTGATAGTTAAAGTTAGGACTATGGATAGGTTTTAGGCCAGGGTTAGGGTTAGGGTTAGGGTTAAGGCAGGGTTAGGTTTAAGTTTTGGTATTCGTGTTAGGGTTAGAGTTGGGGCTCATATTAGGATTAAGGTTAATACTTGAGTTATTAAGGCTAAAGTTAGGGATAGGATTAGAGTTTAGATCGGGTTAAAGCACCATGTTGGGATACAATTAGGATTTTGGCTAACTATAGAGTGAAGGTAAGGTTATGGTTAAGATGAGGGCCAAATTTAGGGTTAATGCTTTGTCTAGGGATAGACCTAGTATTAGGCTTCAGAATCGGTTTAGATCTAGGATTAGGTTTAGGGTTAGGGTTAGGACTAAGGCTAGGGCTAGGGCCAGGGTAAGGATTAGGGCTTGGACTAATGTTATTAATTTGGTTTATTTTTATAAAATGAAAAGCAATAAAGACATAGTAATATGAATAGCAATCATATTTTTAAAAATTCCTCTTAATAAATCTCATGTTGATTCTAAAACTGAGGTGAAAGACTGGAATTTAGGTGGATCTACAGAACTGGACACAGAGACAGACCATATCATCCCAAACTGGCTACTGCCTAAAGATTGGTGTTCAATTCCAAGTTTTAAAGGACATTTTAAAACTAACCTATGGCAGAGACATCTAGGTTAACATATCCCAACTATAATTAAACTAAGGAGAGAATTACTTGGTTACTTCCCAAGAATCTTTAGTAAACTGATTTTAGTTGATCTTTCTTAATATTTGCTCTTCATTATGGTAGTTCAGTTATTTCCTTATGAACTAGAAAACATTTGTTGAACCAGATAAACTAGAAAAGATAATATAAGGGCAGTTCAAAAGGTTTGCAGAAAAAGGACTTAAAAGTTGTTTATGTTGTGAATTTTTTAATCTATGCAGTTTTCTCAAAATAAACATTTCCATGAACTTTTCGAAGCATCCTCATACATCTTAAGATACTCTTCCAGAATGATACATCAACTCCACTGACTCATGTTACACATCCACATGAGTGGAG
The DNA here is from genome assembly GCF_051225735.1 of Oryctolagus cuniculus. Taxonomy (NCBI): domain Eukaryota; kingdom Metazoa; phylum Chordata; class Mammalia; order Lagomorpha; family Leporidae; genus Oryctolagus; species Oryctolagus cuniculus. The sequence continues at coordinate 1,564,687 of NC_142873.1, read as the reverse complement.
ATGCAATCTGTAGGTTGTATCATCTTGATGTTTCTGTATGCCTCATACCACACAAAGAAGATCCCTGTCTGTCTCTGACAAGATAATATTAATCTTATTCTCCAAGTGGGCACCCAGAATATCACAAAGGTCAGAAAGAAAGCCTCATTCAGTGTTACTGTGTTCACAGAGGATGGCATTTATTCCTTAGGAAGTAGCATCCAGACCATCATAATGGGACATCCCACCCATGAGGTACAGGTCTGCTTCCACATCCTGCAGGATGCTGCTCCCAGAACCAGCACACAGGGCCACAGCTTTGACTCACGATGCTAAGGTCCTTCCTACCCCAAGAGCTAATATGAGTTAGTTTGAGGTGTCTTTTGATTTGCTCAATCATGGTTGCCAGGGCAACAGATTCATCCAGGGTGCATGATCGACCTATTCCAGTATGTAGAGCAAAGGCTTCTGCAGTGACACAATTTCAGTTCTGTGGTAAAGTTATCTGTTTTGAGAGAGCTGAGCCACCACCTGCATCAAAGACTTCTCAGTACAATTCAGGCTGATCCTTGTTTTTCTCCTCATCAATCCTAGCAGAAAAAGAAGTGACAGGAGCACCTTCAACTTCTCTCACTGCAGACACAACTTTGTCCATATCTTGGGTATGCTTAATGTTGAATTGTACTCAGTGGTTCCCTCTATAGGATAGCCATGAGCTTTGGAAGGATATGTATGCCTGGATGTGTAGGCTCCAAGCCCTTTGGAAAACCAGTTTTTCAATCCCTGGGGTGCAGCATCATAGGCTGTGTGAAGAGAGTAGATGCCAACTCTGTTTTCCAAAGCCCAGAACACCGAGTGCTCCTTTCAGGAAATCCAGGTAATATGCTTTATGTGTAGGAAGATAGGTGGAAGGCAGGAAAAGATGAGATCTGCCTTCTTTGCAGAGCCTCCTCCATCACCTGCTCAGTCAAGTCATTGGTCAGGAAGAGTGTATTTATAGTTTGTGGTGGGCTTGGTTCCACCAGCAATCCAACATTGTCCCAATTCTCAGCAGAAGACAGGGATGCAAAGTCATTCAAGGAGGAAATGAGAGTCTTCAGACCCATGAAGGAACAGGAAGAATTGCAGTTCAGAGATTACATAAACCAGACTGTCATGGGGACCAGGCGTAAGCAAGATGACAACATACAGCAATTTTTGGAGAAAACTCAATTTGAGTCCAGGTACATCTCCATAGCCTTTAATCTGTCTTTTTACATTGGCTTTTGTTTTCTAAACATCATTTTTCAAGTTGTTGTATATTTGGATTGCAGAACAGTTTGTAAGACAAATTTTTAACGTGCATTGCTAAAAATGTTCTGAGTGAAGCTAATTGTCAACTTTATTAAGGAGGATTGCTTTCTGTCCACCTAGTGTAAAAATGAAATCAAGTAATGAATAAAATGAGTTTACAAATTTAAAGGCAAAGAAACAGAAAGATCTGAAATTAGACCTGATAGAAAATGAGGAGTCCAACAAAAATCCCATTATGTTGATTTAAGACATGGCTGGCCTGTACTAATACCATATACAAATAAAAAAGAATGAATGCTGCAGGATTCATTTGAGATTCATCAAATGTGAGGTATTATTTGAACAGCTACAAAGAAGCATTCAAGATGGAGAAGGAACTATAGTCTAAAGGTCGTGGAAGATGTTCATACTGGAAAGAGAAGTGTCTGATTACAGATGGGAAAATCAGTCAGGCAGAATCAGAGATTGGGATGAATGGGAGATTAGAGGGAATACCTAGATGGGTAATGTTAAGGAGAATGCAGATGGCTTCAGGAGGGAAATACAAGAAACCATCAGTAGAGTTATGATAGAAACAGAGAGGAATTACCAGGGGAAAATCATATATAGTACTTTCAAATATGACAAAGAAAAACATTTAAATGGGCATTATGCATTTAGTGTAGTGGTTATGATGCTTTTTTTTTTTTTGACAGATAAAGTTAGACAGTGAGAGAGAGACAGAAAGGTCTTCCTCCCATTGGTTCATCCCCAAATGCCCACTACGGCTGTCGCACTGTGCCAATCCAAAGCCAGGAACTAGGTGCTTCCTCCTGGTCTCCCATGTGGGTACAGGGGCCCAAGCACTTGAGCCATCATCCACTGCCTTCCCAGGCCACAGCAGAGAGCTGCACTGGAAGAGGAGCAACTGGGACAGAACCGGCACCCCAACCAGGACTAAAACCTAGAGTACTGGTGCCGCAGGCTGAGGATTAGCCTAGTGAGTCACAGCACCAGCCTATGATGCCTATTAAGATACCCTAGTTCTACTTTAGAGTGCCTGGATATGACTTCCAGAATCAATTAACTAGGCTTCTATCACACCTCTGAGAGACTGGGACTACATTTCTGGCTCTTGTATTCAGTCTTGGCCCAGGTCTGGCTGCTGTGGGTGTTGAGGAATGAATTAATGCAAAAAAGTGTTCTCTCTACCTATATGTCTCATTCTTCCTAGCTCCCTTTCTCTTGAAGATAAAAATATTTTTTAGACATGACAAAAGGTTCAATCAATGCAATGATTAGAGAATAGCCTTTGGCTCTGACTATAATTTATGTTACTGGTAAGGGTTTCAGGGCTTCAATTAAGACTAATTTGAGTAGGTTAAAATTCAAATGTATAATAGAATGATTTGTCTGAAAATATAACATTAAAAAGTATCTGTGAAACCTACATTAATAGACTGAGAGAAATGAATGGAGAATTATTTAAGGCCACACAATAGATTCTGTCCTCCACACATTCCTGGTCTTATCTATATATAAGTACAGGCTCCAAAAAGCTCTCAAAGATCATACCATTTTAGCAATTCCAAAATAACCTAAATAACCAGTTTATGCTTTTTTTTTTTAATTTGACAGGTAGAGTTAGACAGTGAGAGAGAGGTCTTCCTTCTGTTTGTTGGTTAAGCCCCCAAATGGCAGCTATGGATGGCACTGTGCTGATCTGAAGCCAGGAGCCAGCTGATTCCTCCTGGTCTCCCATGCAGGTGCAGGGGCCCAAGCATTTGGGCCACCCTCCACTGCTTTCCTGGGCCACAGCAGAAAGCTGGACTGGAAGAGGAGAAATCAGGACTAAAACCCATATGGGTTCTAGTGCCCATATGAGATACTGGCACCACAGGTGGAGGATTAACTGACTAAGCCATGGCACTGACCCCTGTTTATGTTTTAACACTAGATAATTCTTGGCTCTGCAGCATATTGAGTGTTTATTTCCAGGCTTGAACTAAAACACTATGCACAACATCATCTTTATGACTCATAAAGGTTCTGTTTCAGAATACATCTCATAGGTATTTAGCAAATTTCCTCTTAATTTTTAATTTGAAATGTAACAAATATGTCTTTTTGCTATAGCATCAGAAAGACAAGAGACTGTCTAAAGCCATACAACCCTGAACCTCCCACCCCCAATCTCATCTGATCTTGGAAACTAAGATGGGTCAGGCCTGGTTAGTACATGGATGGGAGAAAGACAAGATAATAATTTGCTCTCAGCTTACATGGCTCTATTGTCTTAGAACCATGCCAACTTTATCTTGTTGATGTGCATTCTCTAATGATGAATGTTGTGTTTGCCTTTCCATTTTAATTAACAAATTTTCATAAAGGTCCTAAAGCACAATGTAAAATGAGCTGAGGAATGATGAAGTAAGCAAGTTACTGAGATATATTAATTTCTCTGGTCTTAGAAATATGTAGACATGTGGAAGTCAATAGATCTATGCCTGGAAGAGAAAATGAAAGAAGGTGGTAGTGAGAGAACTGGTCAGGATTGTACCTACATTCTACTGTGCAAAACAAGATTATGATAGAAATGTATACAGAAAAACAGATATATAAGCTGAAGAACAAAAACAATAAACCCCCCTCTGCAAAAATAGTGTTTCACCCATGATTACAGGCTGGAAAGACATTCTTGAAAGGACACTCACAATTTATTAATTGGTGTGATTAAACACAACTTAGTTTCATGAAGACATTCATTTGCTACTGATTTTTTAAAAAATTTAAGTTAGTAAAGATAATATACTTTTAAGAATTATTACCCAAATTAATTACAGAATTCCAAAGAAAGATCACATGTCACTAACAACTGAACAATGGAAAAATAAATCAATGATATTAACTATGTTCATCTTAATACAGGGATACACTTGGGATGCCATGTTAGCATGTTTCAATAGAGTATCTCCAGATTTTATATACCTAAAATTCCATAAAAAGCATGCATGTTGGAGGATTCCAAGATGGTGGAATAGGGAAGCGCATATACTAGTGGTAACTAGTTTCAAAAAATGTTGGAAGTACATTACTGGGGAAGAGTTAGAGAAAACTGTGGTGGAAATTCTACAGGAGAGAAATGCCATGGATCTGTGTGGAAGATGCAGACATGCAGCATGAACACAGACACAACATGATGCCAGCAGCCAAGAGGAGGAGAAAGCACCAGCTTTGGAGAGTGAGGTGAGATCAGACTGCAGCAACCCATACCACTGGTGATATAGACAGAGGGAGACTTTGATGTGAGCCTGGCCTGGAGCTCTGAGGGGAAAGTGTACCCACTGACCCAGTAAAAAAACAAGGGGGGCATGTTTCTCTCACTACATTCACTAAGCAATGGTGCCCAATATCAGTTGAGAGAAGGTGGGCACCATTTTGGACAGAAACAGAAGATGCAGAAGCTCTTGTGTACCTGCCCAGCACCTGGCTGAGACAAGATGCCATCTACTACCAGTACCAGTGGCAGCAGCTTGAATGCACGCACCTTACTACTGATGGGGAGAAGGAAGCATTTGGTTGGTGGCTATTGTGCATGTGTGAGATCCAGAGATTCTAACAGAAGGAAAACTCCATGTTTCCCACTGACTTTGAGTCTGGCTGGGCAAATTCACTAGAGTCTGTGCACCCACATATTACTGAGGTCCCCCCAATCTCTCAACATGTCACAGGCTCCAGTGCTCAAACTGTCGAGGCTCTGGGAATGTCTGCGTCTCTGTGAATGAGACAGTCTAGCAAGGTGGAGCAAATCCTCTGCAACCCTTGACAGTGGGAGCCCTGTGTGCTGAGACTGTGGAAACTCTGTGACTGCATAAGAAGGCACAGAATATAGCTGGTTCTCTGGGCAACCAATGTGAGCTGCTCTACAGGCACTTATCAAAAGAGGGAATTTTAAAAACCACAGGCGAGTGAAAAATGCTCACTATCACTAGTCACCAGGGAAATGCAAATCACAATCACAATGAGGTTTGACCTCACCCCTGTCAGAGTGGCTCTCAAACAGAAATCAACAATCAACAAATGCTGGCCAGAATGTGGGGAAAAGGCATCTTAATCCACTATTGGTGGGAAAATAAACTAGCACAGCTATTGTGGAAGACGTATGGAGACACCTCAAACTTGAACGTAGATATACCATATGACTCAGCAATCTTAATCCTGGGAATTAATCTAAGTGAAATGAAATAGGCACATGAGGGGCCAGCACTGTGGTGCAGTAGGTTAATGCCCTGGCCTGAAACGCTGGCATCCCATATGAGCACCAGTTCTAGTCTTGCCTGCTCCTCTTCTGATCCAGCTCTCTGCTGTAGCCTGGGATAGCAGTGGAAGATGGCCCAAGTTCTTGGGCCCCTGCACCACATGGGAGACCTGAAGGAAGCTCCTGGCTTCTGGCTTCAGATCAGTACAGCTCTGGCCATTGCAATCATCTGGGGGAATGAACCAGTGGGTAGAAGACCTCTCTCTCTGTCTCTACCTCTCTCTGTAACTCTGTATTTCAAATAAATTAAATCTTAAAAAAAGAAATAGGCATATGAAAGAGCTATCTGTATCCTCATGTTCATTGCAGCTCAATTAGCAATAGCCAAGATATGGATTCAACCTAGATGTCCATCAACTGATGACTGGATAAAAAAATGTGATACATATATACATATGTACATATATATATGTATATATAATATACAACTACTCAGCTATAAAATATAATGAAATCCTTTGTTTTGCAACACAATGAATACAATCGAAAACCATTAAATTTAGTGAAATAAGCCAATCCCAAAAAGACAAATTCCTATGTTCTCTTTGATCTGTGGTAACTAATAGAGCAGCAAAAAATGGAATGTATAGGAGTGAAATTGATATTTTGAGAGTTTATGATTGTTTACAGCCCTTGTCTCTACTGCTGAACAACAGTGCTGTACTCTTTACTTAGTATAGGGTGAATCTTAAGAGTAAAAAGTCCACTGAAAGTAGATCAGTGTAGAAAGTAAGAAAAGTAGGGCTGACACTGTGGTGAGGTGGGGAGAACTGTGCCCAGTTTCAGTCCCAGAGGCTCCACTTCCAATCCAGCTCCCTGCTAATGTGCCTGGAAAAGATCAGATCACGCAGGGGCTTGGGCCCCTGCAACCACGTGGGAAACTGGGAAGAAGCTCCTGGCTCCTGGCTTTGGACCAGCCCATCTCCAGCCATCGCAGCCATGTGGGGAGTAAAGCAGTGGATGGAAGATCTCTCTCTGTCTCTTCCTTCCTTTGTCTTTGTAACTTTGCCTTTCAAATGAAAAATGAATAGATCTTTAGGGAAAAATAAGACAGGGAATTAGAGAGAAAGGATGAGAGGGGATGTGTGGGTGGGAGAGAGGATAAGGTGGGAAGTATCACTATGTTCCTAAATCCGTATATATGAAGTACATGAAATCTGTTTACCTTAAATTAAAAAAATTAAAAACTGACATTTAATTTCAATAGCTGTGAAATAGAATAACTACAATAAAAAACTCTACTTGTAGGCCAAATAAATTGGAATAGTAATAAAAATGCAATATAATTTTAAAAATGGTCTGACTTTAACATGTATCATCCCAGATGATGTATGGAAAACCTAATTAATACCTGGAACTGGTGCTGTGGCACTGTGGGCTGAGCCTCTGTCTGTGGTGCTAGCATCCCATATGTTACCAGTTCATGTCCTGGCTGATCCTCTTCCAATCTAGCTCTCTGCCACCTGAGAAAGCAGTGGAGAATGACCCAAGTGCTTTGACCCCTACCTTGATATAGGAGACCTGGAGGAAGCTCCTAGCCCCTAGGTTCAGACTGGCCAAGCTCCAGCCATTGTCGCCATTTGAGGAGTGAACCATCAGATGGAAGACCTTTCTCTCTGTCTCTCCCTCTGTCTGTAGCTCTACCTCTCAAAGAAACAAAATCTTAAAAAAAATCCCCAAGACAATAGTTTCAACCCTCAGGAATAGATTGACACCAATTTTGAAAGGACCTTGAGGTGATAAGTTTTATCTCTTACACTCTCTCTCACCATGTAATGACTTCTGCCAAGTTAAGTTACAGGAATATGGCCCTCTCCTGATGGGGCCTCTTGGTCATGGACTTCTCATATGACTGTAAGATACACTTTTTCTTTATAAATTACACATTGTACACTGGTTTTGTAACAACACAAAATAGACTAAGACTGAAAATAGATCAATACATATTTTCTCCTCTTTAGGAAAGAGAGAAGGTAGCCGGCGCCGTGGCTCAATAGGCTAATCCTCCACCTTGCGGCGCCGGCACACCGGGTTCTAGTCCCGGTTGGGGCGCCGGATTCTGTCCCGGTTGCCCCTCTTCCAGGCCAGCTCTCTGCTATGGCCAGGGAGTGCAGTGGAGGATGGCCCAGGTGCTTGGGCCCTGCACCCCATGGGAGACCAGGAAAAGCACCTGGATCCTGGCTCCTGCCAGGATCAGCGCGGTGCGCCGGCTGCAGCGGCGGCCATTGGAGGGTGAACCAACGGCAAAGGAAGACCTTTCTCTCTCTGTCTCTCTCTCTCACTGTCCACTCTGCCTGTCAAAAAAAAAAAAAAAAAAAAAAAAAAAAAAAAGGAAAGAGAGAAGGAAAATGGAGAGCCAGCGTGTGGCTTAGCAGGTTAAACTGCTGCCTGGAGTGCTGGCATCCTATTTGGGCACTGATTCTAGTCCTGGCTTGCTTTACTTCTGATAACTCCTTATTAATATGCCTGGAAAAGCAACAAAAGATGCCCTAAGTCCTTGAGAGTGTGCACTCATGTGGAGAATTGGATGAAGATCCTGACTTCTGGCTTCAGCTTGACCCAGCCCTGGACATAGCAGCCATTGGTGAGTGAACCAATGGATGGAATATTCTCTCTCTCTCTCTCTCTCTCTCACTCTCTCTCTCCCTCTCTCTCTATTCCCCCCCTCCTTGTCTCTTCCCCTCTCTCTGTAATACTGCCATTAAATAAATAAATCTTTAAAACAAAACAGAACACTAGCTTCTGGAGGATATCATGTTAATTTAAAAAAAGAGAAGGAAAATACACAGAACTTTAGAAAGCCATGAGACTATTGAGTTTTTATTTTTAAAATTTTTTATAAAGATTTATTTATTTATATGAAAGTCAGAGTTACACAGAGAAAGAAGGAGTGGCAGAGAGAGAGGGGTCTTCTACAGGCTAGTTCACTCCCCATCTGGCTGCAACAGCTGGAGCTGCACTGATTTGAAGCCAGGAGCCAGGAGCTTCTTCCAGGTTTCCCAAGCAGGTGCAGGAGCTCAAGGTCTTGGGCCATCATCTATTGCTTTCCTAGGCCATAGAGAGAGCTGAATTGGAAGTGGAGCAGCTGGGACTTGAACCAGTGCCCATATGGATGCCAGCACTGCCAGCAACAGGCTTACCGGTTGTGCCACAGTACCGGCCCCATTTTTTTTCAATTTAGTTCATGTCTGTTCTCTAATGAGAATAGGGAAGGATTTTTTTAATATTTATTTTTTTATTTGAAAGGCAGATTTACAGAGAAGCAGAAGGAGAGGGAGGGAGGGAGAGGGGGAGAGAGAGAGAGAGAAGTCTTCATCCACTTGTTCACTGCCCAAATGGCTATGAACAGCCAGAGCTGAGAAAATCTGAAACCAGGATCCAGAGCTTCTCCTGGGCCTCCCACGTGATTGCAGGGTCTCAAGGACTAGGGCCATCTTCCACTGCTTTCCAAGGCCATAGCAGAAAGCTGAGTGGGAAGTGAAGCAGGCAGGACTTGAACCAGCATCTATATGGGATTCCAGCACTGCAGGCAGTGGCTTTACCCACTATGCCACAGTGCCAGGCTCATATTATTTAGCAACCAACATAAGAAGCATACTTCAAAAAGTTTGCAGAAAGTTGAATTAAAAATAAGAGAACTGAAAATAAGCTGAAGAATAATTAAGTAATCACCTTACTGGAGAAAAATTAATTTTCTTTGATCTTGGAAATATATAGATGTCCTTCCTTATGATCATAACTGGAAGAGAAGATGAATGGAGAGAGTGGTGGTTGGGTTCACCCTTCGATTCCAATGTGCAAAATGAAATTATTATTGAAATGAATTGGAAGTGGAGTAGCCAGGACTTGAACTGGTTCCCATATGGGATGCTGGCACTGCAGGCAGTGGGTTTACCCACTATGTCACAGTGCCAGCCCCTATGTATAAATCTTATGACATCAGTAGAGACATTATGTCATATTATCCATTCCACATGAACAGGGAATGCTGATGTGAATATGTGAAAATATTCAATCTATGCATGATGATATGAAGTATTCATGGACAAAAAATTGTGTAACTTTTAGATATAGACAGATACACATATTAAGTGATTTTGTAAAGATGAGTTTAATTGGACCAATATAAATACACTAGTCATATGCTCTGTCAGATGCAGCCACAGGATCTGCAAATGTTTGGAGTTACCAAGTTTACATCCTTAACCAGAAGACATGGTGAATGAGAATTTAGAGTCTTTTTCAATGTATGATTAAATGAATAACTACAGTGAACTGGAAAATATGAATAAGAGGTTGGTGTTATTGGAAGTGGGTCCAATAGAGGGGGGATCCCCTTGCAGTACTACAAATGAGTCATATAGAACAATAGTATGAATAAGCTAGAAGGTGATATTCCAGATAAAATTTGCATCTGGGTGCCAGCATAGCTCAATAGGCTAATCCTCCACCTGTGGCGCGGGCATACCGGGTTCTAGTCCCAGTTGGGGCACCAGATTCTGTCCTGGTTGCTCCTCTTCCTGTCCAGCTCTCTGCTGTGGCCCGGGAGTGCAATGGAGGATGGCCCAAGTGCTTGGGCCCTGCACCCCATGGGAGACCAGGAGAAGCACCTAGCTCCTGGCTTCGGATCAGTGTGGTGCACCAGCCATAGCACGCCAGCTGCAGTGGCCATTAGGGGGTGAACCAATGGAAAAGGAAGACCTTTCTCTCTGTCTCTCTCACTGTCCACTCTAACTGTAAAAAAAAAATTTTTTTTGCATCTGATATGTACCCCTAAAGATGTACATGTTTAGGATTCTGAGCTTTGAAAAGAAGTACACATGAATGCAAATTCTTGCCATGTTATATTTTGCAAGGCAATTTTGTTATATTACTAAAACTTTGACCTACATTTCTCCTCACATGCAATTAAGAATTCAATCCATAAGTAGAGGTGTACTTCAAAGATTAAATAAGAAAAAATATACAAGACCCCATGGATATGCTCTTAATTAAACAGCATTTGAAAAACTTGTTCTCTTGCCATAGGTCATGGGACTCCAAATCCTATTAAGTTGACATTTACCAATGCCATCTTACTAGTTAAAGTGATCAGTTTAAGTTCATAATTGATCATAAATATAGGATTGTCAAAGGGATTATATAAAAAGATCAGTGCCTGCTAATAATAATTGATAGAATAAAAAGGAGAGAATGATCCTACATGGGAAGCAGGATACACAGCAGACTTATAGAATGGCAAAAACCCTAAGCATCACTCTAGTCTAGGAATCAGCCCTTAAGTCATTCTGATCTGACTAAAAATCCCATGAGAGTTTCTCAGGCATGGAAAGCCAAGACACTGTGGCAAAAAATGACCTAAATGAAAAATCTCTGAGTGAGATCCCGGTAGAAAGAACAGGCCATCAAAGAAGGAGGTACCTTTCTCTGAAGGGAAGAGAGAACTTCCACTTTGATTATGGCCTTGTCTAAATAAGGTCAGAGTTTGTGAACTCAAGAGACTTCCATAGCCTTGGCAGCTCATAACAAGAGCCTCAGGTGATTACTGACATTATAAATAAGAATGTCAATTGTTAAATCAACAACAGGAGTCATTGTGCACTTGCTCCCCATGTAGGACCTCTGTCCTTAATGTGTTGTACTATGAGAATTAACTGTAAAAGTAATCTTCAAACAGTACTTTATACTCTCCCTGAATCCCTCTCCTTCTCCCTCTCTCTCTTCTGAAAAGTCTGACTTTCAGATAAGTAAATCAATAATTAAAAAAAAAACTAAGAAAGCAGAACAGATTCAAGAAAAAAATAAATATTTTAATAAGGACTCCAGAACAGACTATAAATGTGGTACTTCTGCAGTTTTGTCACTATGATGTACTAAAAGAAAAATAATGTGTATTATCATGTACTAATTTGAATGATTGATTATTGGTAATTAGAATTTAGTTTTAAATAAACAATTCAAGTGGCAATATTCATCAGCCTAGTAGAAAAAGTTTGATACAGGCCAGCGCCACAGCTCACTAAGCTAATCCTCCACCTGTGGCACTGGCACTCTGGGTTCTAGTCCTGGTTGGGGTGTTGGTTCTGTCCCAATTGCTCCTCTTCCAGTCCAGCTTTCTGCTGTGGCCCAGGAAGGCAGTGGAGGATGGCCCAAGTGCTTGGGCCCTGCACCTGCATGGGAGACCAGGAGGAAGCACCTGGCTCCTGGTTTGGATCCGTGCAATGCCGGCTGTAGTAGCCATTTGGGGGTGAACCAATGGAAGTAAGAACTTTCTCTCTGTCTCTCTCTCTCTAACTCTGCCTGTCAAAAAAAAAAAAAAGGTTGAAACAAAGCACTCTCAATCTCACAAAGTCATGTGAATAGAAGGCATATCTGATTTATTCTAATAGGCCTTCCTAAAATTTACTAATTTTTTTCTGACAATAGTGAATTTGGCTCATCATAGAAAATTCTTTGAAGACTCTTGTTAAAATTGTCCCTCTTTGAAAAAGTAAATTTTACTGCATGAATCTACAAGAGGTAAATTTTTGTTTTATAGAACATTGGAAAACCAATTATGCTTAGTCTCTAATTTCTGATTTACTTTATAGAACAGAACTTATATAGAAAAATTTCACTTTATCTATTTTTTTAAATATTTACTTACTTGTTTGACAGAAAGGAGAGAGACAGAGAGGTCTTCCCTTTGCTGGTTCACTCCCCAATGGCCACAATGGTCAGAGCTGGACCAATCCAAAGCCAGGAGCCAGGAGATTTTTCTGGGTCTCTCACATGGGTGCAGGGGTCCAAGCACTTGGGCCACCATCCACTGCTTTTCCAGGTCATTAGCACAGAGCTGGATTGGAAATGGAGCAGCCAAGACATGAACTGGCACCTGTATGGGATAGCAGAGCCACAGGCAGAGGCTTAATGACTGTGGCACGCACCGGCCCCCACTTTATCTAAATTTATGGTAAACCCATGAGTTGCACCACAACACAATTTTTTCTTCCTGCCCTCCTGCCCTCCTGCCCTCCTGCCCACCTGCCCTCCTGCCCTCCTGCCTGCCTGCCTACCTGCCTTCCTGCCTTCCTGCCTTCCCTGCCTGCCTGTGGGGAAATTAGGCACAGGAGGCAATTCAAAGATGGTGGCTGAAGGGAAATTAGGCACATGTGGCAATTCAAAGATGGCGCCCAAAGGAAGTAAGGTGGGTGGTGCCCAAAGTGGTTTACCACCAAAGCTGATTGGCCATGCAGCATCAGGGGAGGTGACAACTGATGATGTGTACACATATATGGCTGGTCCTGTAAAAAGTTGCCCTGTAGAATGACCTTTTAAGTAATTGGTTGGCCCTTATGCCCTGCCCCAGTAATCATGTGGTCTTGTGCTTTAAAAGGCTTTGCCATGTGCCAATAAATGGAGTTCTTGCTTGCTTGACTTGACTCACCGCTGTGTCTGACTGTCTCCGGGATCAGGAGGCTGGGGAACGGGCGAGCGGCGCACTTACCTTTCTTTGGACCCAGTCCATCCTCCTTTGGGTGGACTAAGACCCAGCACCTGCCTGCCTTCCTGCCTGCCACCATGCCTTCCTTCCTGTCTGCCTTCCTACCTGCCTGCCTTCCTGCCTGTCTTTTTCTCCCTTTTTCTTTCTTTCATTCTTCCTTCCTTTCTTTCTCTTTTTTCTCCTTTCTTTTTTCTTCCAATTTATTTCTTTTTGTTTTCTTCATTCTTTTTCTTTTTATTCTTTTTCTTTCTGTTAATTTTTCTGTGTCATGATTCTTGCACATTGCATCCAAGGACATGGACCAGGGAGAGAGGCTTATGATTACTGTGTGCAAGAACTCTCCTCTTGAGGGTCAAAGCATCTGACAAGGAAGCTCTCCTAGATTAAGTCCTCAAGCGCCTCTCTCAATAACATGCCAGAGAAGGTGTGCTAACTGGAGAGCATCTTTGGTTTAATTAACTCTGGGAGGTCTGAGTGTTGCTGGGGTCCTCATTGGGATATAATAATTGGTCATGAATCATGTGAATGTGACTATTCACCACTAGAGGGCTCTGTAGGGTCAATTACATTTTCCCAATCATTGACATCTGATTCCCCACTGTTGTCTCCAGCTGCTCTGCTGGGGAAGAAAATCTGCTTCACTTGCAGGATACTTAAGTCCAGCACTGGCGGAAGCATGATTGAAAGAGCCCACAGCTGAGATAAAGGCAAAAAGACACTTGCTTCCATGTGAGAATGACTAAGTATACTGTCTTGATTGGGTAAAAGTCATCATGAAGAGGATAAGGCACCTCTGCATCTCCAAGTGTATTTCTACCTCCCAGCTGTGAACCCAGACTAGGGCATCCATTGAATAAACAATGATTCCATATTTCTATGTGGTGCTTCTCTGCTTAACACTGCCTGCTGAAATCTTGTTCCCATATACTTTTACCCAGCATGATTTGTCTTAATTTTTTCACTTCTCCCTGACAATATTCAACAATTTGCACACTGTGCTCTACACTTAACAGACTGACAACACTTAATTTTTGTGTGTACTATAAGCCTGATAAATTGCTCTAATGATTTTTATTATTCCATCATTGTAAAAATTCCTGTATCATGTTCTTTAATAAGTTTGGCATAATACTGAACGGTGTTTGACACTGAAGGCACTGTGTTTTTGCTTGCTAGTATTACCTAGATTGGGAGTAGTGATATCTATCCTCTGATTATACCTTCAAATTGAACTAAAGAGAGACTAAATTCTAAAGCAGGAATAAAATTGCTGATAGTGGAGGTGAAGCTGATGAGAAGGAAGACAAGATTGGGCACTCTGATGGTGTGAGTGAGCTGTTTATGGGTGATCTGTTCCTTATATAAAACCTGCTGCTGTGGGTTTGCCAATTTTTATGTACCACTCAGTAACCTTCTTTCACGTATCTTTAAGAATTCTGTCTCAACTCTCTCCCTTAATTTCACTTTCACAGTTATGGAAAACAAGGTTTTGAACAAGCTGATGGTTATGGATTTAAATTATTTGCAGAAATTCTGTCTTGCTATTGCATGGATCACTGATGCTGAAAGTTCCCTCTTATCTCTCCCAGCAAGAATCCTTAATGGCCCACACTGCTGCTGGTGCTGTAGAAACTTACAGTGCTGAAGGGGTAGTCCGAAATGGAGGCTGTCATGATGAAATTCTCTGAGTGCACTATTTTAATATCAGGCAGTGGGTTAACACCCTGGCCTGAGGTGCCAGCATCACTTATGTGCACCACTTCAAGACCTGGCTGCTCCATTTGTGATTCAGCTCTCTGCTATGGCCTGGGAAAGCAGTAGAAGATGGCGCAAGTCCTTGGACCCCTGCACCCACAAGTGAGACACAGAAGAAGCTCCTGGCTCTTGGCTTCCGACTGGCACAGCTCCAGCCATTACAGCCAATTGGGGAGTGAACCATCAGATGGAAGACCTCTCTCTCTCTGCCTCTCCTCTCTCTGTGTTAGTTTGACTTTTGAATAAATAAATCTTTTTTTAAAAAAGTTATTTGGCATATAACCTTTACTATAAAAATCACATCTGAGCAAGGTTTTGGCTCTGGATGCAACAGATGGTCACTGGCTAGGCGGTAATTACAGTGCACTGACCTTGTCCAGATGGCAGCAGAACCCACCAGCACAGCCCCTTTTCTGTGCTGACACCACTCCACGTGCCCACTGCCCTCCTGCATGCTGCTCTTCAGCTCTAGCCTTTTAGTTTGCAACCAACCAACCACAGTTGGCTCTAATCACACACACATCATGCTGCAAATATCACATGTTTGAGAAAGGACTTACTATTACAAGCCCGCTGGTGTGTGGGTCGGGGATGGCTGAGCACACCCTGGCACCTGCTCCTAAGAAGTGACACAAAGGGCCCCAGGTCTCAGAGCTTGCCCTTCGAGTGTTTACAGCATCTCTTGGTTTGGTTTGAAGAGGTCAATTATTTCTGGGTTTTCGGTCCAGCGATCTGACAGCTACCAAGAAATTAATTCTCTCATTCCTTAATCAGGCATTTGAAACTTATTAGCAATATGTGTATTTCTACATCTTTGAATAATGACTACTTCTCTGAAGGAAACAGTGAGAGACACCAGGCAGGTTTTCTCTGGCAGGGTAAATCACACTTAGTCATATATGATTTGAATTAGTAGATCATTTTCCATTTTGACTTAAAGATCCTCCCAGTTTCTGCTTACTACATTGTACTTCAGAACTCTTTCACATTAAATATGACTAATATGCATTTCCATATTTTGAAAGAGTATAAAAACATCTCACAGCTTTTAATAAAACTTTCCATTTCCCTTTTGCAGCAAAGATACAAAATCAGTTCAACACACCAGTATGAAAGGGGGAAAAAAACTCAACAAATTAAAATAATATTCAAATCACAGCATTAAGTATATCTACATCCAGCTCAACATCAACATTTATAATATATCAGTAATTCTATCAGATTTTCTCTGTAGGGAACCTTTATTAATATGTTCTGATTATTTACAACTGTACAAGCAAAGCACACTCCCAAAGTGCACATATTTAATACAGTATCAACTATTTGCATTTACAGGATTTTTAAACAATCAGAAAAAAGATCAACTGTTTAAGATCCTTAAGGTATATTACAAAAACTACTGCTAGTTCTTGTACTGTGGTATGCTTACTCAGTAAAACTAGCAACAAAATATCCACACAGTAACTGAGTAATTCTGATCCACTCATGCCAACCCGGGGTGTCTCCATGAACTCTAAGCTGTCTTATACAAAAGTTAAGGCAAAGTCATTTTCAAGTTTAAATGCAATTCAAGCCTTTAAATATTGGATGGAAATAATTTTTTAAAAAAACCTCAATCTTGTTAAATAACATTTCATGGAATAAACTGTATGGTTACTTGTAGCAGGAAATATTTTAATGTCTGTTGCTTAGAATAATTAAAGAAAAATGTTGGGGGCCAGCGCTGTGGCTCACTTGGTTAATCCTCCACCTGCAGCAATGGCACCCCATATGGGCACTGGGTTCTAGTCCCGGTTGCTCCTCTTCCAGTCCTGCTCTCTGCTGTGGCCCAGGAAGGCAGTGAAGGATGGCCTAGGTGCTTGGGCCCCTGCACCTGCATGGGAGACTAGGAGGAAGCACCTGGCTCCTGGCTTCAGATCGGCATAGCTCTGGTCATGGCGGCCATTTGGTGGGTGAACCAATGGAAGGAAGATGTTTCTCTCTGTCTCTCTCTCTCTCACTGTATACCTCTATCTGTCAAATAAATAAAAGAGAATACTTTTAGGCATTTTAAAACAAAATAATTTATATTGTTCTTCAGAAGTGCAACACTTCTAGAAGTGAATCAATGAGGCCCTCATCTTGGAGGTAAAAAGAGCAAAAATTTTTGTCCTCCACCAGCCAAAGAGGGGAATAAAACCACAAACACCATTCTCTCACCATTACATAACTTTTAAATCCATGTGCTGATGCAGAGGTTCAGGAAGACATCCCCATGGAGTTAAGATGAGGACTCTTCTGAGAGAGTGCCTGGGGGCAGGGGAACATGGACAGAAATGTGCATGGAACAGGTGCACTAGGCCAAGAGCCAAAGCAGCCAGCTCACAGGGATCAAAACCATTTCATGATACAACATACTGGCAACATGTCAGTGGCCAAAAAAGTATATTTTCATTTAGGTTCTATTCACATGTTTTGAATTGATTTTAGTTAATACCCACTTGCAATTGAGGGGAGGAGCTGGGTACTTGCTGGCAGAATGTCAAAGCTCAAAGCTTTCAGGTTTCTCTAGGGTGCGCTCTGCAGGTTCTTTCTGCCCACTGGATCCAAAAAGGCCTATATGTACATTTATATGTATTTTTAAATGCTGGACTCACTTGTTAACAGTTTAGATGAAAGCACAGCTCCCATGCCAGTGTGTCAGTGACCTGACACTGCCAACCCCCTTCCAGCTTGAGGCCAAGGTTGCCATCTGCTGGAGCATCTGAGATATGCACTTGTAGATCAATGTTATTTTAAAAAATAAAGCAGCATAGTTCCCTTAATTTAGAAAAATTTACTATATATAGCTTGCATTCAGAACCACACAGAGGCTTAATAAAAACATGAATCTGTTGGGATAAATGCATTTTCTATCCTGAAAAAAATCAGACTTACACATCATCTCCTGTTAAGCACCAACCAAAAATAAGGTTTATATTAATTAAATCCTGAAAAACAGTTTTTCTTTTAAGAGGGGGAGAATCTGACTCAGAGAAGAAAAAATAACTTGCAGGCATTCCGTGGGGCTCACAGACACTGCAAGTGCCTAACCAGTGGCTCATTCTCATACTGAGTGGGAAGTGTTTCACTTGTGGCTAATACAGCTCTATGCAACCACTCCCAGACATAGGATTTTCACTGAGGAGACTTGGGGGGAGTGTCCTGTCCTCTGTGAAGACACTTTCCAACAGCTGGGGGTGAGAGCCGATGCCCAGGCTGCCTTCCCTTGTCTTTGGAGACTCTGGGAGTGAACTAGAGGGCAGGGGCTCCCTCTGTTTCTCCACAGGTGCAGCGAGCTTCTTCTCCTCCTTCCTACAACTGCGGGGGTTTGACTTTTGCTCTTTTGGGGGTTGCAGTGGGGAAGAAGGTGGCTCTTTACACGTTCTCTGACAAATCTCCACGTAACTGGGCTTTCACAATTCTTTGGCAGCTCCATGCACCTGCACCGATTTACACGCAGTTGTAGTAAGGACAGGGGGAGTCTGTCCACACTGTGGGTTTCCTTCTGCTTTTCTACCACCTTGGGATCCTCAGGTAAATGGGCTGAGGGGAGGATCATTCATATGTTGCTGATACAGCACAAGAAGCCAGCAGTGAGGGCTCTCTGGGGACCACTACAGGAATAGCGTTCCTACTTGCATCTGCATGGAGGCTCCTTTCCTTTGAGAATCCTATTACCGAGCTAGATGGCCTGTTTTTGAACAAGTCCTGTTATCAAATTGCCTGCAGCTCCAGGTAATGAGGGGAAGTTGGACAGCCCCAGTTCAAAGTTTGTGATGGAGGCTTTGGTCGTGTTGGAGACTGAGTTTGGCTGCTTGTATTTTCTTCCTATAGCCAAAGGAATTTTTCCTGCTTCTGGGAGGATACTGTCTGAGTGAAGTCAGAGGAGAGGCTGCAGGCTTGAAGGTTGGAGATGTGAACCCATGTATAAATCCAGTATTTGGAAATAGAGTTACCAAGGGTGGATCAAAATAGCTACGCATTGTTGACAATGTCTGGGGGCAGTCAGGCTGTGCAGAGGAAACTGTTGTTGGGGACTGTATACTGGAGGTAAATAAATGATGTGTAACACTGCTGTGTATAAAGGTTCATGTTGAGAGACCTAAATCCATTCTTTGGCAAAAATGGGTTTATAGCTATTGCCTTCCTTTTAGCTGCACCTTAATTGGTTTTCCTTGAAAAGTTTTGACTTTTCACAGGTACTTGTAAGCCTGTTGTGCATCAGCTTCTGCTTCAAATGTAATAAATCAATTATCATTATGGGCAAATTCACAGTTAATAAATTTCAGTAAATTATTTCCTTTGAATAGTGCTTCTACTTCTTCCCCAGGGGTAGATTCAGATATTTCTCACAATATGACTATGCAACGATTTTGATTTGGCCTTACTTTTTCTCCCTTCTCACCCACCGGGACTAAAGGTAAAGATCTTAGCACTTCAACAATCGAATCCACACTAGTACTGAGTTTCTTGATATAGTCAAGGGTAGCTACCATTGTAATTAGAGCATACTGCTCACTGTCCATCTGTGAGGTAAGATACACGGCACTAGCAAGAGTCTCCCTAGATAAACAGAATTCCAATTTTTTAAGTACTTCTTGAGAGTCTTCCTGGCTTTCTGGTTGAGATTCATTCCCTCCTGTTTCACTATTTTCAGGTAGAGATTCGTATTCTGCATGATCCAGAGCCAAAGCGTTCATGTCTGATTTGACTCAGGTAAATCTGGTAATGCTGCATTCTCACGACTTTTGTCACCATCACCATTGACATCCAATCCCTGCGGGCTGCAGTCTGCACCATGGCCAGCTGTCTCCTCCCATGTAGCACTCAAACCGACAGCTGCACTACTTGCTTCCAAATGTAACGTGAGTCCCCCACACTTTCGCATTAGGGTTTAGCTCTGAAACCTTAGTTGTTGGTACCTGACTCAAAGCTGGGATGGAATTTGAGAAGTGGTTTGAGATACAGAACCATTCATCAGATGAGAGCTGTCCTTGCCCTCTTGGCCTCGCTGTGCCTGCAGTTCAGCCACAACTTTAGCGTCCTCATCAGAAGTCATGGGTTCCACTCAGAGAAGTTTAATGTAAACTTCAGGATGTTGCCCGCGCCACCTGCCCCACCCGACCGGCCTCCGGCAGGCTCCTTGCCACAGCCCAGGTGCCTGGTGACCCCGCAACATGCAGGGAGAGCCGAGGAGGGAGACTAGGAAGAGGCGGCGCTGCGGGGCCAGGCTGGATGTAGGGAGGAAGGGCCGGCATGGGCCGGTGCAGCGGCAAAAGTGGCTTCTTCCTCTTTGGGACCGAAAATGTCTCAACCTCGAGACTCTGGATCCCCAACACTCCTTCCCTTCACATGAGAACACACCTAAATAAATCCTTAAAAGGTTGAGTGTGAATCAATCGGGCAGAAATTCACTAAGTACCAAGTTGATCGCATCCATCATAGAGCGGATGGGAGACTGAACAGAGCCCAGCATCGAACCATAGTGCTTCTGATGAGAATACAGGGCCCACATTTTCTCAGAAAGGAACACTGGAGGGGCCCAGCTTGAGGTGGGTCAGAGGCAAAAGTGCTAAAAGTATAATAACTGGGCATTCTCAATGAATGGGACTCACTCATGGTATTTCTGTAAGTTTGAAATAATTTCAAAATTAACTACTCTTAAAATGACCAAATTATAAGATGACAATATCCATATCATGTTAGTAAAGCAGGGACAGCATCAAATACTATAAAGGCTAAACCTTACCCAATTCCTATTAGGCCGAAGTTGTAAAACTTGTCCCCTTCTAAGCATCTACATGTGTGGAGACTGCACAAAAAATAGAATACTATTCACAATACATTTTTTGTGAATATATTTGTGATAATTTGTAAACAGCTTGATCTTTCTATTTTAAAGGTTTTGAAAACCCTGTTGCTCTTTAAAAATAATTATTTTATTTTTGTACTTGAAAAGTAGAGATGGGGTGTATCTCAAATCTGTTGGTTCATTCCCCAACTTTATGCCACAACTGGGGCAGGACCAAGCCCAAACCAGCAACCTGAAACACAATCTGGGTCTCTACAAGGGTGGCACGGACTCAACTCCTTTAACCTTCATCACTGTCTCTCTGAATG
Source organism: Oryctolagus cuniculus (assembly GCF_051225735.1). Classification (NCBI taxonomy): domain Eukaryota; kingdom Metazoa; phylum Chordata; class Mammalia; order Lagomorpha; family Leporidae; genus Oryctolagus; species Oryctolagus cuniculus. Next base: position 1,543,739 of record NC_142873.1, on the reverse strand, counting down.
CACACCAACATGAAGCTGGAGTCAGAAGCAGAGCTGGGACTTTGCCCAGGCTCTCTGACATGGGATGCAGGCATCCCAAGCAGTGGTCACACCACTATGTCAAATGGCCACTCCTTCATTTTTAATTTAGTTTTTATTTGGGAATCAGAGAGACTGAGAAAGACAAGCAGCAGAAATCACTCATCTGTTGGCTTACTACACAATGCCCACCACAATCAGGACTGAATTAGATGAAAGACAGGAGCCAGGAGCTTCATCCAGGTCTTCCATATGGTTGACAGAAATGCTTGGGCCATTATCCACTGCTATCTCAGACAAACTAGCAAGAATCTAGATTGGAAGAGGAGTTGCCAGGACTCAAAGCTGCACTCCATATGAGATGCCAATGTCAGAAGAGCAGCTTGACCTATTGAATCACATGCTAGTCCCTGCATCAATTCAAACCAGTGCACTCACCCTACCCTGTATATATTCAAAGAATGCAAAGCTGGACATCCCCTCCCTTTCCTTATTATAAAAGCCTCAGTCCTGCTCCACCTCAGAAGAACCGTGGTTCACTTTAAACTGAATCTGTCTCCCAATTTGCAATCCTATTCTGCATCTGAAAAACATCTCTCTGATTTTATTTTAATCTCATTTATGACCTTTTGCTTTATATAATCCAGGACTCTCTGGTCTTATCTCCTTGCCTACTGGCAGATTTGGGAAAATGTTTTATATTATGTATTTTCACTACCTCAGGTGAATACCTGAGGGTTAAAATGTTAGATAAGTGAATGCTACATTTTTTCCTAAAAAGTCTTTGTTGAATTAGAATCCATATGTCTTAGTACTCATGAAGCAGATGTTCTTCAGAATCACATCCTCTACAGCTTTCCCTCAGATGTCTCAAGCAGGGCCTGAACTTCATTGGTACATCCATAATCATATCCTTGAATGTGACTCCTAAAATATGGACATCCTTGCTCAGCCAAGGCCATCTGTACCAACGTCTAGGAGAGAAGGTCATAACTGTACCAAGGGGGTGGCTCTATGGATAGAAAATTTAAACCATGGTTGGGATTACCCTCAAGTATTTCCCTGTGCTGGCCTTCCACATGTCTTTCCCACACAATTACTGGGATATGTACACAATCTGAACAGTCAGTGATTTCAATATATGGGAGTGTCACAGCTATGCTGTGAAATAACCTGTAGATGTCTGAGTAAAGTGGGAAATTATACATGATTATAAATTTTTGAACTTAAGAATACAAAACTATTTCCTTATCAGTTTCAAATGCATCTCCTAACTCATTATGTGGCAGCTAAACATGAATTGATTCTGACATATCAACTATGACCATGAGTGAACTATTCTCTTATATGAATCTTCGGTTACTCCACAAAATGACTGAACATTGGAAGAGCTAAAGTATATGGTGTTGCTTATGTAGCAAATAATAAATGGGATTTATGTCTGTTTGTGTTAAGGTGGAGAGGATGATGAAACAGTGACCAGCACTATTCAGATTGAACAGTCGAAACACAAAACCTGGGGTTCAGCAGGTGCAGCTCTTTCACCTCTATCTCCGTCGTGTTCACTGTCACAAATAAGAAGCAGTTCCGGACAGGCTCGGATTCCTGAATTGCTGCAATATGATGGTCTTAGCCTGATTTCTTTTGTGGTGAGGACTCACTTCTCTCTTCTCTGGGGTTTCCAATCATCAGTTATCATTTTCCTTCTATCTGTTACTATTATTATTTACTTATTTGAGAGGCAGAGTTTTATTTTTATTTTTTTATTTTTATTTTATTTTATTTTTTTTTATTTTTATTTATTTTTTTTTTATTTTTTGACAGGCAGAGTGGACAGTGAGAGAGAGAGACAGAGAGAAAGGTCTTCCTTTTGCCGTTGGTTCACCCTCCAATGGCCACCGCGTCCGGCGCGCTGCGGCCGGCGCACCGCGCTGATCCGATGGCAGGAGCCAGGAGCCAGGTGCTTTTCCTGGTCTCCCATGGGGTGCAGGGCCCAAGCACCTGGGCCATCCTCCACTGCACTTCGTGGCCACAGCAGAGAGCTGGCCTGGAAGAGGGGCAACCGGGACAGAATCCGGAGCCCCAACCGGGACTAGAACCCGGTGTGCCGGCGCCGCTAGGCAGAGGATTAGCCTAGTGAGCCGCGGCGCCGGCCCGAGAGGCAGAGTTTTAGACAGGGAGAAGGGGGGGCTCTTCCATAATCTGGTCCATTACCCAAATGGCCACAATGGCCAGAGCTGGGCCAATCCCAAGCCAGGAGCCAGGATCTCTTCTGGGTTTCCCATGTGAGTGCAGGGGCCCATGCACCTGAGCCATCTCCCACTGCTTTTACAGGCCATTATCATGGAGCTGGATTAGAAGTGGAGCAACCAGGAGACCAACCAGTGCCCATATGAGTACCACAGGAGGAGGATTAGCTCCTATATCATAGTGCCTGTCCCATCTCCTTGTCCCTTAATCCAGTCTATCTGCTAAATGGGAAACAGAATATTTCCAATTTAATGTCATCTCAACAGTCATTAGAAAAATTGTCATTTAACATTATTTTTTATTGTTACATGCATTTTAAATCTACAGCTAGGGGGCCAGCATTGTAGCATAGTGGGTAAAGAAACTGCCTGTGACACCATCATCCCTTATGGGTGCTGGTTCAAGACCTAGCTGCTCCAATTCCAATTCATCTCCCTGCTAATATGCCCAGAAATGCAGTGGAGGATGGTCCACGTGCTTGGGCCCCTGTACCCATGTGAGGGATCTGAAAGAAACTCCTGACTCCTGGTTCCAGCCAGAGCATTGTGGCCATTTGAGGCATGAAACAGTGGAAAGAAGATCTCTTGCTCTTTCTCTCTCTCTTTCTCTCTCTTTTTTTCCTCTGTGTAACTCTTTCAAATAAATAAATAATTATTTTAAAAAATCTTAAATCCACAGCTAAAAGTAAATAAAATTACTCTTCATATATTATATGTATTTTAAAAATATGGATAAGAGAAGCAGGCAGGTCTAGTAGTTAGATGCCTGAATCCTACATTACACTGCATAAGTTTGATATCTTCATCCAGAACCATACTCCAGTTTCCTGTTACTGCAGACCCTGGAAAGCAATGGTGATGGTTCAACTAACTGGGTTCCTGTCACCCATTTGGGAAACCTATATAGAGTTCTTGACACCACCTTAAGTATTGGCACAATCTTGACCAATGTAGATATTTGGGGAGTGAACCAGTGACAGGGAGCTTTAAGCCTAATAGTCAATTTTATTCTGCAGCCAATCTTTTACAACTACTTTGATACACAGAAATCTTTTCAAAACCAGACCATCCCTGAAATCTTGAGTTTGCATGCTCACATGCTGATGCTTAGATGTTCCAATATCTAATTTGGTCACAGTAGTCTGGATAACCAAGGTTATATGTTGGGGTGTGCAAATGAAAGGAAAAACAGGACATGGGGTCTCTTCCTCCAGAAAGTGTGCACAGACTAACCAGGTGTGGTTTCTTTACTGATAAGGATTACAACAGCCTATTGTAGAGCACATGCATGTGTTCATAGAACTAAGGATTCTCTGAAACACGTTTAGCAAGATATAGTAGATAAACATTGTGAGAGTCCTGAATCCACACTGGCCTGAGGCATCTCCCCCACTCTTTCTTGGCATCAGAAAGCAAAAGCACAGAGGTGCTGTGCTTATGGAGAGCCTCATCTTTCCCACAAATCAGGCCTGAGAGACTTTCTGTGCCTCACTGTTCCCACAACTGCCCCTAGTTATAAATCAGGCAGACATACTGTACCTCCTGGTATCAGGTATCTTCTCCAGCTGCTCCAGCCCACATCCCACATCCATTTGTTTGGCTGCTCCAATCCATCTCCCACCTATCTCCCACCTCCCTTGGTACAAGTTCCCTATGAAACCCCAGCCCTACACCTGAGCCCAGAGCGCCTCTCCCTCTGAGGATACTCCTGGCAGTTCTTCACCCTAAAACTTTTTCTTTGCTCAGCATGGTCTTGGTTGTAGTTCCCAGTCATGGTTGCAAACCCTAACAAGCATGTCTGAAAAAGCAGTTGCATGTTCTTGTGAAGCCTACGTTCTCACAAGGGCTCAATGCTCTTCTTGTTAGTAGGTCATAAGCTATCCTAATCAGTACCTGAGGTCACACTCTGTGTACTAGGAAGAAAATGTCTTTACTAAGAGTGCTCTGGCAGAAATCTTATTCTCCACAGTCACACTTTATCATCTTTACAAACCTGCCTGGAAACAACCAGGTTGACCAGATCTGAGTCCACTGTGTGTGTGAATGAACGTGACTTTTTGCTTCATATCTAATGCTGTTCCTCTATTTTGGATTGCATATATGTTTGTGGGCTTATGCTTTGATTCATAGTAATTCCCCATGTTATGGAATTGATTTTCACTGAATACAAACTGCAAACAAAATAACTGAAATGTTGAAAGAGAAAAAAGGAATTTATCCAAATGTTCCTATACATCCAATAAATTTTTTAAGTTTAAATTGGTGAACACAAATGAATAACTCCATCTTGCTCTTCTATCCAACCCTCTCATTTCTCCCTCACTCAATGTTGTTCAACCTCTCCCAGTCCCTCTAACACTGATTGTGCTCCCTGCAGGAGTGTCTGCCTCCCCACTGCACTATGAGCTTCTGCCTTCACTCAGCTCTATCTCCTGTGTGCACCGCTCACTTAGATTCACTTCGATCACTCCAATGGTTAATGAGGGAATTATTTCTTTAGCAATTCCATGACATAGAAGAGAAAAATCACAGTCTTTCATGTTTTTTCTCTGTAGGAAAATTCTTCATGGAGAAAGAAATGCTAATGTAAATGTTGGAAAGATATTATTGATCATCCTCTGGCCTGATAAACTTGGACAAAGGTCCTACAAAAATAAAACTAGAACTATATTTATTGGATGCATTTCCAAGTCTCAGGCCAAGATGAGAGGCTGCCCATTTTCTTACAAAGGAGGATCCAATCACAGACTGAACTGCATTTGCATCATCATAAACTCAGCAGAGACTGGTGTATCTTCCTGTATTCTCACCCAAAGAGAGTGTGATAACTAAGGGGAGCAAACTGGAGAGAGAAAGGAGACATCATTGCAGTCTTCCCAACATTCCTAGATAGCACCAGTCATGAATCTCCACTCTTTTGGGAATAGCCTGCCACCAGCCCTACTCACAAGCACCTGAAGAGTGACATATGACCAACACAGATACAGGGTCAGGTAGAAGAGGGCTTGAGTACTGTATCTCACAAGGGCAGGTGTCATTCTAAGGTAAGCGACATATACATGTGTCTACACAAACACACCAGATCTCTAGGATTTTTTTTAATCTAAAAATTCCATTTCCACTGAATAGCATACCCTTCCTACCATTTATAACCACTCTTCTACTTTCTGTTTCTAGTATTCTATTTTACTTATTTTAAAGGTTTATATTATTTATTTGAAAGGCAGAGTTCCAGAGAGTGGTAGAGCCAGAGACAGAGGTCTTTCATCCACTGGTTCACTCCCCAAAACACCGAGATAACCAGAGCTGAGCCAATCTGAAGCCAGGAGCCAGGAGTTTCTTCCAGGCTTCCCACTCAGATGCAGGGGCCCAAGGACTTGGGCCATCTTCTCCTGCTTTCCCAGGCCATGTCAGAGTTCTGGATCAGAAGTGGAGCAGCCAGGACTAGAACCAGCACCCATATGGGATGCTGGCACTGTAGGCAGGAGCTTAAACCCACTGCCCCACAGTGCCAGTCCCTCTGACTACCTTATTTATTTCATATGATTAGAATATTGCAGTATTTTTCCTTTGGGGACTGATACTTGTGGCTAATTTCATTTAGTAAAATATATTCAAGGTTCATCCATGTCACAGGATTTCCTTTTCTTCTGTGCCTGCATAACTTTTCACTGTGAGTACAGGCCACACTAGAAATCTTGGCTACAGTGAATTATGCTGTGGTGAATAATATTTATATGTTGCTTATATTGAACTTTCAATACTTTTAGATGTATACTCAGAAGTGAGAGTATTAGATCACATAAAAATTCTATTTTTAATGTAATTAAGAGACACTGTTTTCTGTGGTGGTTGTGCCATTTTATGTTACCACAAACAACACACATGTGGCTGAAAATCTTTGTATCTTCACCAACACAATTGGGTATTTCTTTTTTTTTTTTTTTTTTTTTTTAAAGAAGAGGAGCAGGAGATCTTATTGGCCATTTCCAGGCCATGGTTATGAAGATCTCTTTGCATGTGCACTCAAAGTGATTCAGCATTGGGCTTCATTGTCAATGTGGTGCAATTGCTCCTCACCCAGGGAGAAGTATACGACTCTGTTAAGTACATTTTCAACTTCGTGCAATGGTTCTCTTTTTTTTTAAAAAAAAATATTTATTTATTTGAAAGTCAGAGTTAGACAGAGAAAGGAGAAGCAGAGAGGGAGAGAGAGGTCTTCCATCCAATGGTTCACTCCTCAATTGGCCCCAATGGCTGGAGCTGCACCGATCCAAAGCCATGAGCCAGGAGCTTCTTCCAGGTCTCCCATGTGGGTGCAGGGGCCCAAGGACTTTGGCCATCTTCTACTGCTTTCCCAGGCCATAGCAGAGAGCTGGATGGGAAGTGGAGCAGCCAGGACTTGAGCCAGCATCCATATGGGATGCCAGCACTTCAGGCCAGGGTGTTAACCCACTGTACCACAGCGCTGGCCCCTGTGCAATAGTTCTAATGGTAGGTCTGGTGGTATCATAACCCCATCTGGCTATCAATACTGTTTCTGTTCCAGGCAACTTTCTGTTAGTAAGGCCAAACACAGATTTCTGCCTGAACATTTCTCTAGCTTAGGATTCACATAAAAGATGAGCACCATCACATCATTCTTCTTCCCATTCTGTCTGCCATGACCTAGAGTGTAGACCTATCAGGCTGACCCATATTTTAACTCTTCCAATAAATTGTTCCTATATGGGACAGAGCACCCTACATGAGGCTCCCAAAAAACAGACACAAAAGGGGAAGTAGTGTTGCAATGCCCAAGTGGGATCAGAGTGGTGACCTTGCCTAGAGTTTCCTTCTTTGGGACAACCCATGTCACCATGGGGTCCTTCCTGCCCAAATGTCTGAGGTATCAATAGTGAGAGCTGAGCCAATATCTGCAGGATTTCTTGAGTCTGGGCACCTGGAAAGTCAGGACAGAGCAGAACAGATGGCTTTCTCCAGTGGGTCTTCAGCAAAGAAAGCTTGACACAATGAGTTCCAGGTTCTATTGTTGACTTTCATCAAGAAATTGATTTCATTTCTTGGGATCCACTTTCATAGGATTCCTCAGCAGAAAAGACCTCTCCAAAGTCTTATCCTCCTTCTGGCTCATGCCGTGTCCATAATCACATAGCTGAATCCCAAAACCCCAGGGAGTGCTGGGTACAATCAGGACCCAGCTTTGCACAGACAGAACTGAGTTCCAACATGGTTCCCTCTAAATGCTCAGTTATGTGACCCTGAGAAATCACTGTACCTCCTAAAGACTCTGTAGCCTGGGCAATGGCAAGTAGAATGGCAGTTACTGGGAATTAGGGAGAGTGGAATTATAGGAAATTTTCATTCATTGGGTAGGGTTTCAGTCTCATAAGGAAAAACAGTTCTAAATATTGGTCACACCGCAATGTGCTTATCCTCCACATTGCTCAACAAACACAGCAATGTGCTTATACTCAACACTACTCAACATACACTTAGAAATGCTTAAATGATAAAATTCATCAGCTGTATTTTGTTTTGTCAGTACCACACTAACAGTACATTTAAAAAGTGATCAAATAGGGGCTGGAGCTATGGCACAGCTCCAGCCTGTGATGCCTACATGCTATATGGATGTCGGTTTGAGTCTTGGGTGCTCCACTTTCCATCCAACTCTTCACTAATGTGCCTGGGAAAGCAGTGGGAAATGTCTCAAATACTTGGCCCTGGCACACACATGGGGCACCTGGAAGAATCCCCTGACTCTTGGCTTCAGATTGGCCCAACTCAGGCCATTGTGGCCATTTTGGGAGTGAAGCAGTGGATGGAAGATCTCTCTGTCTCTACCTCTCTAACTTTGTGTTTGAAATAAACAAAACAAATCTTTAAAACAAAAAAGAACTCTTGATGTAAACAAGGCAAATACCCCAGTTGCCCCTCTTCCAGGTCAGCTCTCTGCTGTGGCCTGGGAGTGCAGTGGAGGATGGCCTAAGTCCTTGGGCCCTGCACCCCATGGGAGACCAGGATAAGTACCTGGCTCCTGCCATCGGATCATCGTGGTGCACCTGCCACAGCGTGCCGGCCGCGGCAGCCATTGGAGGGTGAACCAACGGCAAAGGAAGACCTTTCTCTCTGTCTCTCTCTCTCTCACTGTCCACTCTGCCTGTCAAAAAAAAAGAGGCAAATACACATCTCATAAAAGTTAACATGTTATGTTTTCTCAGAAGTGCCATTAATACTTACTAATCTTGTAAAATCTCTTATATTTGCCCATTTCCACAATAACATTTCTGATTCCATTTTGATGAGCTGCTATGTTGATTTTTTTTAATAGGAATCAGCAGATGCCATCTTTTCTCACTAAGGACACTGATGACAGAGTGCAGAAGCCATGTTCAATGTGAGTGAGGCCTGGATCCCCTCCCTCCTGGCTGTGTTTGAGGGAAACATAATTTGGTCACCCCTGGCATCTTACACTAGGTGGAAGCAGGCGTGCCTTGTTATGAACATAGGACCATTTGTTCACAGCCAGGGCTAAATCCTGGGGCCTGTGCATTCCCTCATAAGATGTGCATGCCTGAGCCCCAACTCCTCATGCACCAACACTGCCACAGCAGGAAGAACAAGCATGACCCTTGCCCCTGCAGCAGGAGCTAGTTCTATCCTCACTTACCACTTGCACTGACAGGTGGGATGGATCACTCCCTGAAGTCCTGGGATGATGCTCTCAGTAGAAGACATGGATTTGTGCCAGGGAAAAGCATCAGAGCTTGAGGATCATACAAGCCCAACCCCATTTCTGCATAACAAAATATTTCTTCTGTTGTGTTTCCTTGGAGTAGAAGTTTTTATTTTTTTCTTTTTATTCATCATTTTCTACATCTTGAAAATTTATTGAGTCTTCTTCAGGGTTCTATGTATATTTTGAATTCCTCATTTTGTTCCCATATTATTCTTGATATTGAGTTGTCCACCTGTGTACTTTTCTAGGTTGAACAACATGTATACTCAACCACAGAGCACTACAATATGTAAAGCAAATGTTGACAGCTCTGAAAGGGTAAACAGCAATGGAACAAACAGAAGAGGCCAATACTCCACTTTCAAAATAAAAGAGGATATCTAGGTGGGAAATCAATAGAGAGTGGTAGATTTGAACACTGTAAATCAACTTTTCCTAACAGTTACACAGAGAGCATTCTACCCGACAGCAGCAGAACATGTGTTCTTCTCAACAGCTGTCAAAAATTCTCCAGGTGGGATCATCTAATTCAGAAAAAAATATGTCAACAATTTTTAGAAAATTGAAGTCATACCACTGTCTTTCATAACCCCAATAGAATAAAAATAGGAATCTATTTGAGAAAAACTGGAAAAGTCACACATACGTGGATCTCAATCCACACTGTCAGCCATTGGCTTGAAGAAGAAATGAAAAAGGAAATAAAAAATATTTCAGTGAGTACATTCTGAGTTTTTTTAAAAGATTTATTTATTTATTTGAAAGGCAGAGTTACACAGAGAAAGAAGGAGAGGCAGAGAGTCAGGTCTTCCATCTGCTGGTCATTCCCCAGATGGCCACAATGGCCGGAGCTGAGCCAATCCTGAGCCAGGAGCCAGGAGCTTCTTCCAGATTTCCCACATGGGTGCAGGGGTCCAAGAACTTGTGCCAACTTCTGCTGCTTTCTCAGGCCACAGTAGAGAGCTAGATCAGAAGTGGAGCAGCCGGGACTTGAACCGGTACCCATATGGAAAGCTAGCAGTGTAGGTGGTGGCTTTACCCACTGCACCACAGCGCCAGCCCCTATTTTGAGTTTTGAGCTGGGACCCATATCAACAATCACAATCCTCAAGTCCAGGCTTGGGTACAAAGAGAAACCAGGTGGACATGGAAGGTCACCAGTAGAAAAGCTCTTTGAACACTGAGAACCATGGGGATCTTTAAACAGAGCAGACAGAAGTCTTCTTACTGCCCACAACAAATTTAGGACACCAAGATGCTGATGCTTATGACCGAGTTCAAAGGCAGACTGCAAAGTCATATATATTTTATTTAAAATATCAACATTCCATAGTCTGCTGAGCTTTATTTTATAAATGGATTGATTATACATGAGCTCCCCCATAACACTTAGTAACTAGCTCAGTTTGCTCATTCAGCATATGTTCTTTACATATCAGGCACTAGACACTATTCTAAGTATATGGGATGGAGCAGCAAAAAGACACAATCAGGAAGGCTGTTTTTTAATAGGTCACAGACTAGATACGAGAAAATGAATGAAAATTCACACTGATGCCATAATAAGTGCTATAAAAACATAAGTGTGTGATATAAAAAAGCTGCTTTGAGTACTCTGACCAAATCAATCCATTTCCTCCTAAAGTGTAGTATCCCCAAATGCTTGATCATGATGGGAGATTTTATTTTGCTGAAAGGCAGAGTAACAGGGAAGGAGATTCACATACATGAAGGAGGAGTGCAGAGAGAGAGAGAGAGAGACTTCCATTCACTGGTTCCCTCCCCTAAATGGCTGCAACAGTTGGGCCTGGGCCAGACTGAAGCTAGCAGTCAGGAACCTCATCTGAGTATTTCATGTGGGTGGCAAGGAGTCAAGTAATTGAGCCATTATCTGCTAATTCCTAGGCACAGGTTTAGAGGATTGGATCAGAAAGAACATAGCTAGGATTCAAGTTGGCACTCTGATAGGGGATGCAGGCATCATAAGTGATAGTTTAATGTGCTGTACCACAATGCCAGTCCCAGCAACTGAGTTTTATGTTCATGTTCTTGATGATTATTTCCTATTCCATTTTTGCATTGGAACCTGTGAACTAAACTGCAGTAGAAGGCAGAGAAAAGTTTATGTTCCTGAGAACAAATGTAGGTTTCACTCAGACTTGTTCCTGGAGGCTATTTAACACATCTCAGGTTGTTTCTTTGGTTGACTTTTCTTCTAGATGTTCCAGTGTCTCAGGGTCTTTCACATATTAGTCTCCTTGTGCTCCCCTCTCTGGATTGTCTGTTCCAAGGGCTCTTGTTTCCTCACCTATTAACATCCTCCCACTGTCTCTAACTCTCCTCACTGTGTAAATGAGGGCATAGGCTTTTGGCTTGGTGCAGGAAAAGTGCCACACATGCCACCTTAGCAGCCTCCATGTGATATCACTTATCACTTCCAGCTTTTGCATGACAAGGGTAAACTCCAGTGCCACAAAACAGCCCAACATGGACTGACCCAACAAAAAAGCCCACAGACAAGTCACACACCAGTCAGCTGAGATGTGCAGATTTGTGGATCAAGAATCTAAGTATATTGCAAACCCTCAGCAGTTATGTCACTGTTGCATCCCAGAGTCCTTTCAACAGAAAGATAAGACTAAGGGAGGTGCTTTAATTCAAGCTGTTGAAAGCATGTATGTTTCTTAGACAAATACTAAAATTACAGGAATTTCTACTATCCAGATCTTTATCCTTCACCAACATTCATCAACTTTTCGAAGCTTGGTTTACACTCTAAATTGCTTAACATCCATTGTAGTGTCATAGTAAATGTTACTATTGTCTGAAATTCTGTGACAGTGGGCATACTTGATGTGAGATTCCTAGTACGTCCAGATCTATATGACAGATTAGCATGGTGTCTTTGGAGTGACTGTCTAACTGCTTGTTTCCAAGAAAACAAGCATTCTATGTGACATCCATCGTGACCAATAGAAATCTGTGAAAATCAGGGCCAGCACTATGTGCAAATATTAGGCCTCAACCTGCAATGCCAGCATCTTGTATGAGCATTCATTTGAGTCCTTACTGCTCCTCTTCCAATCCAACACCCTATAAATACATGTTGGAAAGCAGTGGAGTCATCACCCAAGTACTTGGGCCCCTACACCCACATGGGAGACCTGAATGGAGTTCCAGGCTCCTGGATTTGTTCTGGTTCAGCCTCAGCTATTGTGGCCATTTGGAGAGTAGACTAATAGATGGAAGATCTCTCTCTCTCTCTTTCAACTATCTATCTTTCTCCTTCTCTGTCACTCAGCCTTCTATATTTTAAAGATTTATTTGTTTCTTTTGAAAGTCAGAGTTGCACAGAGAGAGGAAGAGACAGAGACAGAGGGAGAAATCTTCCATCTGCTTGTTCACTCCCTCCAGATGGCTACAATGGCTGGTGTTGGTTCAGGCTAAAGCCATGAGTCAGGAGATTCTTCCAGTCTCCATGCGAGTGGCTGGAGCTCAAACACTTGTGCCATCCTCTGTTGCTTTTCCCAGGCCATTAGCAGGGAGCTGGACTGGAAATGGAGCAGCCAGAACATAAACATATAAGATGGCAGCATCACAGGTGCTAACTTTACCCATTACCCCTCAAAGCCAGCCCTTCTGCCTTTCAAATAAATAAATAAATCTAGTTTTAAAAAATAAATCTTGGAGTATCTTCCTGGTTGTGTCTGAAATCATCTAGCCAATGAATGCAATGGTGTGATAACATCACTACAATGAACAGGGACCCAGACACTGGGAATTGATCCTGTGCCCAGCATGTAGAATTTGGTAGGTTGTTTTCTAAGTCTTTTTAAAAATCTATTTATTTGAAATAGAGCTACAGAGAGAGAGAAGAGACAGAGAGAGAGAGAGAGAGAGAGAGAGAGAGAGACCTTCCTTCCACTGGTTCACTCCACAAATGCCTGCAATATCCAGAGATGGGCCGAGCTGAAGCCAGAAGCCAGGAGCTTCATCCAGGCCTCCCACATGGCAGGCAGGGGCCCAAGTCCTTGGGCCAGCTTCTTTTAAGATTTATTTTGCTTATTTGGAAGTCAGGGTTACACAGAGAGAAAAGGAGAGACAGAGAGAGAGAGAGAAAGGTCTTCCATCCACTGGTTCACTCCCCAGTTGGCCACAATGGCTGGAGCTGCACCCATCTGAAGCCAGGAGCCAGGAGCTTCCTGCAGGTCTTCCCATGTGGGTGCAGGAGCCCAAGGACTTAGGTCATTTTCCACTGCTTTTCCAGGCCATAGCAGAGAGCTGGATCAGAAGTGGAGCTTCCAGGACTCGAACTGGTGCCTATATGGGATGCCAGCACTGCAGGCTGTGGCTTCACCTGCTATGCCACAGCACTCGCCCCTGGGCCATCTTCTGATGCTTTCCAGGGCACACTAGTATTGAACTGGATCAGAAATGGAGCAACCAAGTCTCAAACTGGTACCCACATGGGATGCTAGAATCACTGGAAGTGGCTTAAGCCACTATGCCACAACAGTGCCCCCCCCAATGTTTTGAGAGTGCTCCTGGGATGGCAAGTATTTGTCAAGGGGTTTGTATGTGTCAGACTCTACAGTACCTCAACATGTTATGAGTGTCCCTCATATTCAGAAACCGAGTCACCACTCCTCCAAACCTGTTTCCTCTGAGACTGAGTTTCTGAACAGGACACTGCTGCCACAAGAGCCCATCCATCCTCCAGGTCACAAGGGATGCTGGGATGACAGCAGCTGTCAGCTAGCAAGGGGTCATAGAACACTTCAGCACTGGCTGGGGGTGCAAAAGAACATTTCAATTTTGCAGAGACCTGAAATCTGGGGCCTGACCCTGGAGGAGAGAAGCAGCCTCTGTGCTACTGGGAGGAAACATCACAAGATTTCCCTGCTGGGACCCCAAGTTACAGAAAGATGCTGCTGCTCCCTTTTCTGAACCTCCAAATGACAGGTTTGCCAGCTGCAGTCTTTGCAGCCTTCCTGGGCTCCCTTAACCCACATGAGTAGGCACAAGACCCAACAGACAGGTGCCAACCAATCACTGGATTTGGAGTTTTACTGCACGTCACTATTGCTCCCTAGAGAGTCCAGTTGACACATTTCAGTAATTTCTCTCTGTGGGACACTCGAAGCAAGTTTACTCATCAGTGCAGTGTATAAGCCCTCTGAGAGTGGTTCTGAATTGGATGCTGAGGAGCCATTGATGTTTAGCTCTACCCAAAAGGTAAGGATGAACCCTGGGATGTATGTCATTTACCTGTGTGTTTACCTATTCAAATATCCCCAAGATATCAAGCATTACAGTTATTAAAAATATATCTTGGGTCCACTGTCTGCAATGATGACACCCTATATAGGCACTGCTTCATGTACTAACTGCTACACTTTTTTCTTTTTTTTTTTTTAAAGATTTATTTACTTATTTGAAAGGCAGAAATACAGAGAGGCAGAAACAGAGAAAAAGAGGTCTTCCATCCAGTGATTCACTCTCCAGATGGCTGTAATGGATGGAGCTGAGCTGATCTGAAGCCAGGAGCTAGGAACTCTCTCTGGATCTCCCACTCAAGGGTAGCTGCCTGATGACTTGGGCCATCTTCTACTGTTTTTCCAGTCAGAGAGCAGGATCAGAAGTGGAGCAGCCAGGACTCAAACTGGCATCCATATGGGATGCTGGTACTGTAGGTGGTGGCTTTACCTGCTACACCACAGTGCCAGCCCCTTCTGCTCTTCTGATCTAGTTCCCTGCTAATAGGCCTAAGAATGCAGTGAAAGATGACCCAAGGCTTTGGGCCTCTGCACCCTTGTGGAAGACCCAGATGGAGTTCAAGCCTCCTGCTTCAATCTGTCCCAGACCTAGCCATCACTGATAGATTCTGTGTGTGTGTGTTTGTGTGTGTGTTTGTAATTCTGCCTTTCAAATATATATATATGTATGTATGTAAATATATATATAGTACATCAAGCTACTGCCTAAAAAAAAAAAAAAGAAAAGAAAAACACTCAAAATCAATGGCTACCCTTGTGGCACAGTGGGTTAACCCACCAGCTGTGGTGCTGGAGTCCCATATCAGAGTGCTAGATTAAATTCTGAATGATTGACATTTTGCCCAGTTCCCTGCTGTTCCAGCAGAAAATGGCCCAAATACTTGAGTCTCTGACACTCATGTGTGAGATCCAGCTAGTATTCCTGTCTGATGGCTTCAGCTAAGTCCATCTTGGTTGTTGTCATCATGTGAGATGTGAACCAATGGATGAAAGTTCTCTATCAGTATGCCTTTCAAATAAATCATTAAAAATAAAAGAATAAAATGCATAAATATTTAAGCTTAATGCTAGAAAGCATTTGATTAAATTCAGCATCTAAGCTTTAAAGAAACTGTTAGCAGAGAAGTAAAATATCATAATTTTTTATTATAATCAAAATTGTCTCTGAGGAGCCTATAACAACCATTATCATTAAATAAGACAATGAAAGCTCTTTTCCTGGGAGTTTACCCTGACAAAACTACCTCCTTCCATTCTATTTCTGCAACATTGTACTAGAAGTGTAGTCAGGAAAAGGAAACAACAAAATGGAAGCATTAGATAAATGGATCAAATTCTAAGCAACAAAATTTTATTTTGTTTTTAGAAAACTTTTGTTTAATAAATACAAATTTTGAAAATACAACTTTTGGATTATAGCAGTTTTTCTCCCCATCACCACCCTCCCACCTGCAAAACATCCCATCTCCTACTCCTTCTCCCATCCCGTTCTTCATTAAGATTCATTTTTAATTATCTTTATATACAGAAGGTCAACTTAGTATATACTAAGGAAAGATTTCAACAGATTGCACCCACACAGACACACAAAGTGTAAAGTATTGTTTGAATACTAGTTTTACCATTAATTCACCTAGTACAAAATATCAAGGACACAGATCTTACATGGGAAGTAAGTGCAGGGTGACTCCTGTTGTTGATTTAACAATTGGTACTCTTATTTATGATGTCAGTTATCACCTGAGGCTCTTGTCATGAGCTGCCAAGGCTGTGGAAGTCTCTTGAGTTCACAAACTCTGACCTTATTTAGACAAGGCCATAATCAAAGTGGAAGTTTCCTCCTCCCTTCAGAGAATGGTACCTCCTTTTTTGATGGTCCCCTCTTTCCACAGGCATCTCACTCACAGAGATCGTTCATTTAGGTCATTTTTTGCCACAGTGTCTTGGCTTTCCATGCCTGAGAAACTCTCATGGGCTTTTTAGCCAGATCTGAATGCCTTAAGGGCTGATTCTGAGGCCAGAGTGCTGTTTAGGGCATTGGTGATTCTAGGAGTCTGCTGTGTACCCTGCTTCCCATGTTGGATCATTCTCTCCTTTTTAATTTTTTCAATTATTTTAGCAGGCACTGATCTTATTTATGTGATCCCTTTGATAATTAATCCTATCTTTATGATCAATTATGAACTTAAACTGATCACTTTGACTAGTGAGATGGCATTGGTACCTGCCAACTTAATGGGATTTGGAGCCCCATGGCATGTTTCTAGCTCTACCATTAGGGGTAAGTCCGAGTGAGCATGTGCAAAAATGTACCTCTCCTCCCTCTCTTATTCCCACTCTTATTTTTGATAAGGATCAATTTTCAGTTGAATTTATACACCTAAGAATAATTGTATGTTAATTAAAGAGTTCAATCAATGGTATTAAGTAGAAAAAGGAAATACTAAAAAGAATAAAATAGTAAGCTACTCCTCAACAGTCAGGACAAGGGCTGATCAAGTCATTGTTTCTCATTATGTCAGTTTCACTTCTACAGGCTTCCTTTTAGGTGCTCAGTTAGTTGTCACAGATCAGGGAGAACATATGATATTTGTCCCTTTGGGACTGGCTTATTTTACTCAGCATGATGTTTTCCAGATTCCTCCATTTTGTTGCAAATGATCAGATTTTTTAAAAATTGCTGTGCAGTGTTCTATAGAGTGCATATCCCATAATTTATTTATCCAGTCTTCTGCTGATGGGCATTTAGGTTGATTCCATGTCTTAGCTATTGTGAATTGAGCTGCAATAAACACTGAGGTACAAATAGCTCTTTTATTTACCAATTTAATTTCCCTTAGGTAAATTCCAAGGAGTGGGATGGCTGGGTCATGTGGTAGGGCTATATTCAGATTTCTGAGGAATCTCCAAAGTGTCTTACGTAATGGCTTCACCAGTTCACCTTCCCACCAACCGTAGATTAGTGTGCTTTTTTCCCCACATCCTCTCCAGCATCTGTTGCTGGTTGATGTCTGTATGAAAGCCTTTCTGACTGGGGCAAGGTGAAACCTCATTGTGGTTTTGATTTGCATTTCCCTGATGGCTAGTGATGCTGAACATTTTTCATGTGTTTGTTGGCCATTTGGATTTCCTCTTTTGAAAAATGTCTGCTTAGGTCCTTGGCCCATCTCTTAACTGGGTTGTTTGTTTTGTTGTTGTGGAGTTTTTTGATCTCTTTATAGGTTCTGGTTATTAATCCTTTATCAGTTGCATAATTTGCAAACATTTTTTCCCATTCTGTTTGTTGCCTCTTTAATTTTCTGACTGTTTCTTTTGTGGTACAGAAACTTCTCAATTTGCTGTAATCCCAATTGTTAATTTTAGCATTGACTTCCTGTGCCTCTAGAGTTTTTCCCAAGAAGTCTGCCTATGCCTATATCTTGCAGGGTTTCTCCCATGTTCTCTAATAATTTGATGGTGTCGGGTAGTAAGGTTAGATCTTTAATCTAAGTTGAGTGGATTTTTGTGTAAGGTGTAAGGTGTGGTTTTGCTTCATACTTCTGCATGTGGAAATCCAGTTTTCCTAGCACAATTTGTTGAACAAACTGTCCTTGCTCCAGGAATTGTTTTAGCTCCTTGATCAAATATAAGTTGGCTGTACATGTTTGGATTGATTTCTGGTGTTTCTATTCTGTTCCACTGGTCTATCCATGTGTTCCTGTACCAGTACCATGCTGTTTTGATTACAACTGCCCTGTAGTATGTCATGAAATCTGGTATTGTGATGCCTCCAGCTCTGTTTTTGTGTACAAGATTGCTTTAGCTATTCGAGGTCTCCTGTGCCTCCATATGAATTTCAGCATCATTTTTTTCCAGATCTGAGAACAATGTCTTTGGTATTTTGATTGGCATCATATTGAATGTATAAATCGCTTTTGGGAGAATGGACATTTTGAAGATATTGATTCTTCTAATCCATGAACATGGAAGATTTTTTTCATCTTTTGGTATCCTCTTCTATTTCTTTCTTTAAAGTTTTGTAATTCTCATCATAGAGATCTTTGACATCCATGGTTAAGTTTATTCTAAGGTATTTGATTGTTTTTGTAGCTATTGTGAATGGGATTGATCTTAGAAGTTCTTTCTCAGCCATGGCATTGCCTGTGTATACAAAGGCTGTTGATTTTTGTGCATTGATTTTATATCCTGCTACTTTGCCAAACTCTTCTATGAGTTCCAATAGTCTCTTAGTAGAGTTCTTTGGATCCCCTAAATAAAGAATCATATTGTCTGCAAAGAGGGATAGTTTGAGTTCTTCCTTCCCAATTTGTATCCCTGTAATTTCTTTTTCTTGCCAAATGGCTCTGGCAAAAACTTCCAGTACTATATTGAATAGCAATGGTGAGAGTGGGCATTGCTGTCTGGTATCAGATCTCAGTGTGTTGTGTTCCAGATTGCCCAGATAGAAAGAACCAGTCAGACTGACCATAATGCAAAGAATGAACGGACTTTATTTGTAGGTCCAGCATGCTGGGGCCCCAGCCTCCCATGCAATGCAGTGCTGGGAGACCAAGACCCCCTTCTCTTTGTTCTCAGGGTTTTATAGTTCCCAGGCAAACAAGTATTACATCTGCATTCCTTCCTTCCCCTGGGCCTGCAGGAGCAAGGGCGGCCCACCTTATGGGTTGCCTCCACCTGGTCCTGAGGACAGGACCAAGGACTGCCCAGTGTCAGGTTTCATCTTCTCACACCAGGGGCATCCTGGGCCTAGTCAGTTTTTTTGTCTTGTGAGAAGCCTGTCATGGCATGGCTCTGGCCTCTCACAAGTGGAAATGCTTCCAACCTTTCCCCATTCGCTATGATACTGCCTGTGGGTTTTTCATCAATTGCCTTGATTGTATTGAGGAATGTCCCTTCTACACCCAATTAAACAACAAAATTTTCAATATATGTGGTTGACTCTACAATCTACAGAGGTAATCCAAAACAAACTATAAACTGGCAAGAGAATTAAGTGATATTAGTGAGTATAAGATCAATATATATCAAGTGGCTTTCCATGTAGCAGCAGGAAAAAATAGAAAGCCATTTTAAAGGACAAAATACAGACTAGAAAACTTCTATAGAGTATCTTTAAATATTTTTCAAATCATTAAAAAAGCAAAATGACCTAAAACAAAATTAAGTCAAAAAAATGAAGAAAATGAAAAGCTCAGAATTCATTAAATTTTGAGTAAATTTCATCTCTTGTAAAGGAGTTTATGGGAAGCTACAGGTCATAAGATCCCAGCAGAATCACAGACATTGGAGGGTGGGAGAGATCCCCACTCTCATGTGGTTGAGTCATCATGAAGGTGACAGCAGCCCCTGCTCTTAGGAGAGCGAGGCCCAAGGAGGGTGAGCACCTCCAGACCTGAGCCCAATACTCAACCCTCACTACCCCCACCAGCCACAGCCTGGATGAATGGCACCCCTTCTCCCCAACTGTCACAGAAATCTAGTAGGTGTGACTCTGATTGGCTGCATCTTCTCTGACATGATGCCTTCTCATTGGCTCAGCAAACTGTCCAATCAGACACACTGGATCAACAATGAAGAGCAACATGGGGTCTTTTTCTTCATGCTGCTAAATACAGCTTCTCCAGTCTGCTGCTTATAGTGGTTCCACGAGGCTCATTCTTTGTCACCTGTGAAGTTCTCTCACTACAAAAACCATCAGAAGGATGCCTGGAATCTGGAATATGGTGAGTTTGTGGGGTTAGTTGCCTCCTGCTTGCAAGATGGTATCTGGCATGGGACACTGGATATCTTCTCATTCCTGAATGTGGTGACTTTGGCTCAGCCCTAGAGCTCTGTATTTTTCCAAATTGTGTGGTTAGGATGCACAGGTTCTCAGGGAGAATCCAGATTTCATGCATGAAATTTGGGGCAGAACCCATGACTTGTGGGATCCCCTGTCCCTTGTTTTTCCTCCTGGATAATGTAATTCCCCTCAGTTAGGAAACAGGTCACTAAATCCACAACCCAGTCCTCTTGCCACAGCTCTTCCTAAGGGAGTGAGGCTCTCATATTGTGGTTGCTGGGTATGAGCTGACCCTGGGGCAGAGAGCTGGATTAGAAGTTGGGCAGCCAGGTCTCAAACCGGTGCTCATATGGGATGCCAGCGCTTCAGGCCCGGGCATTAACCTGCTGTGCCACAGCACCGGCCCCTGTACTGTTTGCTTTTTAAGAATTGTAAAAGACAATGGACTTTTTTGTTTACATAAATCATTGATATAAGACAAACCATTTTAGACTACTTTAGAATAATTTGAAATTCTTTGCTCTTATTTTAAAGGCTTTTTAGGATTATTTCAAAATGCAAATTAAGGAACCAATAGATAGGGAAGAGAAAAATGAGAATGATAATGTGTCTTGGCACCCAAGATGTGTTCCAAATAACAAAGAGGTAGCTTTGGGATCCACAAGAGAGAAGTCCCACACTTCCAGGAACAAAAAGTGCTTGCCAAGGTCCCGCGTGCACCTAAAGGTCAACCAATGAGGATCAGAAGCACCTCAACCTTTAACCCCCATGCCCTGTATCTATAAAAGGAGCCCTCCCAACCTCTGAAGCGTGACTTGCCTGGCCCCCACTCTGTTGGAACTGGTGAACCTTGCCCAGGAGGGGAATCCCAATAAATACCTGTAAACTGATTCATTTGGCTAGGAAGATTTCTTACACACTGGACACCTTGCACAAAGAATGCAAGTGATCTTTGTCCTAACATGACATAAAACTGGTGTTTGGCAAGGAGAGAGAGGAACAAAGCAGAACAAATAACTTAAGGAATATAAGGGAATATAAGAATGTTACAGATTTGTAGCAGATAACTTTTGTGAGGTTGCTTTGGCTGAGATTAGAAGGAAATTATTTCTATGAGTTTCTCATGTTATATAAGTACAAAGACAGAACTATGGATTTGGGCAACATGCTAAAGCAATAGTTATTTAGTTACAGGTATATATATATGTATATATATTTATCTGTAAAAAGATACATATATGTGTATATGTATGTATATATATCTGTAATAAGTCATATATATACTTTCTATATACATATATATGTGTATATATATATATACACATATAAGTCTTAATGTTTCATTTTGAAATCTATTTTTAATGCAATTTCCCTTTTAGTAATTTCTACTTAATTGCTGATTTTCTTTGTCAAATTTCTAGGCATCTCCTGTAAGTTATTTCTTCCTCCTTGGTTCTGACTGTTGTGACCTGACATTAAAACTGTTTTATTTAGAAACCTAAGGTTATGCCTTCTTCACTAGGATAACTTGATTCTTCTGTCTTTTTGTTAGGTAAGAAGTCAGAAATTAACCTATGTGTGTGACAAGGGCCTAAGGAAAGGGACATCTACAGCAGTCCAGCATTCGCATTTCAAAGTCACCCAATAACATTGCAGGTGCTGTCCAGTATCTGCACTGCAAAGTCCTGCCCTCAGACCCTGATAACCTTCCAGGGGGCCCTGCCTCTTCTACCTGGCCTGATAAGCATCCTTCCTCTAAGGCAGGCACCCTAGAGAGAAACCCCTTGGCTAAGCTAGCCAGGCTTCCCCTGTCTGACTTCAGTGGGAAACTCAGAAAGGAATTTTTTGTATTTACACCCAAGAAGTCCTTTGTTCTGGAGAAGAAGGAGACAGCAAAAAGGTGGAAAGGCAAGACCCAGCCCCTTAAAAGCCCCAGCCTAAATGTGAACTAGGCACTCTCTCTGGTTTGTCTGGAGAGGTGCCCATCTGTTCTTACGGACGTCCCAACCCTGATAAACTTTGCTACTTTGCTTTCCACTGCTCTCTGTCTCACACCTGAGTTCTTTCTTGCACAAATACAAGGACCTTAGCTTCTTCTCCAGTGGCATTTCCTTAATGTGTTTAATTTTTCCCATGTAATCAGACAATTCCTTCAGCTTTTGTTTCTAAGGGTATTTTTTCTATTGAAGGCATTCATGTTCTTCAATAATATTTTTAGATAGGAAGATAGAAGTTAGCCTATGTGTGTGAAAGCAGCCATGGGAAACAAAACACATGCCCCGCAGAAGTTATGCAGTAGTCTTAGAAGCATGTGCAGGCCAGCAGCACCAGTCAAACAGAACCTGAAGGGGGCAGTGGGAATGAAAAGAGGGACAAGGGTCAGAGAATGGAGCCAAGACAAGTCTCCTTTATTCCAGTGTCTCAGCGATATTTATACATAACCAGCTATAGGTCAAGGCAACACAGAGGATAACACCATACACAAGCAACTTATCGGGCTTTCTGCAACACAGTCATAACATAGTTAATTTTAGCAGAATGTTCTTGTTTGATCATTCTCCTTCAACATGGGAGTACATGACTTTTTTATCCCAGGAATTCCACAAGCCAAGACGGACCTTGACTTGTCGATGACTTCTTTATGGGCTGCCTACAGAAGCAGGCCTTGGGAAACAGCCCGATATTTTATACTACAAAGTCCTGCCTTATCCCAATAACTTCATAGGTGGTTCTAGTCTTCCCCTCCAATAAACACACACCCGGAAAACACTGTTCACTTGGTGCAAAGAAGGCTACTGAGTCTGATAACATTACCTAATTTTGTACCTGGGAAATCTTTTGTCTAGGAGAGGAATGTGTGTGTGTGTGTGTGTAGAAACAGTGAGAAGTAGACACCCAGCTCTTAGAAATCCCATTATTGACCAGTGCCACAGCTCACTAGGCTAATCCTCCACCTGCGGCACCAGCACCCCAGGTTCTAGTCCCAGTCGGGGCACCAGATTCTGTCCCAGTTGCTCCTCTTGCACTCCAGCTCTCTGCTGTGGCCTGGGAAGGCAGTGGAGAATGGCCCAAGTGTTTGGGTCCTGCACCCACATGGGAGACCAGGAGGAAGCATCTGGCTCCTGACTTAGGATTGGCACAGTGCACTGGCCACCAAGTGCTAGCCGGAGCGGCCACTTGGAGGGTGAACCAATGGAAAAGGGAAGACTTTTCTCTCAGTCTCTCTCTCTTACTAACTCTGCCTGTCAAAAAAAAAAAAAAAAAAGAAAGAAAGAAAGAAAGAAAGAAAGAGAAAGAAAGAAATCCTATTGTTAACTTTTGTCCTCACAATCAACTTCATAGGGGCATCTGTGGAAATTTACAGTAGGTTTTTAAGAGAGCAGGGAAGCCCCAGGTCTCTGTTCTACCATTAGGCTGAGGCAGAGCTGAAGGACTCAGGTGCTGACCACCAGGAGGAATCAGAGAACTTAAGCCTTGTCATTGATCTAGCAACAAGCCATGACATCCGACACCAGAGACTGTCAACTCTTCCATGACTTCACCACACCAAAGTAATGGGGGAAAATGGTGATGAAAGAAGGTGCCTGGGGTGCCTGTCTCACAAGGAATTTAATGTGGACACGCAGTGAGCAAAGCAAGATTTATTTACATGAGAAACCTCTTGCCACAGCAGCCACTAGGGGGTCTCCAAGAGAGGGAGACCTGAAAAATGGATGGAGTTTTTTAACCACAATTTGGATGAGCAGAATAATAACAGCTAACAATTAGTCAGAGGCTGGGGACAAAACCCATCAATAATCCTGTCTAGCTAGCTCTTGTTAAAACAAAAATCCAGCTGAATAGTAGGATAGGCAAATTCTTTCTATTCTCCTGATAAAACTAGAAGCTCAGAAGGGCAGATCATTGCTTCCTTGCTATTCTCATGATAAAATTAGAAACTGGGGGAGTGGGATCACCACTTCTGTCTTGCTAATAGACAGGTTCTGGGGAGAAGCAAGCCTGTTGTCCACTCTTACAAGAACTCCCCATTAGGTCATCTAGTCCTTACACCAGCACCCCCTGCATTACAACCTCTTTATAAACCCTGATCACCCTCCTCCAACAGCATGGTAGTCCTAATGAAGGCATCCTACCTTCCCCTAATCTTGTGAGTAATATTTGCAGAAGAGTTTCGGAAGCCTACTGAAAAAAAGGAGATGATTTGGAAGGGCAGGCTTTTGACCCAGCTGACAGAGAACCTCCCCCCCAACTGAGGTAGAAAGCACCTCCCTCCCAACACCCTGGACTCCCCTGACTGTCTGGTGGGACCTTCCTCAGAACAAAGCCTGAAAATCTGCATAATTTCAATTGAATAGACTCATTGTTTTATTTCAAGCCTGGTGCTCCAATTACCCCTGTCCCTTTAAACATCCTCTGTGCTGCGCGGTTGGGTAGAAAAAGGCTTCTTTGGATTGGGAGGACTTTCTTTCCCAAGACTGCAGCTGCCTTCTGGCAATACACCCCTTTCCTCTGGCCAGCACTCAGCTATGGCGAATTGAAGCGGTGAGCATCCAGAGCCGGATTATGTGTCTGGAAACAACACTGGTGAGCTAGCCCAGAAGTCCGCGATGTATTTTTGTTGTTGTTATTTAAAGATTTTATTTATTTATTGGAAAGTCAGAGTTACACAGAGAGGAGAGGCAGAGAGAGAGAGGGAGAGGCCTTCCATCCGATGATTCACTCCTCAATTGGCCATAATAGCTGGAGCTGCACCGATCTGAAGCCAGGAGCCAGGAGCTTCTTCTGGGTTCTCCCACACAGGTTAGGGGCCCAAGGACTTGGGCCATCTTCTACTGCTTTCCCAGGCCATAGCACAGAGCTGGATGGGAAGAGGAGCAGCCGGGATGAGAACTGGTGGCCATATGGGATGCTGGCACTTCAGGCCAGGGCATTAACCCACTGAGCCACAGCGCTGGCCCCTGGAATGTATTTTTCAAGTGGCTTAACCCTTTCACATTAGTAAGGACAGCAATGGTCACTTGTACCTCCACTCCAGAGCTGCTTTTGAGCTAACAT
Source organism: Oryctolagus cuniculus (assembly GCF_051225735.1). NCBI lineage: Eukaryota > Metazoa > Chordata > Mammalia > Lagomorpha > Leporidae > Oryctolagus > Oryctolagus cuniculus. Next base: position 1,518,617 of record NC_142873.1, on the reverse strand, counting down.
TTTGGCTGGGACTCTGGGGACATCTCCGCAGCTTCTGAGAGCACTTTCTCTCCGGGACTTTCCTTTCTGTTCCCGCTGTGACATTAGCTACCTTGCGGGGAGTCAATGGCTCCCCTTTGTGTCCGGAGTCAACAGCTCTGAGACTGGGTAAGTTGAACCAGGGGCATACCTGTGCCGGCCTGCGGCACAATGAACTGGGTTTCCTGAAACAGAGAGTGGGAATGCGGGGACAAGGACGCAAAGAATGGAGCCAAGACAAGTTCTGATCAAGGCTCCTTTATTGAATAAATCCAGTAGTATTTAAACATGATCAATTGTTTACAAGAAGGAGCACAAAAGATTTACATATCAAAAAGGCACTTAAGGTTACAAAGAGTTCCCAATAAGCTTCTTAATTATTGATTACAAGGGTACAATAAAACACTCAGGGGATAAATGCAGGTTACAGGTGTGACTGATTATCTGTATCATCTCTTGTGAAAGGTTTAGGTTCTTCCTGTCTCTTCCCGGAATCTCCCTAGCCCAATTGTCTGTGCCGGGAAGTCTCCATTCATATGTTTAAGTGTAAACAAAGGGAGTGACTACCTGTGGCTGCCCACACATACCTGCAATTTCTGTCTCTGCTCTTTGGGCTCATGGCATTTGGACCTGGTTTAGGTCATTTTTTGTGGTACTGGTGTGTAGGAGATGGATTCTAAGATTTTTACTTCAGCCTCCCTGTGAGGAAACTTGGATATTTTTTGGAAGAGTACTCATTTGGTTGTTTGTATGAGGACTTCTTCCTCTTGGCTGAAATATGAGTGGTTCAATTTAATTTCCATCCAAAATCACCTTGAGTTGCATCGTGGCTGATTGGGCAGGATATAGTTACGATCTTATGACTAAGAAAAACATGGTGTTCTATTGTAATATTGCATGGCCTGCATATGTGTTAAATTTAAGAGAAGGTGGTTGTTAAGTGGGATTTTTAAATGTTTATTTTATTTGAAAAGCAGAGTTAGAGAGGCAGAGGCGGGATGGGGGGTGTCCTGTTAGGAAAAGAGGCACAGAATAGAGAGGAGGTAGTGTATGAATTTATAGCTGGACCAAATTTATTCAGGGAAAATAAATCTGTAGAGATGGTAACCAACTGCAACTGTCCACGTACCCATGATGGAACACCTGACAGAAGGCCCTGACCCCCTGGGAAGGCTGGAGATGGGGGTGAGGTAGGGGGCAGCAGGCAGAGGGGAATTCCTGGAACTGGTCTTTCAGGTGGCTGTAAGGGGTGGAGTATGAAGACAGCAGAGTATGAGACCAAATTGAGGTGTTTTTTTTTTTTTTAAGATTTATTTATTTACTTGAAAGTCAGAGTTAAGCAGAGAGAGAAGGAGAGGCAGAGAGGGAGAGAGAAGGCTTCCATCCTCTGGTTCACTCCCCAGATGGTCACAATGGCCAGAGAAGGTACATCGATCTGAAGCCAGGAGCCAGGAGCTTCTTCTGGGTCTCTCCCATGGGTGCAGGGCCCCAAGGACTTGGGCTGTCTTCCACTGCTTTCCCAGGCATAGCAGAGAGCTGGATTAGAAATGGAGCAGCCAGGACTCAAACCGGCACCCCTAAAAGATTCCTGCACTACAGACAGCGGCTTTACCTGCTATGCCACAGCGCAGGCCCTCCAATTGTGTTTCTAGGTCAAAGAGTACATTCCAATGTTTATCTCTTTCGTTCAATGCAGGAGAATGGCTGAGGCTTATGTCCTTCTTCCTTGTTCCATCAGGTCCTTCATCTACTGGTTTATTTCTCAGATGGCTGCAATGGCCAGAGCTGAGCTGATTTGAATCCAGGAGCCAGGAGCTTTCTCTGGGTTCCCCCCCAACACACACCCAATGCAAGGGCCCAAGGGCCTGAGCCATCCTCCACTGCTCCCCCAGGGCCACATCAGAGACCTGGATCACAATTGGAGCACCCAGGACCAGCCCCAATGGGCACCCACATGGGATGCTGGCACTCACTGCAGGTGGCTGCTTTACCCAATATGCCACAGCATCAGTGGGTTTCTAACAGTAGAGGTTTTGTGAGAGTTCTGGTAAATGGGACAGAGTAAGCGTTTAAATCCCTTAAACTTTCCAGCAACTGTGTCTGTGGCTGTTGATGCCCAAGGAGACAGGTTAGGAGTCCTTGTCAATTTAGAAAATGCAGGAGCTTCAGCTCTGCCTCAGCCCAGTGGTAGAGCAGAGACCCTGGGGCTCCCTGGTCTCTTAAAAAATCCATCATAGGGGCCAGTGCCATGGCTCACTTGGTTAATCCTCCACCTGCAGCACTGGCATCCCATATGGGTGCCGAGTTCTAGTCCCAGTTGCTCCTCTTCCAGTCCAACTTTGCTGTGGCCCAGGAAGGCAGTGGAGGATGTCCCAAGTGCTTGAGCCCTGCACCCACATGGGAAACAAGAAGCACCTGGCTCCTGGCTTCATTCAGATTGGCACAGCGCCCACTGTAGTGGCCATTTGGGGGGTGAACCAATGGAAGGAAGACCTTTCTGTCTCTCTCACCGACTATCTGTCAAATAAATTTAAAAAGTTTTTTTTAAAAATCTATTGTAAATTTCCACAAAGGCCTCTGATAAAATTGACTGTGAGGAACAAGAGTTAATAAAGCAATAAAAGATGTTTTTCCAGCAGAGTGCTTACTGAATCTGAAATGAGGATATAATTATCTTCATGTATGTTAGTGTCCAGTACCATCACTGGGACTGAAGTTGCTTTCTGAGTTAAATGCTCAAGTAAATTTTTCAGGAACAATAGGGTTAATTGAGGTTACTAACAGCAGGAAGTAATTATATTCAGTTGATTGGAGCTTTTAAAAATGAATTTTAACCATACTAAAGCCATCCTCCTTCTCTTTTCCTTTTCACATTTTATATAGCAAAAACCAATTACTGATATTGTATATTGCCTGAATTACTCTGGTGAATAGTAATATTTGTATAATGGTGGACTTTTGCCCCAGCTAACAAAGAAGCCTTCACCCAACTGATGCTGAGCCCCCTGGTTAAGAGGCCTCATCAGAAAAAAGCTTGGGCATTTACATATTGTCAATTAAGGTGACTCATTGTTTTATTTACCTCCCCTGAAGCTACCCTTGTCCTTTAAGAAACCCTTAAGCAGTTATGGTCTGGGACAGCAGTAGAAGATGGCCCAAGTCCTTGGGCTCCTGCACCCAAGTGGGAGACCCAGAATGATCTCAGGCTCCTGGCCTCGGATTGACACAGCTCTGGCCATCACAGCCAATTGGGGAGTGAACCTTTGGATGGAAGACCTCTCTCTCTCTCTCTACCTCTTCTTCTAACTCTTTCAAATAAATAAATAAATCTTAAAAAATTAACCCTTTAACAGAGATAGAACATTTTATATCAAGAGCTCTCTCGTGGCTGTGCTGTGGCATATAGAGCTGGACCTCCACCTGTAGTGCTGACATCCCATGTGGTCACTGTTTCATGTCCCTGTTGGTCCTCTTCTGATCTAGCTCTCTGCTTTGTGGCCTGGGAATGTGGTGGGAGATGCCAAGGGGGGCTTGGGACCCAGTACCAATGTGGGAGATATGGGGAAGGCCCTGGCTCCTGGCTTGGGATTAGCCCAGCCTCAGCCATTGTGGTCATTTGGGGGTGGTCCAGCTGATGGAGGACCTTTCTCTCTGGCTCTCCCAAGATGCCAGCTTCTAGAAATAAGCTCTTCTTACCAACATTCATCCCTGTGCAATTGGCTACCCACATGGTGAACCATAGGGCCTGATTAAAAGATTTAAAAAGAGTTGCAGAGATTTCTATATTTTTCTGTGTAATAATGTATGCTATGCATTATGTGTGTGTACTGTTGTATGTGTAAAAGTTGGTTGTGCTTATTTGTGTTATTTAAAATCACAACGTAATTTTCACCTAAGCACAAACAATAGATGAAAAGATGATGCAGTGTTCATTGCTTCCTATGAAGTCAAATTTAAAGTTGTTCTGTGGCAAGATCATGACTTAAGAGAATAACCATACTTATCTAATATGGTAGTTTCTCAGGCAATGTAAGTGTAATTGCTGAAAAATGAATTGGTGGTCTTTGCTGTGGCACCTTGTGCATCATCAGGTCCCTGCAACCTAAGGGATGTCTCCCTCTCCTCACCTTCCTGAGAAATAGACTCAAGTATGCACTGACTGGAGAGGGGGTAGAGAAGATAATGTAGCAGTGCTGGGTCAGAATCCACAGCAAGGTTCAAGCTGATGCTGCAAGCCTTGCTGGATTTGTGGATATGTCTGGCATGGAGCAAACATCAGCATCAAGCCGACAGGTGAGTATTTGTGCCTGATCTTTGACACCACAGGGCTGTCTTGCTGTTCACTACATCACAGCAGAAGCCACGTGGTGGAGACATGAGCTGGAGGTGGTATACAAACTGAACACACACTGAAGAGAATGCCCAGTACGAGCTGTGCAAGGTGTGAAGGATGACTGGGTAGAAAGGGAATCCCACCCCTGATGGCTCATGATGCTTGTGCCATGTGCAACCCAGATCCTCTCCTCAAGGTGATCACGGGATGGATTACTGATTTGGGGACCCTATGCAATTAGACCTCAGGTTTTCCTGCCCAGGGATAAGAGCATCTCTTACTTAGAGTGGCTGAAGAGAGATAAAGCAGTGTAACAGCTAGAGAGACCAAGGGCTACTCTGCAGTAGGATGACTTTTTTTGAATTGCTAAATGTAAAAGATAGATTTTTCTAAATACATGTACTCTTGCCTTAAAATATATAGAAGGCATTGGGCCTTTTGGTAAAATTTTTTTTGACAGTCAGAGTGGACAATGAGAGAGAGAGAGACAGAGAGACAGGTCTTCCTTTTGCCGTTGGTTCACCCTCCAATGGCCACCATGGCTGGCACGCTGTGGCTGGTGCACCACGCTGATCTGATGGCAGGAGCCAGGTGCTTCTCCTGGTCTCCCATGGGGTGCAGGGCCCAAGCACTTGGGCCATCCTCCACAGCACTCCCAGGCCACAGCAGAGAGCTGGCCTGGAAGAGGGGCAACTGGGACAGAATCTGGTGCCCCGACCAGGACTAGAACCTGGTGTGCCGGTGCCACAAGGTGGAGGATTTGCCTAGTGAGCCCCGGCACCGGCCCGGTAAATGTTTTCATAAGTTGTTAACATATAACTGTTCAAAATTACTTGCTAAGTTTTCACTAAACAGTAAGTTTCCAAGGATAAGAAATAAAAATAAAGATTTATTTATTTAAATATTTGCAAAACAGAATAACAGAGAGAGGGAGAAGGAGAGAGAGAGGTCCTCCATCCACTGGTTCACTCCCCAGAGGGCTGCAATGGCTGGACCTTGCAGATCTCAAGCCAGAAGCCAGGAGCCTCCTCCCACTCTCTTACATGGGTGCAGGGGCTAAAGGACTCTGGGCCACCTTCTCTGCTTTCTTAGGTCATTAGCAGGTAGCTGGATTGGAGTGGAGTAACCAGGACTTGAACCAGTGTCCTTATGGGATGCCAGCACTCCAGCACTGCGGGTGGAGACTTAACCTACTATGCCACAGCACCAGCCCCAATAAGAAATAATTCTAAGTCAATATCCCAAAGCCTAGAATTTTTGAAAGATTTATTTACGTATTTGAAAGGCTGAGTCAGAGAGACAGAGACAGACATCTTCCATCTACTGGTTCATCCCCAGATGTCTGTAATAATCAAGCACTGGGCCAGACTGAAGGCAGGAGCCTGGAGCTCCATTCTGGTCTCCTACATCAGTAGCAGGGGCCTAAACACTTGTGCCATTTTTCTTTGCTTTTCCCAGGCCATTAGCAGGGAGCTTGATCTGAGGTAGAGCAGCTGTGATATGAACCAGTGCCCATATGGGATGCCAGCATCACAGGTGGTGGCCTTACCCATACATCACAACACTGGCCCTGACATTAACAATTTTCAAAGTGGGGGCAGCATCATAGGTTAAGTGCAGTCTATCATACCTGCATCCCATAAGAGTGCTTCTTTGAGTCCAGACTGCTCCACTTTAATCCAGCACCCTGCTAATGTGCCTGGGATAGCAGAAGATGGCTGTGACCCCTGCCACACATGTGGGAGAACCACATGGACTTTCCTGGCTTCTGGCTTCACCCTGTCCCAGCTCTGGCTGTTGTAGATGATTGGGGAGTGAACCAGATAGACAATCTCTTTCTCATTGGCTTTATTTTTCTGTAACTCTGTCTTTTAAATAAATAAAACTAGGATTTAGTCCCCTGTGTTAAATCAGTAAAGTTTTTTTAGAAAATATAAATATTAATGATAAATATTTGCTAGAGATTTTTAATACTTGATTTTAAAGTAGATAACTTTCTAAAAAAGATTTATTTATCTGAAAGACAGAGATACAAAGTGAGAAAGAGGAAAAGAAAGAGCTCTCCATCCAATGACTCACTACCCAAATGGCCTCAATGGGTGGGGGTTGGGTCAGGCAGGAGCCAGTAAGCAGGAGCTAGGAGCGCCTGCTGAGTCTCCCACACAGGTGCAGGGACTCAAGTACTTAGGCCACCTTCCTCTGCTTTTCCCAGGTGCATTAGCAGAGAGCTGGATCAGAAGTAGAGCAGCTGGGACTCAACTGAGCCAGAGTCCACATGAGATGCTGGCACTGAGGAGGAGGCTTAACCTTCTATACCACAGTGCCTAAAATTTTGAGAGAGAGAGAGAGGGAGAGGCAGAGTGAAATGTCTTCCATCCATGGGTTCACTCCCCAAATGACCACAATGGCTGGAGTTGAGCCAATCCAAGAGGAGCCAGGAGCTTCTTGTGGGTCCCCCATTTGCAAGCACATCTTGCTCTGCTTTCCTAGGATTAACCTACTATGCTCCAGTGCCTGGCCCCTCTAATAACATTTTCAACCATCTTCTCAACTGCAGCTTCTTACAGTTTCCATTTGGTTGACTCCTTTCCAACAACTAGCCATCTCTTATAAGCTTTTTCTCCTCCTTTATTGTTTAGTTATGGCCTGTCATGAGAAATGCTTGTCTTTACAGCTGATACTGTGGCACAGCGGGTTAAGACACTGCCTGTGATGGCAGCAACCCATATGGGCACTGGTTTGATTCCTCGTGGCCCACTTCTGATTCATCTCCTAGCTAATGCACCTGGGAAAGCAGGAGAGGATGGCCCAAGTCCTTGGGACCCTGCACCCATGTGGGAAACCTGGATGAGTATCCTGGCAGTGGTTTCTACCTGGCTCAGTTCTGGTTCTAGTGGCCATTTGGCTAATGAACTAGCCAATGGAAGATCTCTCTCCCTGTAACTCTACCTTGGAAATAAATTAATCTTGAAAGAAATATTTATCTTAGGAGACTAGGGATAATAAGAGTACTTGATCTTTACACCTGATTTTTTTAAAAAGCTTTATTTATTTATTTGAAAGTCAGAATTACACAGAGAGAGAAGAGGAAGAGAGAGAGAGAGACAGGTCTTCCATCTGCTGGTTCACTCCCCAGATGGCCGCAACAGCCAGAGCTGTGCTGATGTGAAGCCAGGAGCTTCTTCCAGGTCTCCCAAGTGAGTGCAGGAACCCAAGGACTTGGGCCATCTTCTGATGCTTTCCCAGGCCATAGCAGAGAGCTGGATAGGAAGTGGAGCAGCCGGGACTCAAACCAGTGCCCTTATGAGATGCTGGCACTGCAGGCAGTGGTTTGACCCACTACGCCACAGCACCAACCCCTACACCTAATATTTTTTAAGCTTTCTTTTTATTTGAGAGGCAGAGTTTACAGAGAGAGGGAGAGACAGAGATCTTTGGTCTACTGCTTCACACCACAAATGGTCACAATGGCTGAACTTGAGCCACAACGGCCAGGAATCAGGAGCTTCTTCTGGTTCTCCCACCTCGCTGTCAGGGGCCCAAGGACTTTTTCATTTTTCATTGGTTTTCTAGGCACATTAGCAGGGAACTGTATCAGAAATGGAATAGTCAGGACTAGAATCAGTGTGCATGTGGAATGCCTGTGTCACAGGTGGTGGCTTTTACACTCCACGCCACAACACTGGCCCCTACACCTGACTTTTCTAGATGTATTTAAATTGTTCTATGGGTTTTTTTTCTGCTTTTGTTTCTAAGGTGTATTATTTTCTTTAATTTTGATGTATTTATTTATTTGAAATGCAGAGTTACAGACAGGCAGAGAGAGAGAGAGAGAGGTCTTCCATCTGATAGTTCACTCCCCAGATGACGACAATGGCCAAAGCTGCACTGAGCTGCAGCCAGGAGCTTCTTTTGGGTCTCCCACAGGGATGCAGGGGCCTAAGGACTTGGGCCATCTTCTGCTGCTTTCCCAGGCCATCGCAGAGAGCTGGATCAGAAGTGGAGCAGCCAGGACGTGAACTGACACCCATATGGGATCGCAGCATTGCAGGCGGTGGCTTTACTTGCTAAGCCACAGTACTGGCAACAGGTGTAATGTTTTCTAAGTTTTTTCATTCTTTTATAATGTTGAATGCTCACAGCCTCCAGTGGCTAAGGTTGGGTACCTTTCCATTGGGTTTAACTTCTAAGTAATCTGGAGGAGCTTCCCATTAGAAGAAACACAGCACAAAAGAATTTTCTTTACCTTTTGGTTATTACAGAAGGGAAAGAAATTTTGTGTTTTGTCAAGATTATCTCATGTATTCTCTGACTTTGGGTTTAGAAAACTGAGTTTTAAAAGTTGAGATTTTTAATATTTTTTAAATGTCTATTAATTAAATATTCAATATACTTAGTATATTTATACATAATTTGACTTAATATTATGTAAGTGATTATTATAATGATCAGGGATCCTATGTGGTTTTCCATCCACTGGTTCACTCCCCAAATGACCGCAATGGCCAGATCTGAGCTGATCAGGAGCCAGGGGCCTCTTCTGGGTTTCCCATGTGGGTTCAGGGGCCCAAGGACTTGGGCCGTCTTCTACTGCTTTCCCAGGCCACAGAAGAGAGCTGGATCAGAAAAGGAGCATCTCATATGGGATGCTGGTGCCACAGGCTGAGTCTTTACCCTGCTGTGCCACAGCACCAGCCCAGAATAGCAGGCTTTGACCCAGCTAAGAAAGGAGCTTCAGCCCCATCAAAACATCTTCACCTGGTTGATGCCTTGGATATCCCCAGATGAGCACTTATTAGCGCAAAGCCTGGACAGTGGCCAAATTGTCAACTAAGTAGAATCACTTTGATTTCTAACCTCCATCTGAAGCTACCCATTTTTTAAAAAAAGATTTATTTATTTTATTCGAAAGGAAGAGATAGAGAGAGAGAGAGGAAGAGATGGAGAGAGATTTTCCATCAGCTAGTTCATTCCCCACATGGCTGCAATCACCTGAGCTGGGCCAGACCAAATCCAGGAGTCAGAAGCATCTCCCAGGTCTCCCAAGGGGGTGGCAGGGGCCCAAGCACATGGGTGACCTTCCACTGATTTCCCAGCTGCATTCACAGTGAGTTGGATCAGAAGCAGAGCAGCTGGTGCCCATATGTGACAGTGGTACTGCTGGTTGTGCCTTTACCCCATATGCCAGTGTCTGCCCCTCGACCCGTGTTCTTAGAAACAGCTTTTGCTGGCTTGTTGGGTGGAAAGAGCACATTTTAGATGAAGAGATCTCTTTCTCCCCAAGATGCCGGCTTCTTGAAATAAATGCTTTCCTCTCTGGTGAATCCAGTTGTTGAGAAGCAAGGGCCTGATTACTGTTCAGTAGCCTTATTTTCTGCTGACTTTACATAAAAAGTATAAACACCCACAGAATGCTTACCCAAGTGAATGAATGGGCATTTGTCAGTTCAGGTGTCTTCCTGATTTCTTCCCCCACTGCCCTCAGAAGTGACCAGGTCTAATTCTTTGTGGTTCTTTTTGTAGTTTACGATCTGCTTCTTCCAAAGAAGAATTTTGCTTGTGTTTGTCTCTTGGCTTTTCAACTTTTCAGGATGCTGATACTAACTATTGATATTTTACACAAAAAGATGTCTTCCTTTTTTGCCTTGAGTGTTTTTTCCTCAGATGTTTCTTTTTTTTTCTTTTTGACAGGCAGAGTGGATAGTGAGAGAGAGAGACAGAGAGAAAGGTCTTCCGTTGCTGTTGGTTCACCCTCCAATGGCCGCTGCAGCCAGCTGTTGGTTCACCCTCCAATGGCCGCTGCAGCCAGCTGATCTGAAGGCAGGACCCAGGTGCTTCTCCTGGTCTCCCATGTGGGTGCAGGGCCCAAGCACTTGGGCCATCTTCCACTGCCTTCCTGGGTCACAGCAGAGAGCTGGCCTGGAAGAGGAGCAACCAGGACAGAATCCAGTGCCCCGACCGGGACTAGAACCCGGAGTGCCGACGCCGCAAGGTGGAGGATTAGCCTAGTGAGCCAAGGTGCTGGCCTCCCCAGATCTTTCTATTCTAGGTTGTCATGAAGAGTTAAAATTGTATATGTGCAGGTGTAAAAAGTTAAGCTTAAGCTTACAGGTTTAAACCTTCCTGGTACAGATGTAAAAATAAGACAGAGTGAAGTAGCACCTTGACAGTAGGGACTCCATTTTGGAGCACTTGAGACTCCATTCTGAGAAAGCACTCCCCCACCCCCCTACCCCCGTGAGACTCTGGTCTGAAGCTATGATCTCAAATAGTCGGACAATAGCAGTGCACTACATCACCCTTGGCAATGCACAAAAACCCCCTAGCATGATTGCTCAAGCTTAAAAGTAGAAAGGTTGCACCTGGGTTACCTGGGCTAATAATAAAGATGTGATTTGTCTGTGTCTTACATTAATGTCAAGTCCTAATTGCTAATTGTAATATTGTAACTGGTATTGTCAAGATTATGATAAATATTAATTTCACTTAGGTTTTAGGTTATGTTGACCCCAGTAACCATATACTCTCTTTTGATTTTATGTACTCTCTTTTGATTTTAGCAACTGTGTATAGCAACCGTGCATAGCAACCATGTATTCCCCCCTTCCCGGTTTTGCGGTTTTTGCCTTTATAAACCCTAACCTTTGGTTATTCGGGGCTGCTCTGCTCATGATGATCAGACAGCCCCAGCATGCTGGATGATCAATAAAACTTCCCCATGTTGTTTGCATAAGAGACGTGTCTCTTGGTGACGTTTTTTGGGCGGTCGACTCTAACAGTCGTTCAGGAAGTTCACGTCAGTGGTTCCAGTGGTTATGGAACATTGCTTTCTTCTAGATTATTATTCGATGTCTGTGACTGTTACTTTTTTTAATTCCCCACCAGTGCTAATGCATGGCAAATATTTTAAATATGTGAGAAAAATATTGTTAGGCGGCAGGTTGTGGATAAATTCATATTTAATATGAAGTATTCATAGAGTGGAGGGATTAACTAAATTTTCATTGATGTGTATTTTGTGACTTGTCAACACTGGGATGACCTTATTTCCTTATTCCATCTAGTAGTAACTGGCATCTCTGATTATTCATTACTAAATACCAGTTTCCAGTGACTTGGTATTTCCACTTATATTTATTTGTACTGATTACCACTGATGTATCTGTAATGCCCGTTCAGTTGTATGGATTTTACTTTGCACAGATTGATGCTAAGGAAACAGTGTACTATCCTTTTGGAAAACTGCCTTCAGTTTCATTGTGTAACACTTAAAATTTTTCTGACCTAAATCCTAATCAGAACTGAAGCTATCTTTGTGTTTATCCTACTCTTAATGTACTTATATATTTTCACTTGAAAAAAATGGAATAATTTAACACATTAGTGGTGATAAATATGTGTGTAGAAGTGAAATAAACCTCACCACCATATGCATTCTATCATGTAGTTTTTTTTTTTTTTTTTGATGATGGCAGAGTCACCATGTTGTAATGCAGATCTTTCACATTTCATATGCAAGTGAAATTTATTCTTTCTTAAATATTTATTTATTTGAATGGGAGAGTGACAGAGAAAGAGATCTTCCGTCCTCTGGTTCACTCTGCAAATGGCTGCAATGGGCTGGATTGGGCTGGGCTGGGCCTAAGCCAGGACCCTAACTCTTCATCTGGAGGATACCTGAGCTCCATTTGGGTTTCCCACATGGGTGGCAGGAGCCAGGTACTAGGACAATCATCACTGCTTTCCTAGACATTAGAAGGGAGCTCAACTGAAAACAGAGCAGCTGATATTTGATACTCTGCTGGATGCCAGCACCATAAGTAGGAAGTTAATCTTGATACAGCGCTATAATGCTGGCATCCAATTTTTTCTTTAATTAACTCAGAATCAGATCATCTGTTTGTGTCTTTATATTTAAAATGGTTTTCTTATAGATCACACATAGTTTGGTCTTGGTTTTATTTTGGCTGTTTCAATCTCTTTTTTTTTTTTTGGACTTTTTTTTTTTTTTTTTTTTTTTTTTTTTTTTACAGGCAGAGTGGACAGTGAGAGAAAGAGACAGAGAGAGAAAGGTCTTCCTTTGCCGTTGGTTCACCCTCCAATGGCCGCCGCTGCAGCCGGCGCACCGTGCTGATCCGATGGCAGGAGCCAGGATCCAGGTGCTTTTCCTGGTCTCCCATGGGGTGCAGGGCCCAAGCACCTGGGCCATCCTCCACTGCACTCCCTGGCCACAGCAGAGAGCTGGCCTGGAAGAGGGGCAACCGGGACAGAATCTGGCGCCCCGACCGGGACTAGAACCCGGTTTGCCGGCGCCGCAAGGTGGAGGATTAGCCTATTGAGCCACGGCGCCGGCCTGTTTCAATCTCTTTTAATTGGTATATTTAGATAATCCACATTGAACACGATAATTTATATAGTAGAATTCATTAAAATAGGATATTTTAATTGTTCTCTTTTGCTGTCATTTTTCTTTAATGTCTTATTTATTTTCATTTATTTGAAAGGCAGAGACAGAAAGACCTTCTCATCTGCTGGCTCACTGCCCAGGGGCCTGCAGCAGCTGTGGCTAGGACAGGCTAAATCCAGCATCCAAAAACTGCATTTGCAGCTACCATGTTTCTGGGGGGGGACTCAAGTACTTGAATCATCATCTCAGGATGAACATTAGCAGGAAGATGGATCAGGTAGGACAAGCAGGCTCCAGCAAGGCACTCCAGTATGCAATGACGTTATCACAAGTGGCATTTCTTACCCTCAAACCTCCCTGCAATGTCCACAGTAAGCAAATCTATTTTTTTTTTTTTTTTTGACAGGCAGAGTGGACAGTGAGAGAGAGAGACAGAGAGAAAGGTCTTCCTTTGCCGTTGGTTCACCCTCCAATGGCCGCCGCTGCAGCCGGCGCACCGCGCTGATCCGATGGCAGGAGCCAGGATCCAGGTGCTTTTCCTGGTCTCCCATGGGGTGCAGGGCCCAAGCACCTGGGCCATCCTCCACTGCACTCCCTGGCCATAGCAGAGAGCTGGCCTGGAAGAGGGGCAACCGGGACAGAATCCGGCGCCCCAACCGGGACTAGAACCCGGTGTGCCGGCGCCGCAAGGTGGAGGATTAGCCTATTGAGCCACGGCGCCGGCTTAGCAAATCTATTTTAATGCAGCACATTTGTGGTTGCTTGTGTTGCAAAGTTTAGAAATAGGGAAAAGAGCAGAAGAGAGCCACATTTTTTTTTACATTTTTTTTTTTTTTGACAGGCGGAGTGGACAGTGAGAGAGAGAGACAGAGAGAAAGGTCTTCCTTTTGCCGTTGGTTCACTCTCCAATGGCTGCCGCGGCCAGCGCGCTGCGGCCGGCGCACCGCGCTGATCCGATGGCAGGAGCCAGGTGCTTCTCCTGGTCTCCCATGGGGTGCAGGGCCCAAACACTTGGGCCATCCTCCACTGCACTCCCTGGCCACAGCAGAGAGCTGGCCTTGGAAGAGGGGCAACCGGGACAGAATCCGGCGCCCCGATCGGGACTAGAACCCGGTGTGCCGGCGCCGCAAGGTGGAGGATTAGCCTAGTGAGCTGCGGCGCCGGCCTTTTTTTACATTTTTAAGCTTTTATTTAGTGAAAGAAATGCATAGGAGAGTGAGAACCCTATCTACAGGAGAGAAGCAAATCTGAATTCATGCTGAGTACTAGGAACCAGCCACATGGAGGAACATCTAGGCCAGGAAGCATGGGGTGGGTGGCCCAAAGGCCACGAGCCCTGGAGGTACAGCGCCGCAGCAAGCCCCATACTGGCAAAAGGCCAAGGAAAGGAGAGAGAAGGACATCATGTCCCAGACTTTTATTCCACTTCCAAAGGGGAGAGGTTAATTAACCTGATGGGCCAGTGGGTACACAGGTGTGGCCAGGTAGGGGTATGAGGTCACACAGGGGCATGGTGAAAGTGTAGTCTTTTAGCTCACACACCTAATGAATTTTATTCTATATGCCTGCCTACAACATTCTCCCCTCAGAGACCCCATTCTCTTAATCCTAAGGGATGTTGAGTGGCTTAGAGTCAACATCTCTTCTGTAGCTGCATCCTGCTTATGAGTGGAGTAGTACATTTCTTTCATTTATTCTTTTATATCTTTTAGGCAGAGACACAAACAGATACAGTGCTTTCATCCTCCAAGGCTCACAACTGAGTCTGGGCTAAATCAAAACCAGGAGCGGTGGGGCAGGGATTGTGCTGCATCAGTTTAATCTGCTGATTGGGAGGCTCACATCAAATACCAGGGTGTGTGTCTTGTCTACTATGATTTTTTAAAAAAATTATTGTTTTCCAATTAATGTGAAATGTAGTTTGTCATATTTGATATATAGAGCTATGGTGAAGTGCATTGACAAATATCAAATGATTTGTAGATGTCACAAACTCTGGTTTATTTATTTTTGAGTAGGGTTATTTAATTTACCACATTTATATTAAAAGTTGTATTTTGAGACCCATTTCAGAAACCACAGTTGATTTGGAACAAACTGTTTTGGAAGACTTTTCCTTGTTCATGGTTACACTTTTTCCCTAATAATCTCTATGGATTGTGTATCCAAATGTGGGCATTATACAAGGTTTTCACACTTAGTATCAGCTACTTATATGCTACAAAATTTAGTGTGAATCTATTTTCCATTACTTAACTTGTGAATAATTCATGCTTTTACTGCTTGCTGGTTTGTAAAATACAAATAAATCACAGTTCAGTGCTCAAATAGATGTATAAGATTAAAACAGTTTTGCAGCCTGTGTTGAGGCATAGCAGGTGAAGCCACTGCCTGTGACCCTGGCATCCTATATGGCACCAGTTAATGTCCTGGCTGCCCAAATTTTGATCCAGTCCCCTGCTAATATTCTGAAAAAAAAAAAAAAAAACAGGAAGATGGTCCAAGATTCTGGGCTCTTGCACTCAAAATGGAGAAAAATTGTGCAGGTATAAAATTCAACCATTTCATTTGTAATTCTTAGTAAGCATTTTAGGGTGGCCTCTGCTAGGCCATCCATATGCTGCTGGCACCTGGAATCACAAATCACCTGTTTTAGTTGTCTACTGCTTTAATTGAGGCTGCTGCCTTCAAGATTGCTTAACTCACACCAATATATGTTTTAAAATTTATTTATTTATTTGTTCATTTGAAAGGCAGATTCATAGAGAGACAGGGAGAGACAGATCTATCTTTCTATCTAATACCTTCTGCTGGTTCACTCTTCAAATGGTGTCAGTGGCTAGGACTGGACCAGGCCAAAGCCAGAAAACAGGAACTCGATCCAGGTTTCCCAGGTGGATAGAAATGGTCCAAGTAGTTGGATTGTCTTCAGGTATTTTCCCAGGTGCATTAGTAGGGAACTGGATTGGAAGTGGAGCAACTCTGGCTTTAACCAGTGGTGGTAGAGACCCACTGTTCCATATCGCATACCGATAATTTTCTACTGATTTGTTTATTTGAAAGTCAGAGAAAAAGGTCCTCCATCCACTGGATCACTCTGCAAAAGCCCACAATAGCGAGTGTTATATCTATGAAAGCCAGGAGGTAGGAACTCTATGTGGGTTTCCCATTCAGATGGCAGGAAACCAAGTTTTTGAGCCATGATCTGTTGCCTCAAGAGAACACTTTTGAGCTGGTGCTGTGCTGTAATAGGAAAGTCACAACCTGCAGTGCCAGCATCCCATGGGCACTGGTTCCAGTCCTGGCTGCCCACTTCCAATCCAGCTCTCTGCTGTGGCCTGAGAAAGCAGTAGAAGATAGTTCAAGTCCTTGGACCCCTGCACCTTCATGGGAGACCTGGAAGAAGCTCCTGGCTCCTGATTTTGGATCTGTGTAGCTCTGGCCATTATGGCCATTTGGGGAGTGAACCAGCAGGTGGAAGGCCTCTCGCTCTCTGCCTCTGCTTCTCTGTAGCTCTGCCTTTCAGACAAATAAATAAATAGTTTTTAAAACAAACAAACAAACAAAAAAACCACTTGCAGGAAGTTGAGTTGGAGGTGTGGAATAGCCAGGACACAAACTAGGCACTCTGTGATGTGGTATGTCCAGAGAAGTAGGTAAGCCTACTGCATCATAATGCCTTCCCTTCCAATGTCTGATTTGCACTGCCTATGGCCTAGGCCCCAGGTGTCCATCAGGTAAGTCTCAGGGTTCTCCATGTGATTACTGTACAAGAAGGCACACTCCCAACTGTAAAATACTTTACAAACTATGTTGATATCATACTTATGGTCATCTCATGGGCTAGAACAAGTGAACTGGAAAATGTCAGGGGTCTGTGTGGTGGAGAATTATGTTAAGATTTGGGTACAGGGAGGAGTGTCACATGGAAGTTACAGAAAGCTGTGCTAGTAGATTCTGTCAATTTTTCCTATACATATAGTTGTGGCCAAAAACTAATTTTCAAGCTGGATACTTTTAAGGAATTTGAGATACATAAAAAAAGCAAGAGATGTTTTAAGGAAAACAGTACTGCCTGAGTAATTTTCTATGTAATATAGATTCTAGTGAAATCATAATTTTTTTTGGTGTACTGCTACTTATTTGAACAATAGTGATGAACATAAATTATTTCTATATGATTTATTTGAAAGGCTGAGTTACAGAGACAGAGGAAAAGAGAGAGAGGCCTTCCAGCTGCTGGTTCACTCCCACATGTCCTCAATGGCTGGGGCTGGGCTGATCTGAAGCCAGTAGCCTGGAGCTTCTTAGAGGTCTGCCATGTGAGTGCACGGGGCCCAAGGACTTAGGTGTTCATCCACTGCTTTCCCAGTCCATAGCAGAGAGCTAGACCAGAAGTAGAGTAGCTGGGACTCAAATTGGTGCCCATATGGATGCCCACACTGTAGGAGGTGGCTTTACCCACCACTCTACAGTGACAGCCCTGACAATGATTTTTTTTACATAATTGGTAATAAATTAATATTTTAGTAAGTCTAACAATGGTTTATGTTTAATCAAAGTGATTGGTAGACTTGTGTGTGCTCTTTTGGCATCTTTTCTGTTTTTCCCATGTGTAAAGATTATATTCCCCCACAGGGAGGCTACTTCATTTTTGTCACTGAGCCAATATGCCCATTTTTCTATATACATTTCCTTCATGCTCTTGATTAGCACAGTAGAATCTAGGAAGAATCTAGACTTTGTCTGACCCCTCCTTCTAAGCAATTTCTTTTGCAGGTAAGATTCTAGAGACATCTACATGTGGCCAAGACCGACAAAAATAAATATATTGCTGGTAGGTTATTTATTCCTCAGCTTCTTTCACATTGTATGTTAAGAGTTTTATGAGATATTTTAAATAAATTGGAAAAGCATAAAGAAATATAATTCAGAATCAGGATTCATATAAGATAAAGTAATAATGGTTTCAAGATTTAAAGCCATCTGAGCTGAATTCACTTTGGTCTTAATTTTTTTTATTGCCATAGCTACAAGACTTTTTACATGGTTTGAATTCAAACTTTGGCATGAATTTGCTACCATCAGAAAAAATTAAAAAGATAATATTTTTAATAATTAAAGTAGAGTGTCTTTAAAAGCTTTTTGGAGGCTGAACTTGCTTCATGGGTTAGATCAGAAAATGTGTAGAGGATAGAATCTATTGCAGGTCCTTAAATAACTCTCCATAGTTTTATCACAGTGAGTGTACAAATGCAGGATTACTTCAGACTCCACAAAGTTATGTTTCAGTCAAATTATTCCATTTATCAATGGCATAAACTATAGTCAGAGCCCAAGACAATTCTCTAGTTTTTGACTTGAATCTTTTGCCATCTTTTTTTTCTTTGACAGGCAGAGTGGACAGTGAGAGAGAGACAGAGAGAAAGGTCTTCCTTTACCATTGGTTCACCCTCCAATGGCCGCCGCGGCTGGCGTGCTACAGCTGGCACACCATGCTGATCTGAAGCCAGGAGCCAGGTGCGTCTCCTGGTCTCCCATGTGGGTGCAGGGCCCAAGGACTTGGGCCATCCTCCACTGCACTCCCGGGCCACAGCAGAGAGCTGGACTGGAAGAGGAGCAACCGGGACAGAATCTGGTGCTCTGACTGGGACTAGAACCCAGTGTGCCAGTGCCGCAGGTTGAGGATTAGCCTTGTGACCCATGGTACTGGCCAATCTTTTGCCATCTTAAAGTATTTATATACTTGAGAGAGAATGAGAAGTAGATGGAAATACATAGAGACTTTTTTAAAAAAAGATTTTATTTATTTATTTGATGGGCATAGTTACAGGGAGAGGAGAGACATACAAATTTTTTATCCACTTGTTCAGTCTCCAAATGGCAAAAATAGTTGGAGATGGGCTGATCCAAAGCTAAAAGCCAGGAACTTCCTCTGGGTTTCTCAGGTGGGTTTAGGGGCCCAAGGACTTGGGCTATCTTCCACTGCTTTCCCAGGACAAAATCAGAGAGCTGGATCCAAAGAAGAGCATCTGGAGCCCTTGCTGTGGCATGGTAGATTAAGCCTCTGCCTGTGGTGTCGGCATCCCATATAGGCACTGATTTGAGTCCCAGTTGGTCCACTTCCAATCCAGCCCTTTGCTATGGCTTGGGAAAGTAGTTGAGGATGGCCCAACTCTTTGGGCCCCTGCACCCAAGTGGGAGACCTGGAGGATGCTCCTGGCTTCTGGCTTTGTATCTGCCCAGCTCCAGCTATTGCAGCCATTTTGGGAGTGAACCAGCAGATGCAAGACCTTTTTCTCTGTCTCTGGCTCTCTCTCTGCAACTCTACTTTCAAATAAATATTTAAAAAAAAAGAAGAGCATCTGGAACACAAATTGGTGCCCATATGGGATGCTGGCACCATGGGTGGAGGCTTAGCCTACTCTGTGTTATGGAATGAGAGAGAAAGGGAGAGAGAGAGAGACAGAGACAGAGACAGACACCTTCAATCCATTGATTCACACCCACAACAACCAGGACTGAGACAGGGTCATAACAGAGAGCCAGGAATATAGTCCTAGCCTCTCACTTAAGTTGCAGAAGCTTAATTTCTTGAGTTGTCCACACTCACTTCTAGTGTCTAAATTTACAAAAATTGTGACATTGCAGTATATTGGGTTAAACAGCTGCCTGGGATTCGAGTATCCCTATGGGTTCTGGTTTGTTTCTTGGTTGCTCCACTTCCAATCCAGCTCCCTGCTTAGGGCACCTGTGAAAGCAGCAGAAGGTGGTCCAAGTGCTTGGGCACCTGTCACCCATGTGTGAGACCCAGATGAAGCTTCTGGCTCCTGGTTTCAGTCTGGCCCAGTTTTGGCTGTTACAGCCACTTGGGGAGTAGAGCAACAGATGGAAGATCTTCCACTGCCTTCTGCTCTCTCTCCAAAACTATGTCTTTTAAAACAAAAAAGTAAATAATTAAAAATAAATAAGATGAAAAATGCATCATTCATTCTGTGCTTTTAAATATTGCTACCAAATAGCCTTGACCCAAATCATCAAAATGAAAATTTTTCTGGAATATTCCTTTCATATCTTTTTTCCTTAGAAACCTTTTATTTAAGGAAGACAAACTTCATGCATTTCATAATTACAACTTTAAGAACATAGTGACTCTTCCCACCATAGCCACCCTCCCACCTACACTCTTCTTCCTCTCCTATTCTCATTCCTATTTTTTACTAAGATCTATTTTCAATTAACTTTATACACATATGAGTAACTCTATACTAAAGAGTTCAGCAGATAATGTGAAAAAATTGTTCCTCAATAGTCAAGACAAGGACTGTTCAAAGTCATTGCTTCTCAAAGTGTCAATTTCATTTCTATAGGTTACCTTTAGGTGTGCTATTAGTTATCACAGATCAGGGAGAATATATGGTTTTTGTCCTTTTTAGACTGGCTTATTCACTAAGTACGATGTTTTGAGGTATCTCCATACTGTCTTCCATGGTGTCTTTACCAGTTTACATTCCCACAAACAGTGGATCAGGGTTAAGTTTTCCACACATCTTTGCCAGCATTTGTTTGATTTCTATGTGAATGCCATTCTAATGGGGGTGAGGTAAAACTTCCTTGTGGTTTTGATTTACATTTCTCTGTTGAATGGTGATCCTGAGCATTTTCTCATGTATCTGTTGGCTATTTGGATTTCTTTTTAAAAATACCTATTTAACTCCTTTGCCCATTTCTGCACTTGGTTTTTCATTTTGCTGTTGTGGAATTTCTTGAGCCTTTATATATTCTGGTTATTAATTCTTTATCAGTTGCATAGTTTGCAAATCATTTCTCCCAGTTTGTCAGTTGGCCCTTCACTTTGCTAACTGTTTTTTTTTTTTTTTTTTTTGCAGTACAGAAGCTTCTCAATTTGATGTGATCCCATTTGTCAATTTTGGCTTTGATTGCTTGTGCCTCTGCGGTCTTTTCCAGGTAGTCTTTTTCTATGCCAATGTCTTGCAGGGTCACCCCAACTTTCTCTAATAATTTGGTATCAGGTTGTTATTTAAATCTTTTATCCATTTTAATCCATTTTGAGTGTATTTTTGTAAGGTGTAAAGTAGGAGTATTGCTTCATACTTCTGCATGAGGAAATCCAGTTTTCCCAGCACTATGTGTTTAAGAGACTATCCTCTCCAGGATTGATTTCTGCATTTATATTCTGTTCCATTGGTCTATCCATCTGTTTTTGTACAAGTACTAGGCTATTTTGATTACTGTACTATAGTATATCTTGAAACCTGGGGGCAGTGCTGTGATACAGTGGGTGATTCTCCACCTGCAGTGCTGGAATCCCATGTGGGCACCAGTTGAAGTCTTGGCT